>NW_006798282.1:0-28494 GCF_000442215.2 Lipotes vexillifer
TAGCCGAGAGGGAGTCCGGGGAAAAGTCTGGACCTGCCGAAGAGGCAAGAGACTTTTTCTTCCACCTTTGTTTCCTGGTGCGCGAGGAGAGGGGATTAAGAGCGCTGCTTAAAGGAGCTCGAGACGGGCGCGAGCCGCGTCTAACAGCGCGGACCCCAGAGACGGGCATGAAACGCTAAGGCTGCTACTGCCGCCACCAAGAAGCCTGTGTGTGAGCACAGGTCACTATCCACACCTCCCTTCCAGGGAGCCTGTGCAGCCCACCACGGCCAGGGTCCCGGGATCCAGGGACAACTTCCGCGGGAGAACGCACGGCACGCCTCAGGCTGGTGCAACGTCATGCCGGCCTCTGCCGCCGCAAACTCTCCCCGCATCCGCACCCCTCCCTTGCCCCGGCCTGAGTGAGCCAGAGCCCCCGAAGCAGCTGCTCCTTTAACTCCCTCCTGTCTGAGCGAAGAACAGACGCCCTCCGGCGACCTACACACAGAGGCTGGGCCAAATCCAAAACTGAGCCCCGGGAGCTGTGCGGACAAAGAAGAGAAAGGGAAATCTCTCCCAGCAGCCTCAGAAGCAGCGGATTAAAGCTCCACAATCAACTTGATATACCCTGCATCTGTGGAATACCTGAATAGACAACGAATCATCCCAAATTGAGGAGGTGGACTTTGAGAGCAAGACTTATTACTTTTTCCTTTTCCTCTTTTTGTGTGTATGTGTATGCTTCTGTGTGAGATTTTGTCTGCATAGCTTTGCTTTCACCATTTGTCCTAGGGTTCCATCCGTCCGTTTTTTTTTTTTCTTAAAAATTTTTTTCTTAATAATTATTCTTTATTTTAATAACTTTTAAATTTTATCTTTATCTTGTCCTCTTTCCTTTTTCTTTCTTTCTTTTCTTCCTTCCTTTCCTTCTTTCTACTTTTTCTCCCTTTTATTCTGAGCCGTGTGGATGAAAGGCTCTTGGTGCTGCAGCCAGGAGTCAGTGCTGTGCCTCTGAGGTGGGAGAGCCAACTTCAGGACACTGGTCCACAAGAGACCTCCCAGCTCCACGTAATATCAGAAGGCGAAAATCTCCCAGAGATCTCCATCTCAACACTGGCACCCAGCTTCAGTCAACAACCAGCAAGCTACGGTGCTGGACACCCTATGCCAAACGACTAGCAAGACAGGAACACAACCCCACCCATTAGCAGAGAGGCTGCCTAAAATCATAATAAGTCCACAGAAACCCCAAAACACACCACCAGACGTGGACCTGCCCACAAGAAAGACAAGATCCAGCCTCATCCACCAGAACACAGGCACTAGTCCCCTCCACCAGGAAGCCTACACAACCCACTGAACCAACCTTAGCCACTGGGGACAGACACCGAAAACAACGGGAACTACGAACCTGCAGCCTGCAAAAAGGAGACCCCAAACACAGTAAGATAAGCAAAATGAGAAGACAGAAAAACACACAGCAGATGAAGGAGCAAGATAAAAACCCACCAGACCTAGCAAATGAACAGGAAATAGGCAGTCTACCTGAAAAAGAATTCAGAATGATAGTAAAGATGATCCAAAATCTTGGAAATAGAACAGACAAAATGCAAGAAACATTTAACAAGAACCTAGAAGAACTAAAGATGAAACAAGCAATGATAAACAACACGATAAATGCAATTAAAAATACTCTAGATGGGATCAATAGCAGAATAACTGAGGCAGAAGAACGGATAAGTGACCTGGAAGATAAAATAGTGGAAATAACTAATGCAGAGCAGAATAAAGAAAAAAGAATGAAAAGAACTGAGGACAGTCTCAGAGACCTCTGGGACAACATTAAACGCACCAACATTCGAATTATAGGGGTTCCAGAAGAAGAAGAGAAAAAGAAAAGAGAGAAGAGAGAATATCTGAAGAGATTATAGTTGAAAACTTCCCTAATATGGGAAAGGAAATAGTTAATCAAGTCCAGGAAGCACAGAGAGTCCCATACAGGATAAAACCAAGGAGAAACACACCAAGACACATATTAATCAAACTGTCAAAAATTAAATACAAAGAAAACATATTAAAAGCAGCAAGAGAAAAACAATAAATAACACACAAGGGAATCCCCATAACGTTAACAGCTGATCTTTCAGCAGAAACTCTGCAAGCCAGAAGGGACTGGCAGGACATATTTAAAGTGATGAAGGAGAAAAACTTACAATCAACATTACTCTACTCAGGAAGGATCTCATTCAGACTTGATGGAGAAATTAAAACCTTTACAGACAAGCAAAAGCTGAGAGAGTTCAGCACCACCAAACCAGCTTTACAACAAATGTTAAAGGAACTTCTATAGGCAAGAAACACAAGAGAAGGAAAAGACCTACAATAACAAACCCAAAACAATTAAGAAAATGGGACTAGGAACATACATATCGATAATTACCTTAAATGTAAATGGATTAAATGCTCCCACCAAAAGACACACACTGGCTGAATGGATACAAAAACAAGACCCATATATATGCTGTCTACAAGAGACCCACTTCAGACCTAGAGACACATACAGACTGAAAGTAAGGGGATGGAAAAAGATATTCCATGCAAATGGAAACCAAAAGAAAGCTGGAGTAGTAATTCTCATATCAGACGAAATAGACTTTAAAATAAAGACTATTAGAAGAGACAAAGAAGGACACTACATAATGATCAAGGGATCAGTCCAAGAAGAAGATATAACAATTCTAAGTATTTATGCACCCAACATAGGAGCACCTCAATATATAAGGCAAATACTAACACATAAAAGGGGAAGTCGACAGTAACACATTCATAGTAGGGGACTTTAACACCCCACTTTCACCAATGGACAGATCACCCAAAATGAAAATAAATAAGGAAACACAAGCTTTAAATGATACATTAAGCAAGATGGACTTAATTTGATATTTATAGGACATTCCATCCAAAAACAAGAGAATACACATTTTTCTCAAGTGCTCACGGCACATTCTCCAGGATATATCATATCTTGGGTCACAAATCAAGCCTTGGTAAATTTAAGAAAATTGAAATTGTATCAAGTATCTTTTCTGACCACAACGCTATGAGACTAGGTATCAATTATAGGAAAAGACCTGTAAAAAATACAAACACATGGAGGCTAAACAATACACTACTTAATAACGAAGTGATCACTGAAGAAATCAAAGAGGAAATCAAAAAATACCTAGAAACAAATGACAATGGAGAAACGACGACCCAAAACCTATGGTATGCAGCAAAAGCAGTTCTAAGAGGGAAGTTTATAGCAATACAATCCTACCTTAAGAAACAGGAAACATCTCGAATAAAGAACCTAACCTTGCACCTAAAGCAATTAAAGAAAGAAGAACAAAAAAAAAGCCCAACGTTAGCAGAAGGAAAGAAATCATAAAGATCAGATCAGAAATAAGAAATGAAAAAGAAATGAAGGAAATGATAGCAAAGATCAATAAAACTAAAAGCTGGTTCTTTGAGAAGACAAACAAAATTGATAAACCATTAGCCAGACTCATCAAGAAAAAAAGGGAGAAGACTCAAATCAATAGAATCAGAAATGAAAAAGGAGAAGTAACAACTGACACTGCAGAAATACAAAAGATCATGAGAGATTACTACAAGCAACTCTATGCCAATAAAATGGACAACCTGGAAGAAATGGACAAATTCTTAGAAATGCACAACCTGCCAAGACTGAATCAGGAAGAAATAGAAAATATGAACAGACCAATCACAAGCACTGAAATTGAAACTGTGATTAAAAATCTTCCAACAAACAAAAGCCCAGGACCAGATGGCTTCACAGGCGAATTCTATCAAACATTTAGAGAAGAGCTAACACCTATCCTTCTCAAACTCTTCCAAAATATAGCAGAAGGAGGAACACTCCCAAACTTTGACAAAATTCAACACCCATTTATGATAAAAACCCTGCAGAAAGTAGGTGTAGAGGGAACTTTCCTCAATATAATAAAGGCCGTATATGACAAGCCCACAGCCAACATCATCCTCAATGGCGAAAAACTGAAAGCATTTCCACTAAGGTCAGGAACAAGACAAGGTTGCCCACTCTCACCACTCTTATTCAACATAGTTTTGGAAGTTTTAGCCACAGCAATCAGAGAAGAAAAGGAAATAAAAGGAATCCAAATCGGAAAAGAAGAAGTAAAGCTGTCACTGTTTGCAGATGACATGATACTATACATAGAGAATCCTAAAGATGCTACCAGAAAACTACTAGAGCTAATCAATGAATTTGGTAAAGTAGCAGGATACAAAATTAATGCACAGAAATCTCTGGCATTCCTATATACTAATGATGAAAAATCTGAAAGTGAAATCAAGAAAACACTCCCATTTACCATTGCAACAAAAAGAATAAAATATCTAGGAATAAACCTACCTAAGGAGACAAAAGACCTGTATGCAGAAAATTATAAGACACTGATGAAAGAAATTAAAGATGATACAAACAGATGGAGAGATATACCATGTTCTTGGATTGGAAGAATCAACATTGTGAAAATGACTCTACTTCCCAAAGCAATCTATAGATTCAATGCAATCCCTATCAAACTACCACTGGCATTTTTCACAGAACTAGAACAAAAAATTTCACAATTTGTATGGAAACACAAAAGACCCCGAATAGCCAAAGCAATCTTGAGAACAAAAAATGGAGCTGGAGGAATCAGGCTGCCTGACTTCAGACTATACTACAAAGCTACAGTAATCAAGACAGTATGGTACTGGCACAAAAACAGAAAGATAGATCAATGGAATAGGATAGAAAGCCCAGAGATAAACCCATGCACATATGGTCACCTTATCTTTGATAAAGGTGGCAGGAATATACAGTGGAGAAAGGACAGCCTCTTCAATAAGTGGTGCTGGGAAAACTGGACAGGTACATGTAAAAGTATGAGATTAGATCACTCCCTAACACCATACACTGACATAAACCACAGCAAGATCCTTTTTGACCCACCTCCCAGAGAAATGGTAATAAAAACAAAAATAAACAAATGGGATCTAATGAAACTTAAGAGCTTTGGCACAGCAACGGAAACCATAAACAAGAGCAAAAGACAATCCTCAGAATGGGAGAAAATATTTGCAAATGAAGCAACTAAGAGCTTTTGCACAGCAACGGAAACCATAAACAAGAGCAAAAGACAATCCTCAGAATGGGAGAAAATATTTGCAAATGAAGCAACTGACAAAGGATTAATTTCCAAAATTTACAAGCAGCTCATGCAGCTCAATAACAAAAAAACAAACCACCCAATCCAAAAATGGGCAGAAGACCTAAACAGACATCTCTCCAAAGAAGATATACAGACTGCCAACAAACACATGAAAGAATGCTCAACATCATTAATCATTAGAGAAATGCAAATCAAAACTACAATGAGATATCATCTCACACCAGTCAGAATGGCCATCATCAAAAAATCTAGAAACAGGGCCTCCCTGGTGGTGCAGTGGTTGAGAGTCCGCCTGCCGATACAGGGGACACGGGTTCGTGCCCTGGTCTGGGAAGATCCCACATGCCGTGGGGCGGATAGGCCCGCGTACCGCAAAAAAAAAAAACCAAAAAAATCTAGAAACAATAAATGCTGGAGAGGGTGTGGAGAAAAGGAAACACTCTTGCACTGCTGGTCGGAATGTGAATTGGTACAGCCACTATGGAGAACAGTATGGAGGTTCCTTAAAAAACCAGAAGTAGAACTACCATATGACCCAGCAATCCCACTACTGGGTATATACCCTGAGAAAACTATAATTCAAAAAGAGTCATGTACCAAAATGTTCACTGCAGCTCTATTTACAATAGCCAGGAGATGGAAACAACCTAAGTGTCCATCATCGGATGAATGGATAAAGAAGATGTGGTACATATACACAATGGAATATTACTCAGCCATAAAAAGAAACAAAATTGAGCTATTTGTAATGAGGTGGATGGACCTAGAGTCTGTCATACAGAGTGAAGTAAATCCAAAAGAGAAAGACAAACACCGTACGCTAACACATATACATGGAATTTAAGAAAAAAAAATGTCATGAAGAACCTAGGGGTAAGACGGGAATAAAGACACAGACCTACTAGAGAATGGACTTGAGGATACGGGGAGGGGGAAGGGTAAGCTGTGACAAAGCGAGAGAGTGGCATGGACACTCTCATGGAGTGGCATGGACTACCAAACGTAAAACAGATAGCTAGTGGGAAGCAGCCGCATAGCACAGGGAGATCAGCTCGGTGCTTTGTGACCACCTAGAGGGGTGGGATAGGGACGGTGGGAGGGAGGGAGACGCAAGCGGGAAGAGATATGGGGACATATGTATATGTATAACTGATTCACTTTGTTATAAAGCAGAAACTAGCACACCATTGTAAATCAATTATACTCCAATAAAGATGTAAAAAAAAAAAAAAGAAAAGAAAAAGAAAGAAGCAGCTGAGTTCAGTAGGAGAAATAGCATTAGCCCGGGAAACAGCACTCATAAACGTTTGCTTCCCCATATGCACATATGTACACGAATCACATCATTAGAGAGAAAACAGAATGGGTTGATGTATGGTGTAAGTAGAGAAAGCACTGGATTAAAAACCAAATTTAAGCCTAGCTACGAAACTTTGTTAGCAAATCACTTAACCTCATTGACACCGGTTGTCAGCTGTTAAATCAGAGAAGATAAGATGATCAGCTGTAAAATATGTAGAAATAGTGGGAGGTATCCAGATAGGGAAATCAGAATTTGTTTGAATTTTGTTGCAAAAAGATTCTATTAAAAAAAAAATGGCTAAAACACAGAGCAAGAATCCTACCAGAGCACTGCCAAGCTAGTGTCCTGAAATTGTGCCATAAAGTGAGGGGAGAGTGGTGAAGGTGCCAGAAATGGTTCCCTATTCCTGACCATACCCCGAAGTCCATATACAGCTTTACCATGCGAAGTATAAGGATGAAAATGTAATGATAAAAATGAACACAATCTAATAAAACCTATTATATACTGAATGCTTAATATTTTAACAGGTACTGGGCTATTTGTTCTATATGCATTATCTCATTTATCATTTTAACAACCGAAGTATACTTATTATCTGCAATTTACTAATGAAGAAACTGAGCCTGACTCCAAAACCTCAGTCGTTAAGCAAATTGACAGAAATTACAGAAATTACAGAAGATAGAATGGGAGCAAATGTCAACATTCTTGTGACATCACCATCATTTTTTCAACTTGTTCCTGATATTTTAGGGAAATCAAGAGACTGAGAGGGACAAGCTCAAGCAGGGTAGGGAACGGTCTGTTTTGTTCACAGCTGTACCCTCAGCTGCAAGAGTGCTTGGCACACAGCGTGGGCTAAATAGGAATTCTGGTTGCTGAGGTATTTTAGTAGCCCATTTCAGTGGTGCCCCCAACCCTGGAGTAATCTTTTTTTCTGAACACTTCAGTACTGTGCCTTCTTCTAAAAACGGTTGCTATTTAAGCTGGCATTCTCTATACGCTGGAGTGATTAATGGGATATGTTCTAGCATACAGGAGAAACGTGCCTTCTTTTGAACAGATCAAAACACAAGAAATGTCACTCAAGTTTTTACAGCTATAAAATAGGGGCTGGAACTCTTAACAGTCACTCTCACATCAGGAAGTTGTATTCAATCACGTTCTTCCTCCTTGGCTCGTTAACATAATTAATGGAGAGAGAGAGAGACAGAGAGAGACAGAGAGACAGAGAGAGAGAGAGAGAGAGAGAGAGAGAGAGAGAGAGAGAGGGTGTGTATCTGTGTCTGCGAGCGTGTGTGTGTGTATCTGTGTCTGCGAGCGCATAAACTTGGAGTTTTTGGAATCGAATGAGAATCCCGCTTTGAGCCTTCTGCTGGCAGCCAGTTCCCTCCAGCTCTCTTCGTCAGCCACCTGTGAAGAGTGACTTGGCCCGGGCACCTCAGGCAGGGGCGAGGAATGAAGCGACGCGGCGGAGTGCGGCTGCTAGGAGAGGGCTCCACCTAGGATTATCCCGGAAGGGCTTCGGCCGAGGCTAACAGAGCCTCTCGCACCCGGCGCAGCCTCCCCTCCTCAGGGAGGCTCAGGGCCGGACTCAGACCCGCTGCAGGCTAGGGCATCACCCCGGGGCCCCGGCTCTGCATCTCTCCTCGGCGTGGGCCGGAGTTACCCGGCCGGCTACTCACCATGGCGGCGGACAGGAGTCAGCGGTCTGGAAAAGCGGGAGAGGCCAGGCGCAGCTTCGCCAGGCCCGGCGTCTCCAAGGTAAGTTGGACCGCAGAGGACGCGGAGGGAGGGCGGGTTGTTTAGAAGCCTCCGGTTGCTAATGGCAACCGACGCACGTGACCCTGGAATTATGCACTTTTATTGGTCCTCAAGATCACGCGACAGGAAGTGCCTTGTGACCGGCCGACAGCCGCATGCGCACTTGCTCCCACAGCAGGGAAGTCCCTCCTTTTCGTGCCACGCCGACTTTGGGGGAGGCCGCCGTTGCCACTGGTAACGGAAGTGGAGCGGCAGCCTGACTCCCCACCGCTCCCGGGAGCCGCGGGGCATCTGGGTGTGCTTTGCTGCTTAGGGTTTGTCCTGCACTTCCTGTGACCTGGCGGCCCCGAGGGCCGTGGCCTCGACCGTTGACACCCGACCTTTTAACGGTCTCGTGGGGCGTCCCAGACTTATTTCTCTTCTCTCCCAAGTGTTCCTACTTGGCCGATATAGGCCAACAGCACCAGTGCTGCCAGGTTCCTGGATAGAGCTTTGAACGACTCACTCCCCACCGCTCCCATTTTTTCCCTCTTATATTCTTGGTAAAAATGTCTAATATAGCACCTTTTTCCTTAAAAAAAAAAAAAATTGCAAACGGAATTAGTGAAAGAGCAGTGAATTCAAACTATTATGCCTAGATCACCAGGGGAGCGTGCTGTACAAATGCTTCCCTGGCCTAACCCCCAGAAATCCTGAATCACTCTGGGTTTGGAATCTAAATATTTTACCGACCCTCCAGGATTGATCATGGATCACTCTAAGAAACACTGTCCTTGGGACTTCCCTGGTGGCTCAGTGGTTAAGGATCCGTCTGCCAACGCAGGGGACATGGGTTCAATCTCTGGTCCTGGAAGATCCCACGTGCCACGGAGCAACTAAGCCCGTGTGCCACAACTACCGAGCCTGCCCTCTAGAGCCCACAAGCCACAACTACTGAGCCCATAGGCCACAACTACTGAAGCCTGTGCACCTGGAGCCCGTGCTTCACAAGAGAAGCCACCGCAATGAGAAGCCCACGCACCGCAACGAAGAGTAGCCCCCGCGCTCGCCACAACTAGAGAAAGCCCGCGCACAGCAACAAAGACCCAATGCAGCCCCAAACAAATTTATATAAAAAAAGAAACACTGCCCTAGAAGAAGCAGAGGTGTAGGAAGAGATGCATTATTGCAAATAGTGGAGGGGGGGATGGGGGGTGGAGGAGGGGGATGGAGGTGTTGGGCTGGGTGGGTGAAAGGCAATGAATATGGGCCTAGGCCATTCAGTGGGCATTTCAGAGGCTCAGAAGACAGAAACACGAGCAGATACAATCACTAGGGAGGCTAAAAAGTGAGCCCCTCATGATGGACATTGAAATGAGAAGGAGCACAGAGCCAGGAGCTTTCTGAGAATCTGGGAGGCTCAAAACTGAGGAGAGGATATTTGGCATTATCCCCGCTGAGGAGAAGATAAGCTAA
Source organism: Lipotes vexillifer (assembly GCF_000442215.2). Lineage (NCBI taxonomy): Eukaryota > Metazoa > Chordata > Mammalia > Artiodactyla > Lipotidae > Lipotes > Lipotes vexillifer. The sequence continues at coordinate 9,748 of NW_006798282.1, forward strand.
CTTAGGTAATGCTTATGGGGCTTATGTTGATTTTTGGCTACTGCACAATGCAATTTAAAATGGATCGCAGTTGGAAAAAAAAAAAAAAAAAAAAAAAAGGATCGCAATTGGAACCTAAACACCTAGACAAGATTTTAGAGACCTGGTTCCACTTGGTTAATTTGTGGATGAAGAGACTGCGAGCCAAGGTCACATGTCCAAGACTTCAGAGGGCTAGGTGGGGGCATCTGAAGCTTGAGTCAGTGATGAAACTAATACAAATATGTTTTTAAGAGCAAAACCAGAAAGCAGGTGTGAACTATTCTGGTACAGTGCATGTTAAATCATATTCTGGTTTCAAGAATTTCATTTTTCTTTTCATTTATCACCACATTCATTTTATTTAATATAAATTATATACTAAATTATGTACAAAGCTTAGTAATTGTCCCAAGAACTGAGCTCAATACTTTTTTAACTGGACACTTTAACTGCTAGAATAAAGTGGCAGCAGATAAATTCTGTAGAATAAAGCTAACTTATGAAGGGATGATGTCTTTAGAAAAAGAGGTGTGGCAATGAAAACATTTACTAGTTAAACGGTCAATACGGTAAAGTGGAATTAATTTAAATGGATAATTTTTAATTCAGACAAAGTAAGAGCTAGAAGGAAATAATACTTTCAGATGAGGAAAGGCAGCTCAGAAAAGTAAACTGTCTTGGCCAGAGAAGCAGCAGAACCAGGTCTGGAATCCAAATCTCATGACTTACTGGCAAGAGTGTCTTGACCATTTAGTTCCAACCAAATACAGGTGACAGGTCTTTCTCTTCCCCTCTGTAAGTAAGGCCTCTCACCCTCTGTTTAGGGGAGCTTATGAGTGTCCCATTACTTGAAAAGCAGGGGTTGAAAGCGCAGTTTTCCAGTTTGGATGGGGCTTCGCAAAATCTTGGGGCACCGTCAAGAGTCCTTTGCTTGGATGATCCAGGAATGATATGCAGGCAGTTGCCCATGGAAGGATCTCAATCCTCAGGAACATGAACAGCTGACAAGGCTCTCCTGTGTGTAACGGAGCACTCCCAGGCATGGAAGGATGGCCTGGTGGCAGTGGCTTGGGTATGCCCCACTTCACTGGCCTCCCAGTAGTATCTGGGCAGAATCTCTGTCTCCCTGCAGGGTCTAAAGGGCAGGTTCTCAGCCTCCCATTATGACTCCCTCCAAGCTCAGTTAAATTTCTGCTTTACCATGCCATCCCTTACATTTCTGTTCAGTGAGTGCTGGTCTAATTTGATAATAATAGTTGCCATTATTTAGTGCCTACAATAGGCTAGACATATTCCATTTCAATAGTTAATCCTCAAAATCTTTGGTTTTTTTCTTACTGCAGTAGGTATTCATTGAATTCACACAGAGAAAGGTCACTTTACTAGGTGCTGTGGACGCAGGGTAAAGAAGGAATTTCATAAACACTTTTATGACATTTAAGTGAACAAAGTTGTTCACCAGTCTGCATTTCTAAGGAAACTTAAGTGTATTTTCCTGCTGGCAAACTCCTGTGCTTATTAAATGTTATTAATGCAGGGGAACCAAAGCAGTGGGTGGATAATGCAAGTATTTCATTGGCGAATATGTTTGGGGCTTGGTGATTCTTTGTTATGCAAAGCTACATCAGCTGGTTATTTTAACTTAAAATTCTATTTTAATCTAAAATCTTCTGTACCAAGGTTGTTATAGTATCACTGTTAGCCCATCTACCCAGCTGAGTTGAATGTTGTTACATAAGCTGTCTAAGTAGTGCCAGCAAATATGGACATGTATTTTGGTCTTAAAGTGATGAATTTGGCTCAGGAAAAGACTGAGCCCATGCTTTGGGATGTTTACTAGCTTGAGCTGATTACCAAAGCAAACAGTTCAAGCTGTGAGGAAGAACATCTCCACCCTACTTTAGCAGTGAGCTTCCCAGCCTCATTCTATTTTTTTTTTAATCACTGTGACAATTTAAAAAATGTGTTTGTGTGCGTGCATACATGCGTATGTCCATTTGGAAGGACTGGATGGGAGGCATACAAACAAGGCCGTTATATACCTTTTAGCATAGCTCAATACCAATAAAATGAAGATCGACTCTGTCTTTTTAGCTTACTACAAAATGAGACTTTTATGAGTTTATAAATTACTAGTCTTAACATTACGGCCACCAATTTCAGGGTGTTTATAACCTAGACTAGGCAAAAGGAGGAACGGGAAGGTGATCGTGGTCTTAGCAGCATTGACACATTGCTCCTTTCTCCACTATTTACAGAGTCCCTTTGTGTGCAAGGTTCTCTGGCCAAGATAGAATCTGAGGGACCAAGTGGAGGGATTTAGGAAGCCTCAGATTCCCCTACTCTATAAATCTTGGGTAAGGTTGAGGGTCTAAGGTGAGGCTTTACTTAAGTAAAAAAAAGAGGTAATAATAAAGAAATTGATTAAGTAAAAACTAATACAGGTAGGGCTTCCCTGGTGGCTCAGTGGTTGAGAGTCCGCCTGCCGATGCAGGGGACGCGGATTCGTGCCCCGGTCCGGGAGGATCCTACGTGCCGCGGAGCGGCTGGGCCCGTGAGCCATGGCCGCTGGGCCTGCGCGTCCGGAGCCTGTGCTCCGCGACGGGAGAGGCCGCAGCGGTGAGAGGCCCGCGTACCGCAGGGAAAAAAAAAACTAATACAGGTAGTACACAAAGAAGGGCAAAAATCTTGAAGATTGTATGGGAAAGGAATGTTTGACGTTTGAGAAACACTGAACTGAGAGTAGGCAGGAAATGGTTAGGGGAAAATCATTTCGGGGGAGTGGATTATCTTGAAGAAGGAGCAGAGCCTTCAGCGGATGGCTTTGTACACGTGATACTACCAGGGTCCTCTGCAACGCCCCGCACCCTGCCCCATTACGACTGAGAAAGTAGCCAAGACGTTAGAGAAGGGAAGAACACAGGATTCAAAGAGTCTTTACGGGAGCTATGGCGTTTGATTGGGTCTCTAGTGGGCAAGAGGCTATTTTCAGTTATTCTATTTGCTCCTTCAGTCAGTTGGTTTCAAGATGCAGAGTGACCCGCAGAGTATTAGAGGGTGCTAACAAATTAGACTGGTGAAATCAGTATCACATGCTTTAAAGGAGGTCAGGCAAGGAAGTGGTTCACCATAAAGTACTACAACTCCCTTTAAGACTGTATATGGATGACGATAATTTCCTAGCCCAAATGATAGATTAGTTTCACTGATAAATCTCCAAAATTAAAACACCCCACAGGAAACAAGCACCAAAAACATCAAAAACTGAAGACCACCTAAAAAAAGATGTTAGGAATTGGTTGTGAGGAATACCTCCTTGTGAGGTACAAGAAAAATTTATTGTCACTATGGTGATAGGCGCCAAATCTGTATTCCACAACCTCCTGTGCATGTATACATTTGAGTTAAACCCCCAAGCTCAACCTTTGTGTTCAGCGACTGTTCAGCGACTGTATGGGGGAAAACCCCATACACAACAGACATTGTGGGGAAGGGAACAATGAGCAAGATGGGATTTGTCCCTTTCAAACATGGCCTTATAATCAAGTCAAGGGAAAATGCAAGCTTGCAAAACGATCTCAGAGCAGACGATAAGTGGAATGGGAGTTCAGAGAAGAGAAAGGTTGCCTCTCTTGAAGGTAGAAAGGAGAAGTTCAGAAGAGTCTTTCAGAAGGCAGTGGAATTTGGGCTAGGCTTTAAAAGGTGCGTGGAAGAGTTGGGGGTCGGCCTGATGATTGCGGGAGAGAAGGCTGTCCTGCACAAAGAACCAGAATTTTCATCAGGTGAGGCAGAAGAGCTGTTCAGAGACGTACTTTTAAATTTGTTATTATTTCAAGGGTCAAACTACAAAAAGAGATATACAACGATGGAGTATCTATCCCAGTATCTTATTCAGGAATGTGGGCCTTCCTAGATCTGTGATCTTTGCTAAATGTTTACCTGGACTACTGTCAATGGAAAGATGTTCGCCAACTGCATCCCATCTTAGGAAATGGAAAACAGACTTAAATTTGCTCAGGAAGTTTTGCCTACAAAGATGGGGCTATGCAGTCCCTTTGGAAAGTCTGAATGTCCTAGTGCAACTGTGTTCGTGGATCGAAGTTTTCTCAACGGGATAGGTAAATAGAAGGCAAAAGGAAATGTCATTCTTGGTTGGCCTATACTTGTTTGCCTCTCCCACTACTACATTCGAGCTCCTTGCAGGATGGAATCTTTATTACATGATCAACCTGAGCCCCCCAGCGAGGGCTCGGCTATAATATCTCTGAGCAATGCTTGCAGAATTGAAATGAAATTTAGCAGGAACATCTCAACAAACGTTCGTGAGGTCCCGCTGGGTTCCAGGCACTGTATGTTTGGCGGGGGACGTGGTTGGCCCTGGACATGCTGCCTCTTAGAAAACGTATCGTGTATTATCAAACATCCAGCTATCCCTATCTCCTATATTAAATGTAACAGTGAGTTTGGTTCATATAACTTTTATAGTCATGAGTCTTTGAGAATGAATTATTTAGTTCTTGTGATTTAACACTTAAATTTTTATATAAACTACAAATTGAATTCTAGTTGATCAGTTGACTTAATGTTACATTTTGAAGATATCCCATAAAACTAGTACTAATTTAGATTTTGTGCTGTTCTTTTCATATCATGGACTCACACCATTTTATTATATATTATATTTTATTATATATCACATTCTATAATATCATATTATACATATTATATAATATCTGCAGTGTTTTATTTCAGATCTCACATATTTTACAGGCCTTAGGCTCTGTGTCTTAAATGCCTATTGGATGTTGGGAGAGCAAAGAGGAATGAAACAAGGTCCCTGATCTCCAGGCTCCTGTGTAGCAGGAGAGAGAGACCCATTAGGTCACGTTCATATAATGTGGTCACCTTTTGGGAAACGAGGTAAGGGGCACTTAGTTCAATCTAGGACTTCAAGGAAACCACTGAGGAAGATCCCTGGATTGAATCTTGAGGGATTGGCAAGAGTTAGCCTGGGAAAGCAAGGCAGAAAGGGTAGAGGGAACACAACAAAACCTGAAACAGTCCAGAGTGTGAATTCCTAACAAAGCTTAACTAATAGGTTAGCCTCTACTTTTAGGAATTAATGCTGCCAAAAATGTCATTGCCTTGCTAAAAATATTGGTGAGTAAGTCGTGCGTAGAAAAACAAATTACCTTCACAGGGAAAAAAAATATCCCAACACACTAAAAACCAAAGGGATATGGAGATAAGTTATATCTCTACATCTGTTATTATCTAAAAGGGAGCAGAGCAGGAAGTCTGGGGTACTAGTGCTATGGTAATATTCTGTTTCATGATCTGGGTGCAAGTTATGTGTTTTTAGTTTGCGAAAATTAATGAGCTATACCCTTACATATATAACTTCAATAAAGAGTTTGAAAATTTAAATGCCTGTACATGTATGTATGTATTTGTGTACAGATACTTCAATTAAAAGGTTTTTAAAATGCTAAAAAAGAAAAGGTAGGTTATATATATGGTTAACTGCTATGATTGAGGCTAAGACACCTATCAAAGGCACTGGTGATAACCTAAGGGGAGGATGTCTTTCCAGGACTGGAGTGTATTTATCTGACTTGCACTCGGTCAGCCTGCAAAGACTCCCCAGCACCATCAGGTACAGTGGAAGAGAAGTGTGGTAGGGGCAGCTTTATTAAATCATCCACGAACAAACCGCTGGAGACTAACTGAACATCTAACACTCACAGAATCAATAGCTTCACTGAACAGAATTGGACATCAATGGTCCCTAATTGTTCTTCTCTGATATAATTTGGTCTTATTTTAAAACAGCGAGACCTGAGCATAAGTCAGAAGACAACGCAAACTTTAAGGACAGAAACAGTTTCTCATTTTAAGAGATTTAAAGTGTGAATTTCTATATTTGATTTTGTGTGTGAGAAACCATTAAAACCACGGAGTTGGCTTTTTTCCTAGGATCACTGTTTGTATCCACATAAGAAGGTTCTGTCTGTGTGCTGAGAGATTGTCCATATGCCCAATGTATTTTTCAGTTAGAATTTACAATATTATGAAGATCTGTATCTTTAAAATGGATTTTTTTTTTTTGCGGTACGCGGGCCTCTCACTGTTGTGGCCCCTCCCGTTGCGGAGCACAGGCTCCGGACGCGCAGGCTCTGCGGCCATGGCTCACGGGCCCAGCCGCTCCGCGGCACGTGGGATCTTCCCGGACCGGGGCACGAACCCGTGTCCCCTGCATCGGCAGGTGGACTCTCAACCACTGCGCCACCAGGGAAGCCCAAAATGGATATGTATGTTTAAATTCTCTATGATGTGAGTCATTATAGCTGTCATTTTTTGCACACTGAACTGTGTTTCAGTAACAAATGCTTCATGTTTAAAATGTGATATTTAGTTTAATCCTCAAAGCAACCCCAGAAGATAAATACTTCCTTCTTCCCACCACTGCGACCCTCAACACACAAATCCTTGTAAGGACTGGTAGGCTGTGCCTCCTTCACAGTCACCTACTGACCAGCTCTTGTCTCTAGTTACCCACTGCCACCTGTCTTCCATCATCAACCATCTTCCACCAACCTCCAGATCATTCATGCTTCAAGCACCCTCGAGGCCTATCACATCTGGCTCCAGCCTATCCTGCCATCCCAGCGGATGACCCGGCTAGCGCCCCTTTGTCCTGGCTCTGCCTGATGCTCTCTGGCAACCTTGAGCTCTATTTCACTGTAGCACCTACTCCCGTCGTAGCCCGAAGCTGCTCCATTGCCATGCTGACAACTCAGAAGTGACTCTCTGATCATCACCAGCTATCTGAGTTGCTCCAACTCCTGCACTTTCCTTAAACCTTGCCTCTCACCTGACTGTGAGCTCAGTGTGATCTTGTGAACCTTCTATTTTCTTCTGCTCTAGCATCCCTTCTCCTTGACTCACTTCTCCTGGTCCCACTTCCAGACCTCCAGGTCATCACTCCACCAGAAGTTGTTTCTATTTCTCACCAGTTAACTCTGTTACAACACCAAACTGACCAATCTTCAATCCTCCCAGCCATCCATTTTCTTGTTATTGTTCTTGCTCCAAAACCAGAGAATTCACATAAATAACTGTATTTACTTCATAAAATCTTTTGAGCTTTTTTTTTTTTTTTTTTTTTTTTCAATTTCCTCTGGCCTTTACAGCTGCTTAGACATATTCTGGCTCAGCTCCTGTCCCACGTCACCCAAGTGGCTGTCCCCTAAAGTATCCTAGTCCTTCAGCATCATCCCTCTCCCTTCTCTTCAATCCCCACAGATGATCCCCTTCTGCTTTTCCAGAAGAGTAAGCTCCCCTGATGTCCCTGCATTTATGCTCACATTTTCTTCATCAGTAAGTGAGGAAATATTAAAGATTATTAACACTTGGTATTGCCTAGAGCATAAGGAAAACACATTCTTTAAAACCTTGGTAGGAGGATAAAGGGCATAGTGGGTCTTTTTTAGGAGGACAAACTGGAAATTAGTATCAAAACTGAAAATGCACAAGCCCTCTGACCCAGTGATTTGTCTTCACTTCTAAGAATTTATTCAAGAAAAAACAAGAGTGCAAAGATGTATGTACAGAGATATTTACTGTGGTTTTGATGTGGTAAAACTCCTGAGACTGTTTAAACGTTCCTCTTTTGGGGGAATGACTAAATAAATTGTGCTGCAATACAGTGGAATTTTCTGCAGCTGTCAAAAAGCCCAGGAAGCATCCAATATGCACCGACATGGGAAGATATCTATAACATATAATAAAATGACAAAATCAAGTTGGAGAATAGTCATAGTAAGATCCCACTTACTTAGTTGTAAATGCACATACAGACAAATTCAGAAAGGTGAAGCACTAACCTCCTTATACCCAAATCCAGGCAGGGGTAATAGAATGGTGACAGGTGTGGGAGGTGGTTGATCCCTATGTTATACATGCCTGTAATTTTAATTCCGTTATTAAGCAGTCATTACTTTTATAATTTAGTGACATAAAGAGAAAATAAAATCCAACACTAAAACACCCTTTTGTTACATCTGTCATTGTTTTATGTGCTCACCACAATCAAGGCGCCTTCCTTCTGAGGGTCAAGTCTCACTTCTTTTCTCAAGACATGAGGCAGAAATTTCAGGTCACCAAGAGACCTGCAAGGAGACCACCCAAAGGTGGTCACTCCAAACGCTACTGCCGACACTTAGATATTTTCACTTTGGTCACAGCCCTCTGCTGTTAACTTTCTTCCTCTTTTTTTTTTTCTTCCAGAGGACTGAGCAGATATTTTATAGCAGAATTAAACAAGAAGCTGGCATGTGTCTCTGGACACAAAGGTGCACTGTACAGGAATACTAAAACCATTAGGCTCATTTGCTTTACTGCATTACATGGAATATCTTTTATAGGAAAGGTGCATATCAATTTTGGTGTGACTTACACCAAAATTATCAATGATTATCAATCATGGTTTATTATTGCCACCCTTCTTTCTGGAAATAGAGGGCAAAATTATTAAATGCATGCTATGTATCTCAGGGGCTACACAGATAATCTAAGTTCTCACCTTATCTTATACAACACCCACATAACTTCTCATTTCCCTACTGATTCTCAGGAGAAACTCCTGTCTAAGGCTAAGTATGATCCAGTTCTCATGGTCCCATCCACCTCCTTCTACCTCTGCTGGGACTCAACTCCATCACACATATGTATATATGTATAAATATATACATATATTTAGCTCCTATTCTGCATTCTCTTTCTCTCTCTTTGATCCTTCCTCAGTTTAAAATTATGCTCGTCTCCTCTAGATTAAAAATGAAACGAAACAATAACAAACGTTAACGCCAAACCAATGCGTCCTTTGTCCAAACTTTTCCTATAATCGGCTCCCCTAACTTGTTCCTTCTCTTTATTGCTAAACTCTTTGAGGAGATTACTCCCTGATGACTGTTCACACTTCACAGCTCAGTCACCCCACAGTCTGGCTGTTTTTCCTCTTCCCTACTAAAACAGACTTCTCAAAAGCCATCAAATTATCTCCTAGTTGCCAAATCTAATACGTCGTCTGAGTCAGCTTGGCAGCATTTCACAGTGTGGACCGCTTCCTTCTTTACACTCCCTTGGCTTTTTCTGCTCTAGTCTCTCCTCTCTGTTTCTTCTTGCTCTCCACCATTGGCTCCTCTTCTGTTCCCCTCTGAAAAGTGGTGTCCCTTGGGGTCTCTCCTCAACTGCTTTGTCTTAACACTGCACCCTCCTCATCTGTGTAATTGCATTCATTCTTAGGGTTTCATCTCTCACGTATGAGGATGACCATCAAAGCTGCACCTTCAAGCCATGTTTCTCACCTGCGCACCCAATTTATATTTCTAGAAGCTTACAACTTATATTTCTAGGTTTTCTCCAGCTGAGTGTCCCAAAAGCTATGTAAAATCAACACATCTAAAGAGAACTCATAACCCACCAGTCTGTCCTGGTCCTGTTCCATCACCAATCAGTTTACCACCATCCACCAGCAGTGAGATGATTCAGAGTCCTCCATGAGTTCTCCTTTCTCTCCTGCTGCATATCCTGGGATTACAGCTCCTGAAATAACTTGCAAAATTACCACCCTCCCCTTCATTCTCACAGCTACTCCCCTAGTCCCATTCCTCTTAACTGAAATAAAAACACACACACAAAAATGTCAACAAAACCAAAACAAAATTCTGATTTGTCTAAAGCACTTATTAATTTACAGAGCTTCCTCCTACTGGAATTTAGACCAGCTTCAGGGAAAAGTTGTGGAAGGTTGGGTGAGTGGGGTACCAACTGATGGATATTGTCTTCCTTCCCCATGAAAGGAGAGCTCAAAGTAAAAATTTAATTGCGACTTGGAAAATCAAAGTGATGATTCTTGCACATCTGACTCTGTGTACTGAGAGGCATATCAATTACACCAACCTAGAAGTTAATCATATTGACAAAATTGCCCAATGGGCTAAAACTCATATTTAAATATTTAAAGTAAAAAATTTAAAAACCAGCTAGAGATTTTATTGGCAAATAGGCTGAAAGACCATTTGGTTTTAGTTTTTAGTTCTGATGTGTAAAAAATAGTTTTGTGATTTTTCGAATCAGTTAATCATAATGATAATTTTATCAAAGATGTGCCAGTTTGCATGCCTCCTAATTTTGCATTTTTCTTGTGAAATGCATTAAATGAATGGGCCGTCATTTTTTTTTAAAGCTTTTCCAGGGATCTCACACTTTTACACACTCAATTTTCAGGAAGAAAAAATACTGGCTAATTTATATCCCTTTCCAAGAACACTGAATAAGTACACAAATAGTAGATTAAAAATAAATGCTACCGGGCTTCCCTGGTGGCGCAGTGGTTGAGGGTCCGCCTGCCGATGCAGGAGACGCGGGTTCGTGCCCCGTTTCGGGAAGATCCCACGTGCCGCGGAGCGGCTGGGCCCGTGAACCATGGCCGCTGAGTCCGCGTGTCCGGAGCCTGTGCTCCGCGGCGGGAGAGGCCACATCGGTGAGAGGCCTGCGTACCGCAAAATAAATAAATAAATAAATAAATGCTACCATCTTTGGCTCTTTTAACAACTATCAAGGTGTGTTGTCAAGAAGAGAACACCAATGCTTCACAAAAGAATTATTTTATGTTTCTCTTCTTTACTCTGAAAGATTCTTGAGAGGCTTGTATTTTTAAGTACTTTAGCCAAAATAGGAATTAGCCCTTCAACATAACCTCCAAGGTCAAGGGAAGATTGGGAGACTCTAGGGTATAGGGCTGCTGGGGTGTAAACATGGTGACAGAGAAGCATTCAAAGTGACAGGTAAACTAAATAATATACTTGCTGACATTTTTACTTAGTGTTATTGAGATAATTTATTATTATCCCTAATAACTTTTGTTATCCTTTGTTAAAGTTAAAATCAGATGGCATATTTTACAACCTGTATTTATATGATATAAATACTATAAAAACAAAAAACTAAAAAAAGCAACCTCAATTAAAAAAAATAGAAATCTTGAGAGAATGAGAAGCTGTAGACATGACTGCTTTGAAAGTGCCTTGTTTAGATCTAAAGGAAAAGGATAGTCAACTTTGTTAAATCTGGACTCATATTTTATCTCACCAAAAAGCTGAGTCTGTGTTTACTAAAAGAGCAAAGAGTTTTCCTGTAACGTCATCATTAAAAAAAATAATTCTAAGAATTGTTGATTTGAAGCTCGACAATCTTCAAATGTTTGCAAATATGTGTTATGGGATGTTTACAGTAGAAATCAGTATTTGTTCATTTACAGTTATAAAACGTGGGTTTCAGAGAAGAGCTGATTTAATTTACCAACCTTATTCTCACTGACTGGGAACTCACAGGCTTCCAGGAAGCTCTCCAAGAAATGACACAGTTGGAGGTGTTGCTCCTTGTAAAAATTATTTTACAGGTAAAGAAAAAAATACGGCTCGAACAGTTGGACTTAAAATGCAGGATCTCGCTTCTCGGGAAAGAGCAAGTTTATAATACAACATGTGGGGCAGAAATGGGAACTAATCTCTTCCTGTATGTAAAAAAATTGCTTTGCAGAGATAACTTTTCATCTTACAATTAACCTAAAAGTCTGGTCTAAATCTTCTAATCCATTCACACCCATCAGAAGAATGTCTGACCCTCTCCAGGCCTCTAATTTATGCGGTACTTTCATCTTTAACCAACAAGAAACATCAGTGCACTAGTTCTCATTTTCAAATGGCGAAAAGTAATAGGTGAACGAACATGGATCTTTCAGAGAGAACATCACATGGAATACTTATTAAATAGCATAAAGAACTGAAATAAAATTCACTTCCTTTTTGAAACATAAGGGTTTGGGAAACTTGAAATGGAATGGCATATTAATTATATATTAATCATAGAATACGGCTCAGCTAGTCTCTAAGGATCACAGCATGATGAACAGCCACTGTTATTTTAGAGGGAGAAAATGAAGATTTAAGGTAGGTTTAAAAATTTGCAGCTGAAAGTAATAATTTATTCAAGAAATGATGCCAAGAGAATGAAAGAAGAGTATGTCCATGAGTGTATGTGTGTGCATCTATCTGCGTGGCATATGGATGTGTGTGTATATATGTGTATGGGTGTATATGCATGTGCATGAATGTATTGTGTGTGCGTGTGGTGTGTGTGTGCGTGTGCGTGTGTGTGTGTTAGTGCGGAGGAACAGAAATGAACAGGAAAGGACTTTGGAGCCCTAAGATAATTCCGATGGGGAATGGGCATTTATCACGAGCCCATCTTAATGCTTTTTTGTAGGTGATAAAAATAATAGCATCAGGAAACAAAAACCATCTATTTTCTCATAACAGAGTTCTGGAGTTCTCTTTGGCAGGTAAAGATTATCTTTGCCTGAAGTCAATCTTTTATTATTTTAGATTTTCTCAAAATACTTAGGCTAGGCACCTATGTTTTCAGTAAAGGCCACTATGTGACTTTCAGAGCACGTGGAACACAAGAATCATCTTGAAAATGGATCATAAAGGCCTGACAGGGCTCCAGGGGAGCTTTACAGTGTAGAAAAGGTTGGTTCTCATCTGGTCTCATTAACACTGGCACAATGAGGAAACTCAGCTAGAGGTGTTTATAATAAACATGGAATACTTAAGTGCGATCTTTCCCACCTTAATTTTAAAAATCACTATTTTTCTGCTACTAGGAGAGATTTTCAGCTTAAGTCTCTGGACTGACACCTGGTCTGGTCCACTGTCAACATTTCCATACTTAACTCTCGTTTGGGCATATTTCTTCTGGGTCTTTTATTTGGGGTTATTTTTAGAGAGAAGAAAAACAAAAATGTAACTCTATTTAGCACAGGGTCCAAGTACATTGGCCTTGTAGGAAGGAGTTTAGGCCAGAGACATAGGCATCGTTTCTGGGAAAGTGGAACGGGCCTGGCAATAGCATTTATTCCAAACCTGCTTAATCTCAGTACAGATACTCTTTGTGGGTAGTAGAGTTATTCTGAGAGAATGCAAACAAGAAGAAGAAAAAAAAAAAAAAACACCCTTCAGAGATCAAAACTTCAGAGGGCAAAAGTTCAAGGGAGGATTTAATTTTAATGTTAAAAGGGAAGATGGATTGTGAGTAAACTCGAGAACATTGATGAAAATGCAATAGCTCGGAAAGCCCAGAAGTGCTGTTTGGTTTGCTGTTTGTTTTTTTTTGTGAGCCACAAGCCTCTCTAACACATCTACCTTATTCCTAAAAGGTTTTTCTAACTGGCTGCTAGTCTTACATAAAACCACTTACCTCAGCTTCAACGTTTGTGCGGGGTGGGTGTGGTGCGATCTTTAACCAAAAAAGTCCTATTGGTAAGTTGACCCTGCCTATAAGTGAACTGTACTTGCAAAGGTGTGTGTGTGTGTGTGTGTGTGCGTGTGTGTGTGTGTGTTTTCCAATACCTGCTTATTTGCAGATATAAGAAGCAAAATCACAGATGAAGGAGACCTCTTGAGAAATACCTACTGGTGTTTCATTACAAGCTAAAGCATACAACTGATTTGAGGTCCATCACTTTCTCAGGCTTCACTAATTACATCTCTCAGTGTAACTAACTGGAAGAATTTATTCACCCTTTACCTATAAAAGCAATTTATTTTTAGAAACTGAAAGCTGTGAGGGACATGCATACCGTTCATTACAACCTGTCTTGGGGACAACTGAGATCCAAAACAGCCACGGGGCCTCCCTAAGGCACCAAGGCACTGTCAGAGCATTTGATTCCCTACCTGGTGCTTAGTACCACTATCATTGTTATGGAGTTCTTTTTCCTGAGAAAATAAAAATTATATACGGCCAGCTACGGACTCTTGGTAATCAAGTTTATTTATTTGTTCATCAAATGGATAGTGAGACCCGATATATATGTCAGGCACCATCTTAGGCTCTGGGGTCACATTGATGAGGAAAACAGATATGGTCTCTCCTCTCCTGAGGGAAAGTGAGTCTTAAAGCTGTGCAAATTGGTTCTAAAATTTGCTCTTCCACGAACAGATGGCCAATAGCCACGTGAAAAGATGCTCAGAATTGCTAATCATTAGAGAAATGCAAGTCAAAACTAAATGACTACAATGAGGTACCACCTCACACGAGTCAGAATGGCCATCATTAAAAAGTCTACAAATAACAAATACTTGAGAGGGTTTGGAGAAAAGGGAACCTTCCTACACTGTTGGTGGGAATGTAAGTTGGTGCAGCCACTGTCAAAAACAGTATGCAGGTTCCTCAGAAAACTAAAAATAGAATTACCATATGATCCAGCAATCTCACTCCTGGGCATATATCCAGACAAAACTATAATTCAAAAAGATATATGAGGGCTTCCCTGGTGCCGCAGTGGTTGAGAGTCCTCCTGCCGACGCAGGGGACGCGGGTTCGTGCCCCGGTCTGGGGGGATCCCGCGTGCCGCGGAGCGGCTGGGCCCGTGGGCCATGACCGCTGAGTCTGCGCGTCTGGAGCCTGTGCTCCGCAGCGGGGGAGGCCACGGCGGTGAGAGGCCCGCGTACCGCAAAAAAAAAAAAAAAGTCTACAACTACACTGTTGGTGGGAATGTAAGTTGGTGCAGCCACTGTCAAAAACAGTATGCAGGTTCCTCAGAAAACTAAAAATAGAATTACCATATGATCCAGCAATCTCACTCCTGGGCATATATCCAGACAAAACTATAATTCAAAAAGATATATGAGGGCTTCCCTGGTGCCGCAGTGGTTAAGAATCCTCCTGCCAACGCAGGGGACATGGGTTAGAGCCCTGGCCCGGGAAGATTCCCACATGCAGCGGAGCAACTAAGCTAAGCCCGTGCACCACAACTACTGAGCCTGTGCTCTAGGGCCCAAAAGCCACAACTACTGAAGCCACGTGCCACAACTACTGAAGCCCGCGTGCCTAGAGCCCGTGTTCTGCAACAAGAGAAGCCACGACAATGAAAAGCCCGCGCACTGCAACGAAGAGTAGCCCCCACTCACCACAACTAGAGAAAACCCACACGCAGCAATGAAGACCCAACACAGCCAAAAAATAAAAACAAGCAAATAACTTAATTAATTAAAAAAAAGATATATGCACCCCTATGTTCATAGCAGCACTATTTACAATAGCCAAGACATGGAAACAACCTAAATGTCCAATGACAAATGAATGGATAAAGAGGATGTGGTAGATATATACAATGGAATATTACTCAGCCACAAAAAAGAATGAAATAATGCCATTTGCAGCAACATGAATGCAACTAGAGATTATCATACTAAGTGAAGTAAGCCAGAAAGAGAAAGACAAACACCGTATGATATCACTTACACACGGAATCTAAAATATGACACAAATAAACCTATCTGTAAAACAGAAACAGAATCATGGACATAGAGAACAGACTGGTGGTTGCCAAGTGGGTGGGGGCTGGGGAGGGCTGGAGTGGGAGGTTGGTGCTAGCAGATGGAAGCTTTTATATATGGAATAGATAAACAACAAGGGCTTACTGTATAGCACAGAGCACTACAGTCAATGTCCTATGATAAGCCATAATGAAAAAGAATATTTAAAAGGATGTATATATATATATATATATATATATATATATATGTATGTATGTATGTATGTATGTATGTATAACTGAACCACTTTGCTATACATCGGAAATTAACACAACACTGTAAATCAACTATACTTCAATTTAAAAATTGATTGAAAAATAAAATAAAATTTTGCTCTTCCTTTGGAGAAAGTTGCAGATTAATGGTAGCCTCTGCAGCCCCCGTTCGACACATTATGGACATGTGGAGCAGCCTGGAAGCATGCCTCAGCCTCTGCTGAGCGCGGGCAAAATGGGGTCTTGTACCAGGCAAGGAGCTGGGATGCCCCGGCTTCTCCCCGGATGCATCTGCTCCCCAGGGAAAAGACCAGGAGTGAGACAGGGCAAAGTCAACCAAAGCGCACACCTGTAGAGCCATGGAGGAGGAGGAGGGGAGGGGACGCTGCACATACACCCTCCTCAACAGTTATTTTAACAACAACAACAACCTTAGTCTCCTCCTTGTTTCTTCCGCAAACTATGGTGGGGAAACCATGACTTACTGAGGGATGGATTCTGATCCTCTTGTTTCTGCAAGCTGTTATGTGAGGAAGAAAGAGAGCCTCAATAAGGCTTTTGCTGCAGGTAAGAAAATTTTTTAAAAAAATGTTGTGGCTTTGGAAGCCTCTTAAAGTGGCGGTCAGTCAACTAGATCTTGACCTTGAATATGAGTTTATCTGTGCTGCATTCGTAATAATACACACCTAACTCGCTGACAACTGGTGAACATGACCATCCTTCAGGTGCACATCTGGAATTCTCCCACATCTTGAAGATGAGGAGAGAACACAAATGTGAATGATAACAGTAATTTATTCGATTGTCTTCCATGGTTCTCTTAGAGAGTAGCACTTCCTCTTTCCAGAACATGTGAAGGTTATATTTGGAACCACTCTTGTTTTGAAACTTTGTTTTAAATTAAACTCAGTTTTGGCTGTGTCGGCTTCTGATGAGAATAGTATTATCATGGAAGCCAAGAATAATTCAATAAAAACATACCCGTTGAATATATGAAAATTCATGAGTCCATAATGATACTTTAAAAAGAGAAAGCCAAAAGAAACTCATGTGAGGCAGTTAGTTACCAGCCCCTTATTTGGAAACTATGTAATTAAGGGGAAAATACATTTAATGTCTTTCCAGTAGGAACTATATTGCAGGGTAAACAAAATAGCTCCAGTTGATGAGATAAAGCTCTATTTTACAGAAGAATGCCAGAGAGGTGTAGAAGGATGAGAAACTTAGAAAATCATAATCTGGCAACACTTGATGAGAATGTAGATCCAAGCAAGGACTATCAACTTGTGTAGAAAATATCAGGTGAAGAGTCGATGGGACCTGGGAAAGTCACGTGGAACCAAAGTAATATCACAACAATACAGTTCTGGGCATCAGGAGAAAAACATAGTTGTACAATGGATGGATCAGACTGCCATCACCCTAACCTAATGGTTGATCACAACATTAGAAATGGTGGGACAACCAAGTATTACATGTCTCCTGGTGTCACGCATTGTAAATCACAGCATCACCTGGGGTGCAGTCTAGCCAAAGGTATTTACCTGGGGTCTAATCAGCCCATAGATGTAACTTCCAGGAAACGTAGGGGAAAGGAGGGACAAGCTAAATGACACCACAGGCTAGTGGCGGCGCCGGGAAGCTCTATAGGCCCAGTGGCTGCGGCAAGAAGGTTCCATGAAGAAGGAGGCAAAAGAAACTAGAGGCTGGATTAAAAGACAGTGAGGGGACACAGTAAACCCTCACTGGTCTGGTGCAAGGCATGGTGTGGGATTGGTTTCTGGCTTGGACAAGTAAGCTCTAAAGGACATCTGGGGGAAAATTTGGGGAATTTGAATATATACAGGCTATTAGATAATGTTAAAGAATGATTATTAATTTTACGTGTGATAATGTTATTTTTTTGCTACATAGGAAAGTGTTCTTATTTTTTAGAGATGCATTCTGAGGTACTTAGGGCGTAATGTCATGATGTCTCTAATTTATTCTTTGCAGATGACGTACAGTGGGACACCACGTGTGAAACAGACTGTGACATTCAGGTCCCCTATGTGAGGGCTGAACACACACACATAGACCTTGAACCAACCACGCTCGTCAGAGACTAGGAAGTAATAAGTAATTATAAGTTGCTATCAAATAATGAGCAAAACATTTTGTACAGCATTTTCTAAAGACTGAAGTCTTTGAGTAAAGTCAAAAAGATTAAAAGTCAAAAAGAGTAGCACAAAATATTTAGTCTAACATAGTGAGGAAAGCATTATCATTAGATGAGCAAAAACAAATTCAAGACGTGATACCTCACATAATTTTAGTATTTTGCCGCCAGAACCTAATTTCCAATGATCACAATGAATGATTTTTATAACTTTTCTTCACTTAGTGCTACTCAAAATCTTCATCTATTAGCAAAAATCGATCAACCACAAGGGAATAGTTAGATAAATTATGGTATATCCATATCTGAAATATTGTGAAGTGACTGACAATTAAGATTTGGATTTAATTTAACTTTTGAATTGATATTTAATAACATGAAAACATATTGGTGATATATATTATATGACAGTCCCAATTTTATGTATGTGTAAGTGATTGAGCCTCCAGATAACTGCGGAGAGAGGGATAAAGAGGAACCATTTAATGTATTTCTAGCAACACTGGATTGTTAAAATAATAGAAAAAAATACATTTAGAGGAGGCAGCAAAAAATTGTCGAGTTCACCAGGCATGGATTACATTATTGTCCGTTTTAAAACAGAGAGTAAGTTCTCTCACCACATTGGGCAGATGTGGTAAATGTTCCGACATGATTAGAAAAGAATCTAATTTTACTCATCTGCAAAGCTGAGAGTTGAAGAGCTGAGGCCCTCTTGCCCTTCTCAGAATAGCTAAATGCATGTGTACCTCCTCACTGCCAAATCCTCCCCCACTGGGGACCAGAAAAAGCAACGCTGCTCTGACAGACACGAGGTACGCATACACATAACACGATGGCAGAGCTGTTTAAATCTATGGTTATCCGTTAAGTGTTCACTGAACATTCCCTCACTCTCCAGAAGAGC
>NW_006798282.1:28504-33287 GCF_000442215.2 Lipotes vexillifer
CTACCAAGGAGACCAGGATTGACTGAAAGAAACGCAATCCTTCCTCAGGGGCAGCCCTTTCTCAGTTGTGAGAAGAAAAAGAAACTTCGCCAAGTGTCACATTCATTTAATATTTCCAAGAGGCTTGCCTCTTTCACGAGACAGGTAAATAAATTCTCGCTGAGTTAAAATCATCCTCCCCCGATGATTGAAGTATGATGCTCAGCGGTGATTCAAAAGATTGAAGTAGAGCTACAGGCACTGACAAGGAAGGTCTCCGGGCTTCACTGTGCAGGAAGGAAGCCAGAGCAACGGGACCACAGAATCCCACTTACCCACATGCATACACATTCGCACGCAAACACATGTGTACACACACATGCCTGCCCATGCAAAGAAAAGGCTCTGGATGAACACACGCCAAGCTTTTAATGACAAATATGTATGAGGAGCTAGGAAAGGAATGGAATGAAAAGGAAATTTAACTTTTCTTACTCTAGGTATTTCTGAATTTTCTCTTTACAGCAACAGATATTCATTTACTTCTCAAGCAGTTTTTAGAAAGAAAGAAAGATAAACTCATACGCTCCTGGTGGAAATGCAAAAATGGTACAGTTCACTTGAAAACAATTTGGCAGTTCCTCAAAAAGTTAAACACAGAGTTACCATATGACCCAGCTATTCCACTTCGAGCTGTTTACACAAGAGAAAAAGAAATAACTGCAGGCATAAAGACATGAATGTTTATGGATTCATTATTTGTAAAAGGCAAACAGTGGAAGCAACCAAAATGCCCGCTAACCAGTGACTGGATAACAGACTGTGCTGTGGCCATATAACAGAATACTATTCAACAGTAATAAACAACTATTGATATACACAACAGCTTGGATAAATCTCAAAATAACAATGGTGAGTGAAAGCAGCCAGACAAAAAGAGTACACACTATATATTTCAATTTATAGAAAATTCTAGAGATGCAAACCACAACAGTGAGCGACAGCAGATTGGTGGCTGAATGGGGAGGGGTGAGAGGGAAGGTTCACAAAGGGCACAAGGAAACTTCTGGGGGTGATGGATATGTTCACCACCTTCACATGGTGGCAGGCTCGCTGGTGTACACTATATCAAAATTTATCCAGTTTATGCCTTACATAGGTGAAATTTATTGTGTGCCAATTACATATCTCGATGAATCTGTAAAAAAAGGTAATGCATGTTTAATATAGAAAATTTGGAAATTACATAAGAATGAAAGAGATAAATGAAAGCACTACTGCTGGGACTTCCCTGGTGGCGCAGTGGTTAAGAAGCCACCTGTCAATGCAGGGGACATGGGTTTGATCCCTGGTCCTGGAAGATCCCACATGCCGCAGAGCAACTAAGCCCGTGCATCACAACTACTGAGCCTGCGTGCCACAACTACTGAAGCCCGCGCGCCTAGAGCCTGTGCTCTTAAACAAAGAGAAGCCACTGCAATGAGAAGCCCGCGCACTGGAATGAAGAGTAGCCCCTGCTCGCCACAACCAGAGAAAAGCCCGTGCGCAGCAACGAAAACTCAACGCAGCCAAAAAATAAATTTGTAAAAAAAAAAAAAAAAAAAAAGCACTACTATTTAGTACTTCTTTAGAATACTCATGTCAGCCAAAGATAAACGTTGGTCCCAATGGAATGGATTCCACGTTCTGGCCCTGATAGCTCTGGTCATCAGAAGGATTCAGGGGAGTACTTTTCTTTTTGAGTGGATTTTCCCTAGCTTTCCACTGAATTTCAGGATTGAGTAAGTGAAATTTGGTTGAAAACGCTAGCTTCGTAGAGTTGTGGTAACAAACCATTAATCATTCTGGGTTCCTTAAGAAGCTCTGCAAACCTTAGAAGACCAGATGGCTCTTAACAGAGCTGTTTAATAGTTTTGGAGTGGATTTTTAGCCACGTTCTGGTTCCAGATTCTCAGCATTTAGCAGAAATGTTTAGTGAGGTAAATACACACACACACACACACACACACACACACACACACACACACATACACACGTTTTGTTCATTTAGATTACAAAGAGAAGATGAATATGTAAATATATATTCACTTAAGAATATCTGCAAATACATCTTTCTTTAAAGGATAACCTCTCATTTTATAGCTAAGGAAACTGAGATTGACTGACTTGCTCAAACCCCTACTTAGCTGTGAGAGTGATAAATCCAGCTCTCTTTAAATCCAAAGTAAGTAAATAATTTGTATAATATAAAGTTAGAGTAACAGTCGAAATTCTCCCCTCACACCACACTTTACACTTTGAGTAGAACGAGAGCAGAGGAGAGTCTTATTTCCAGGTTTGGGAGATGTGGGGAGAAGCCCTGTGTCCTTATAGAGAAGGGTTGTCAGGGCCAAAGAGCCAATGTACCTAAAGGACCTTGTAAACTGTGCTGTGGCATGGCACTGCACTGGTAGGGAATGAAGACCCCAAGTAAGCTTTCATTTTGGTGCCCTAAAATGTCCATCTCATTGAAATAAAGAGGAATTCAGGTAAGTTTGATTCAGAGAGATGAGGTCACCCCCAAAGTCTGGAAGAATCCAAGATAACATTTACATCATTTTCTAACCTCTTCTCTAAAACCATTTCCTCCAGGTTTATAATTTGGCTTCTCCTTTGGGTCTGCCCATGGACAGAGACAGAGTGGTTATGCCAACAAAGAAAGATGGTCCCCTGGACGTTTGGGTTTACATTTTCCTCCAAATCTCCGTGTCTTTCCATTATGCAACACTTCCTCGTTCAATGGGGTATAGATTAGAAGGTTGTAATGAAGATATTCCTGAGATGGCTTTTGCCAGACCAGCAGCCTTCTAGGCCTCTTACCATCTTCCCCAGGGCGTGCTCTCAAACTCAGGCTGGTGGGAGGGACAGGGCAGCATGTTACAAGGATGCTCATGAGGCCACATGGGGAGCCGTGTGGTTTGGGGTCAGGAAACCAGGTGCCTGGCTGTCAGGCTACACCCACAGGCCCAGGCATCACCACCAAGTCAGGTGTCTCTTGGTTTTGGCAGCTCTGAAATTATGAGTTGACAATCAGATGGCACGGAAGCCTGGAAACAAAGTTATCAGCTAATCAGAAAGGCTTGCTTGGATGTGGTTTAGATATCCTGAAAGTTAGCACGGTGTGGCATAGGGTGGAAATTGCTATGCCCAGGATGAGCGATGGTGTGTGTGTGTGTGTGTGTGTGTGTGTGTGTGTGTGTGTGGTTGAATACAGAGAACCTATCTTTGTTTTTAACTATCAGATGAACAATGAGAGATTTTGACAGATGGGATGATTTTAGAATAACTTTCTAAAGAGAAATAATCATATATGTGCACAAATACAAAGTCTACTTAACATTTAAGATGAATTACAGATTTTTTTAATGCTACTCAATAGAAAAACTTGTTAGAATCCTAAAATGTTTAATGTTAATTATGCAATTTATTCCTGAATACACTCTCATAGTAAAATAGTCAATGACTGCAGACAAAGCTAAATTCCTCCTTAACCACTTCCTACCAACCCCGCCTTGCTCCCAGAGGTAAGCAGTGTGGCCATTTGGGTATGAATCTTTCCAAAGTCTTTTCTTTGCAGTTATAAACATGTATATGTTCCCAGACAAACAGCTAATGTCATTGTGTTGTTTTGTTTTGTTTCTATCAGAAAAACCATTATAAATCTACAATTTGTTTTGTTCATTCAGAAACATATTCTGGAGATTTTTCCATGTTAGTACTTATAGATCCATCTCCTTTTTTTTTTTTTTTTTTTTTTTTGCGGTATGCGGGCCATTCACTGTTGTGGCCTCTCCCGTTGCGGAGCACAGGCTCTGGACACGCAGGCTCCGCGGCCATGGCTCACGGGCCCAGCCACTCCGCGGCACGTGGGATCTTCCCGGGCCGGGGCACGAACCCGTGTCCCCTGCAGCGGCAGGCGGACTCTCAACCGCTGCGCCACCAGGGAAGCCCGATCCATCTCCTTTTTAACCTCTGCATAGTATTCAATAGAATGGATATGCCATCCTTTAGGAAATCCTTGTCTTATTGATGGGCATATAGGTGGTTTTCCATTTTCACCAACACAAGTACCTCTGCTATAATACCTCCTTCAGGGCATGCATGAATATTCTGTAAACGAATTGTTGCGACTTTTATACATTAACAGATCCTGCCACCATCACCTCCTGGTATGGCTGAACCAATTCACACACTCTCAGGAGTGTGTATCTAGTTCCCCACCCTAATGCTCACTATCGAACTCATAAAGATTTGCCCACGTGAAGGATGAAAATTTTGTTGTTGTTTAACGTGCATCTCCCTGATGACCCCTTAGAGAGCATCTTTTCAGGTGTTTTCCTTCCCTCATCTGGGAGCTGCCTCTTCATACTTTTGCACATTTTAAAGTTTGGGTTGTCTTCTTTTGAGTTTGTAGGAGCAGAACTTCTTTTCCAAGAGAAATTGCAACAGCAAGTAGTAAAAGACAGTTTTCTTGATTGCAAAAAGCTATAAAAGCACCTGTTTGTGTAGAAATGGAGGAAAAAAAGCCTGCGGTGTGTGTGTATGTGCATGTTGTTTTCCACAGTGTGACGTTAACACCCACACACGTTTAGTAAACGGAGTGAAGCCCCCAAAGAGTGCAACGGCAAAGATGAAAGACAGAAAAGTGGGGTAGCTCTGCCAGATGCTTAATAACAAGAAGGGCAATTTCCAGCCAACAGCTGCAGTCTGGCTTTCACAGTCTGCAGGAGCTTCGTTTGCAACCCCAGGACCAACTCTTTCCCCT
>NW_006798282.1:33339-51956 GCF_000442215.2 Lipotes vexillifer
TCTTTCCCGTAGAAATCTTTCCTATGGTGGGAGCTTGGGATCTGGGCTCCTGCTCATCTGTTGCCCACCTAAGGAAGTGATGTCAGTCTGTGGCCCTCGTCTGGGGTTATCTGAGGGGCTCATCGACGGTGGTAGTGACAGAGACAGAGGAACAACAAGGTGGTAGCAAGGAGTTGGCAGACCTGGGCTCACGACTCACTCTCAACCGCAGGGGAACTTATCTCCACAGGGCATCTTCCTGGGTGAAAGCTGAAACCTGTGGGCTTGAGAGAACAGGGCACTTACGGGGCACAGAGGGGCCGAGGAGGAAGGCGGCAGGGGATCCAGCCTCTCTGTGGTCGGTTCTGTGGAGGAGGTCATGGAACAAACAAGGATAAACTCCAGAGATGGGGTGTGGTGTGGGGCAAAGAGCTGCATCTGGGTGGCGTAATCCCTTGAACCCTCTGTTTTTAAATATTGTTTAAAAAACTTCGATAGGAAAGGCTCCAGCCATTTTTCGAAAACAGGCTTGGAGTAAGCTGTGTTTCCGTCCTTTGTGAAAGTGGCTAATAACTCAAGGCTATCACTGAGGAGTTCTGAATTGCCTTTCTTTTCTTATAACATCTTGCTCATAATAATCCTCTGTGTCTCCTCCCAAAGCTCCCTGTAACGGATATTTTACCGAGGCCCCCTTTCTCTGGAAGAGCTCCCTACCCCCACTTACTTTACTCCTTCCCCAGAGTCAAAGAAAAACCAACCCGTCCAGCCTCTGAGCATTCCTCAAGCCATTCATGCCTCCTAAATACCGTGCCTTGCCTCCTGCAATCTCCTCCCCACGGGCTTCCATGTCATCTGTTGAAGTACCGCCCACCGCCCAAAGCTCAAACTGTAACACAACCTTCTGAAGACACTTAGCTTCTCTGCCCGCATCAGCAGAGATGTCGTCCTCTGCTTCCCTTTATCCCCCTGATTCCTCCATTATGCGTGCGTGCGCCCACCCACCCACAAACACATATCCTTATCTCATGGCATTTTCCTATTCTGTCTTATATTAATGACTTGGAATTTGCTTTATCTTATGCCACAGTGACGTCATCCGTTCATGGATTCTACAGGTACTTGTAAGGGCTTCCCACGTGCCAGAGATTTTTCTACGCTTGTCTTTCCAGCTCCCTCTTTCTGGCTGTTCCCTCCTGTCTTCATTCTACATGCACACTCCCCTCTGCTTCCTCCTCCCTCCCACATCCCCATTTTAGGAGGCGATTTTCTCTAAGGAACCAAAGCTACTTTGTGAAAATAGGCCACTGAAAACACCCTCAGGCTTTCAGTAGCCATTTGGGGGTGGAGGGAGGTGAAGGCATGAGCGTTTTGGTGCTGTTTATGCTACGTTGCTCTCCTGTGTGCCTGCTGTTAGGTCCTTTATTTAATATATGTTTATCCAACAGGTCTGTCTGCAGGATATGGATGTTTTGCCCTGGGGATTGTACATTTTATAACTCCATCTTAGGGGAAGCTCCTACCCGTGTCTTGGGATGGCTCTTCCTCTTCATACTTCAGTATAAACGTCACCTCCTCAGAGAAGCCTTCCCTGTTCGCCCACTGGAAGTAGCCCCATCCTCTCCCTTTCCCATGACCCAGCCACCCTTTATCACATCACCTTGTGTGGGAGATTAATTTCATTGAAGTTCCTAATTAATGGTCTCCCTCCTTCCGTATCCTTTGACATGGAGTTTGTGGTTCTTCCCATCAAGAGGCGGATATCTCCCCACCCCCCGAATCTAGGCTGACCTTGTGCCTTGCTTTAACCAACAGATGTGACAGAAGTGACGGTGTGCCAGCTCTGAGCCCAGACCTTGTGTACTTCCGCTCACGCGCATTCTCTGTCTCCCGCCACCCCTCGGAACCTTATCATCAGCACATACACAGACCCAGGTGACCCAGGAGGAGGATGGGAGACCACACAGATGAGAGCTATGGCCGTCCTAGACAGCCAGCCCTCATCAACTTGTTAGCTGACCACAGCTGCATGAGCAGGTCCAGCTAAAGTTAGCTGATGTTGCCCGAGACAAGAACTGGCCAGCTGAGCCCAGCTTAAATTGCAACTTACAGAATCATGAATTAAGTAACAGTCATTGTTTTAAGCCACTAAATTACGCAGTGGCTCCTTATGCAGCAAGAGCTAACTGATACACCTTGCTTATTTCCTTTAGAGCCCTTCTTGGGAAATTCAGTTAGCTGCTCAAAGACTCTCCTTCCTTATATTTAAAAAGGATACACTCTATCTTATATACTTATTAAGGGATTACATAAGGTGATGTTTGTAAAGCTCTTGGCACAAACTGGGGGCTCAGGACATTTATTTATTTCCTCTTTCTCTGGAGAAGAGTGGGGATCTCAGTCAAGAGGATGCCTGAGCCATTCTCCCCCAGTAACAGGAGAGAAAACCCCAAGAAAGCCCTCAGAGGCTTCGGAACCGTTAAGAAGAGAAGTCATTAGGAAGGGGACCCAGGGTGAGATAGCAAAGCAAACCTGTTAATTCAGTTGAATTTGAATGATGTTCCTGCATTGTTATTTACCAGATTTCTCTGTAGTGTTTAGAAATGAAGTCTTTTTATCAAAAAAAGGACGAGTATTTTTGCTTTGGCACCTCCCGAATGCCAGTCTCTCAGATAGCAACACTGATAGCAACCTTAAGGAATAGGTATTAATGTCCTGTTCTACTAAAGAGGAAACTGAGGCTCTGAGACAAAGGCCACCCTGTAAGTAAGTGTAGAACTGGACAGACCTCAGACATGGCCATAACATCAGGATGACCCCCTTCAATAAAAAGTACTGCCCACTGAGCATGTGCTAAGTGCCAGGCCCTTCCTGGCTCCTTTCTTACAGTAGCTTTTTAACCCTCATAGCAGTCAGGGCGGGGGTGGGGGGGACTGTCACCATGTTTTAGAGATAAGGGAAGTCTCTTGCCCTGGGTCACAGAGTCATGGCCGGTCATCCCAACCCTGTTCTGCTGATAGAACTTTCACTCTCTTCCTTGACCATTCCCAGGGATGGAGGGAAATTCAATAAATTAGTTGATAGTTGCCTTAAAACAGAAAGAGAGGGACTTCCCTGGTGGCGCAGTGGTTAAGAATCTGCCTGCCAATGCAGGGGACACGGGTTCGAGCCCTGGTCTGGGAAGACCCCACATGCCGCGGAGCAACTAAGCGCGTGCACCACAACTACTGAGCCTGCGCTCTAGAGCCCGCGAGCCACAACTACTGAAGCCCGGACATCTAGAGCCCATGCTCCGCAACAAAAGAAGCCACTGCAATGAGAAGCCTGTGCACCGCAATGAAGAGCAGCCCCCTCTTGCCGCAACTAGAGAAAGCCCGTGCGCAGCAATGAAGACCCAACGCAGCCAAAAATAAATAAATAAATCTTTAAAAAAAAAAAAACCAGAAAGAGAAATGAGCTAAATCTTTGAGATTTAGCAACAACAGAAAGGAAGGGCGGGTCATCGGGTGGAAGTGGAATTATCCCCCAGCCTCTCGGCAGAGCCCCCTGCACGCAAGACGGTGGAGGTAGAAGCCAAGACAGCAGCTGTCTCCCTCTTGTGTAATCTCAAACATAGGGGGAAAGGTCTCATCAACACAAGACGGAGGGGGAAAGGGGGTCCCGGCTCCTATAGCCTGAGGTGTGTCGAATAAAATATTTGACACTACTAAAACCAAATTCCAAGTTTAAAAGATAGCAAGCAGGTGTCTTTCCTGCAGAATGGCTCAGAACCTTAGATGTGCTGCTTTGCCTGTTTTGCAAAGAATTTTACCTTTTGCTGAATACTCACCCACATCTCTGGGCCACAAGACTCAAGTCTGGGAAAGCTGCTCTACATTGTTTTGGGGGCATATTTTTTTTTCCCCCAAATGTGGCTAATATTGAAAAGCGGGCTGTTATTTCTCAGATGGAAACCTGTGAGCAAGCTGAAGCCTGTGATGGGGTCTTAATTCATGTTTCTCCACGTCCAGCAGGTAGAAATTCAGTCAGCACCTGTGGGTTCAGCGTGCGTGTGACTTTACAGAGGAAGCATCAGACTGGAGGCCTCAGGTTAACTGCCCCCCATGAAGAAACTCTTCCCCGGGCCTCCATGAGAGAGAACTGACCTTTGATGAGGTTGTTTTGATGTGGCCATTTTGAAACTTTGACACAGCTAGTTTAATGCTATGGAAATTTTCTGACTTTTTAAAAACACCAGCTTCAAGCTTTTGAAAAAATGACCAAGTCTCAATGCAGTGCGGGGTCAGGGACAGGGTGAGAGTCAACATCATAAAGAAAACTGGGGGCAGGATGAGGCTGGGGAATAGAGGTCTATTCTTTATTTACATTTCTCACAGGAAAAGAAGAATTAAAAGTTTAATGGACTGATTTTTAGGGTCACAAGAAGCCTCCAAATTTAAAAAGGCTTTTGGTAATCAAGATAGTGTGGTATGGGTGAAAAAAGAGACAAATAGATCAAGGGAACAGAATAGAGAGCTCAGAAATAGACCCCCATGAATAGTCGACTGATCTTTGACAAAGGAGCAAAGGAAATACAATGGAGCAAAGATAGTCTTTTTAACAAATGGTGCCAGAACAATAAGACATCCACGTGCAAAAAAATGAACCTAGACATGGGCCTTACACCCTTCACAAAAATTAACTCAAAATGGATCTCAGATCTAAATGTAAAATGCAAAGCTCCCGGAAGACAACACTAGAAAATCTGGATGACCTTGGATAGGTGATGACTTTTTTTTTTTTTTTTTTTGGTAGCAAGACTGTCAACGAAAGAAGTGGTGGTGCATTTAGTTTATGTTCTGGCATAAGCTCCTTATTTCACCAGGACCAGCCCTTTGGGTAGCATTTTGGTACACAGTTGTTAAGCTGCTGCCCGCGTCCCCTGCATCGGCAGGCGGACTCTCAACCACCGCGCCACCAGGGAAGCCCGGTAGGTGATGACTTTTTAGATATAACACCAAAGGCACAATCCATGAAAGAAAGAGCTGAAAAGCTAGACTTCATTAAAATTAAAAACTGCTCTGCCCGGGCTTCCCTGGTGGCGCGGTGGTTGAGAATCTGTCTGCTGATGCAGGGGACACGGGTTCGAGCCCTGGTCTGGGAGGATCCCACATGCCGCGGAGCAATTAGGCCCGTGAGCCACAACTACTGAGCCTGCGCGTCTGGAGCCTGTGCTCCGTAACAAGAGAGGCCGCGACAGTAGGAGGCCCACGCACTGCGATGAAGAGTGGCCCCCGCTCGCCACAACTAGAGAAAGCCCTCGCGCGGAAACGAAGACCCAACACAGCAAAAATAAATTAATGAATTAATAAACTCCTACCCCCAACATCTAAAAAAAAAAAACAAAACTGCTCTGCAAAAGACAATGTCAAGAGAATGAGAAGACAAGCCACAGACTGGGAGAACATATTTGCAGAAGACACACCTGGTAAAGGACTGTTATCCAAAATATACAAAGAACCTCTAAAGCTCACCAGTTTAAAAACAAACAAACAAACAAAAAACCTGATTAAGAAATGGGCCAAGGGCCTTATCAGACACCTCACCCAAAAGATATAGAGATGGCAAATAATCATATGAACAGATGCTCTTTATCATATGTCATCAGGGAAATGCAAATTAAAAAAACCATAAGATACCACCACATACCTATGAGAATGGCCAAAATCCGGAACACTGACAAAACAACAAAGGCTGGCAAGGACGTGGAGTGGGAGAAGCTCTCACGCATGGCTGATGGGAATGCAAAATGGTACAGCCAGGGGCTTCCCTGGTGGCGCAGTGGTTGAGAGTCCGCCTGCCGATGCAGCGGACGCGGGTTCGTGCCCCGGTCCGGGAAGATCCCACATGCCGCGGAGCGGCTGGGCCCGTGAGCCATGGCCGCTGAGCCCGCGCGTCCGGAGCCTGTGCTCCGCAACGGGAGAGGCCAAAGCAGTGAGAGGCCCGCGTACCGCCAAAAAAAAAAAAAAAAATTGGCACAGCCACTTTGGAAGACAGTTTGGAAGCCTCTCACAAAACCACACATGCTCTTTTCCCCATACAAACCAGCAATCCAGCTCCTTGGTATTTACCCAAAGGAGTTCAAAACTTATGTCCACACAAAAACCTACACATGGATGTTTATAACTGCCGAAACTTGAAAGCACCCAAGATGGCCTTCAGTAGGTGAATGACAAGAAATATTACTCAGCGCTAAAAAAAGAAGTTATCCAGCCATGAAAAGACGTGAAGGAAACTTAAATGAATATTACAAAGTGAAAGAAGCCAATCTGAAAAGGGTACACATTGTATGAGTCCAACTATATGACATTCTGGCAATTATGGAGACAGTAAAAAGATCACTGGTTGCCAGAGGTTAGGGGGAGGGAGGGATGAATAGGTGGAACACAGAGGATTTTTAGGGCAGCAGACTATTCTGTATGATACTATAATGGTGGATACATGCCATTACACATTTGTCAAAACCCAGAGAATGTACAACACCAAGAGTGAACCCTCATGTAAACTACAGACTTTGGGTGATAATGATACGTTGACATAGGTTCATCAGTTGTTATAAATATACCATTCTGGTGCATATACGTGGTGAAGCAACAGGGGGATACGTGGGAATTCTCTGTACCTTCCACTCGATTTTGCCGTGAACCTAAAACTGCTCTAAAAAAGAATGTCTGTTTGTTTTCTAAAAAGGCCATCGGGAATCTTGCTGCATAATTGTCATCATCACTGCAAAAGTTCCCTGACGGTTCCTCCACCTGGGCTGTCGGGAGGGAGAGAGGGACATAAGTGCCCTGAACTTGCCCTGAGGCCTACCTAGAGGCGGAAGTGGGAGGATGGACAGTGGCCCAGCTAAGGGGAAGCTAGAATCCAGTGAGCTGATTCTGGCCGGCGGGAGTTCACGCTGAGACAGCCTGCAGAGAGACCATGAGGTTTTGCTGTTTTTCCCTGAAGTTTCCCACACAGCAGCCAGCGATCTCTTAGGAATGGAAGTCGGATTGTGCCATTGCCTACATAGATCCCTTCGGTGGCTTCCATCACACCTGGCATCAGATCAACACTACGGACGCGGGCCTCAAGTCCCCATGCCACTGGACCCCTCCTATTTCTCCGGCCGCCTCCCATGTCTCTGTCCCCCAGCATATTGGTCTTCTCATCCTTGGACACACCAAGCTCCTCCTGCCACCTGTTCCCTCTGCTGGGAATGGTTACCCCAATCTTCACCTTAGGGGAACTTATAATCCGGGTCCTAAGTGTCACCTCTTCAGCGAGCCCTTCCTAACCACCCGGTGTGAGCAGCCCTCAACTCTCTGCTTTAATTCTGTCATTTAACGTGATATTTTTGGGCTTGTTTACTGCTCCATCCCTAGCTTTTAGATCAGTGCTGGCACAGAGCAGGAACTTGGCAAACAGATGTTGAATGAAGGACTCACGTGAGATCTTCCAGTCAGATAAAGCATGCCAGGGCAGAAGGGCTAGTTTTTATCATAAATACATGGTGCAAATGAAATCAGAAATCCTGCAACTGGTCTCATGATTCACATGCTGTGAGCACAAAACCTCAGGAGGTGTGGATGATGTTTATTTCCTTTATAAATAGCACGTGTTCTACAAGAACTTGGCAGCCACACAGTGAACTCCTGACCTCTCTGGCCTCCAGATACCTTCACTTCGGTACGTTAACTGTAGCACATCCGATGCTAAATGTACCACTATCTTATAAAACCAACACCTCCCCTCGCCTGCCCTCTCTATTAAAGGCACCCAAGTCTTTCCAGGGCCTCTGAACGATCTTGCTTCCCCCTCCTGCAACATCCCATCATTTGCCAGCTCCTGTGGGTCACATGGCCATGTCTCTCCCATTCCTTTCATTCCTACTGCTGTGCATGCTGTGGACCACTCTTCCCCCCAGCTCTCTGCCTCCGACAACTGTCTCCTGAGTTGCTTCCCAACCTTCAGTGGCTATTCATGGGACCTGATATTAGCAAAAACGACTACTTTTTCCTCCTTCTTGTCCTTTAATGGTTTTAATTGCTAACCACAACACATGAAGAATTTAAGGAATCTACAGGTGTCCTGGAAAAGTCTGAACTGACTTTAAGCCTCCTGGGGAGGGACAAGCTGCCCTTCAAGCCCCTCTGCCCGCTGGGAGAGGAGAGCGGCCCCGCACTGTACTGCAGAGTCAGCCACCCTAAATCTCTTGCTAAGGCGGAGATTACTAGCTGCTGAAATGTGGGTCAGTCTAGACCTATACTGTGCACTACCGTGCTGTGTGTACTATTTATTTACATCTAAATTCAAACCAATTGCAATGAGATAAAATTTAGAAAAATCAGCTTCTCAGGCACACCAACCGCAGCTTACGTGCTCGTGAGCTACGTGTGGCTGGCAGCCGGGCAATGAACAGTGCAGATACAGGACATTTCCACCACCTTGTAGAAAGCTCTAAAGGATGGCATTGCTCTAGATTCCCAGGACTTAGATGAGGTTTGTTTTTTTCATTAATGTAGTCAAGAGATGATTAATAAGCTCCCGGAATGTGCTGCTGAGCTGCAACTACGCCAAGACCTCCCCACTAACGGAGTTAGTGGGGAAAGTCCTTATGAATTTAACTCCTCGGAAGTTTGCCCCGGATCTGACTTTCTTAATATGTACCGAAGGTTCAGGAAGAACAAGACTACAAATTGAGACTTAGATATAGAGAACCTGGACAGTAGAGGACTGAAGCAAAACTCATTTATTCTCTGCCAGAGATCATGCCAGACACTTGGAATGTGAGGACGACCACGGGAGAACCCAGACGTGGCTCTCCCACTGGCCCCTGAGCCAAAGTCAACTTGGGCCTTTCCTCTGAGGTAGACATCAGACTACCTCAGGGCTACAGCTACCATTCCACAATTAGTCCCTCGGTGACCCTGAACTCCAGGCTCAGTCCTGGGCCCTGGGACCCAGAGGGCCTGCACGCACCACCCTGCCCTCTAGAACTCATCTAGGTGAGAATGCAAAAGGAGAAATCCCCGCTGCAAAAGGGAACTGGTAACCTCCCATAATCACCCGGCTCTGAATTCTACTTGCAGAGAGAGAAACACAGGAAAGCAAACAAACAAAAAAGAAACAAAACAAAAGAATGGGGCATTCCCTCCAAGGAATGAACCCAAACTGAATGACAGCAAAAGGAATCCCATTTGTCCTATAGGCTCCTTAGAGAAATCAGAAATTCTCTCTACCACCTCCTTGCATCTTCCAGCCTCATGCCTCCTTTGCAGCCCAGGGGAGGGGACCTGGGAGTTCTAAAGCAGCTCATCCAGAACTTCTGGACCAAGTTCCAGAACACCTGGACCATGGGGGCAGGGGAGGGGCCACACGGAAGAGGGCATCTCCCCACAACAGCATAGGTACCCCTTCTCTTCCTCCCCGACCACCTCCCCCAATTCCCTTCTTCCCACCAGGCTCACCAGCCATCTGGTGGGCAAAGCAGTGTCTACTTGGGATGCCTGCACCTGGTGAAGAAGCAGCTTGAGTCAAGAGGAGGCAGAAAGTACAGCATCTTCCTCACCCAGGGCTCTGGCACCTGCAGTGTGTGCGTCAGCCTCCTGGAAGCTTTCCCAGGTCCCAACAGACACAAGAGAGAAGCAGCTTCACTACTCTCTCTGCCGAGACACCCAGAAATCAGCTAAGGGAGCATTTTCACCCGTCCTATTGCCCCGTCCTTCTCTGTCATTATTTGCCAATTCAGAGGGAGAAGTGAGAGGCGAGAGCATCTGGCTGATTCTCAGTCATGTGCCGTTTTAGACACGATGTTCAATGAATGTGGACGAAGTAAGGGAATTCACAGCTCCCTCGAGGCTGCTGAATCAACCACTGCTTTCATTCTTACTGCTCACTGCTCTGTACCTTTCATATGGGCTATTCGTTGGCCTTTCCATTTAGACAATAAGATAATAAATCAAGCTGCATCTTGTGCATTGCTTTGTTCTGTAGGAATTAACAGTGATTGGCGGGCCATGTGCCTAGGAGAGCACCACCAAG
Organism: Lipotes vexillifer; assembly: GCF_000442215.2. Taxonomy (NCBI): domain Eukaryota; kingdom Metazoa; phylum Chordata; class Mammalia; order Artiodactyla; family Lipotidae; genus Lipotes; species Lipotes vexillifer. Next base: position 43,381 of record NW_006798282.1, read on the forward strand.
GAAGGCCACAGGATGGTAAGTATACTGAAAAGATGAAATGAGTCTCCACTGCAGTGTAGTTGTGATTTTTCCCCAGAACAAATCTAAAAAATAGGTCTTTGCCGTAATGACAACAAGGAATCAACTTGGGTCTTTTTTCTGCTATGGACGTCAGAGGTTGTGGGCTGCAGCTTCTCTTCCACAATTATTCCCTAAACGCCCCTCAAATGCCAGGCACAGCGCCTGGCCCTGGGACCCAGAGGGGGTGCAACTGTGTCATGATCGAAGGCCCCACCATAGCCATGGCTGGTGAAGACTTCCTCTGTGACTCTGTTAAAAATATAACATGTATTTGTTTAGGCGTTTTCAAAATTTCACCTAAGCACCCACGATTAATAAGATGAAATGCATCCTTGATGTTAATCTATCTGATGGATAGTGGTCACGTCAAAATAAAATCTTACTGTATTTGACCCAGGTTTTAAGGTGTTTCTGGTTCTCCAACACTCCCTGTATTCCCCTATATGTGTCACGTACATGACCTTCTAATAAAGGGGCGCCATTCGATGGAACTTCAGAGGTGATGGGTCTGCTCTGCACCTGTGCCGTCCACTACGGTAGCCACAGCTACACATGGCTGTCGAGCACTTGAAATGTGGCTAGTGTGACTAAGGAACCAGTCACATTTTAAACAATTTAAATTTAAATAGGCACATGTGACTAACAGCTACAGCATTAGACAGCACAGCTGTAGGGGTTTAGGTATATCTAAGGCCAAAAGGGTTACATTGGGATGCACAGTGCTGGTGATAACCCCATGCAGGCCTGTTCAGACAACGCCACCCAAAGAGATCTTATAAAGGTACACACTTTAGCCTGCCAGAAAAGGCTGACCTCTCTGGATGGGACTCTCCATTTCCCCATTTCCTGAAAGTAGCCATGCTGTCTAGGAAAAGAAACTGTTCTCAGATGATCAATCTGTATGTGCGCCTTCAGAGAAGACGGTTTTCCTTAACCCAGAATTTCTCTGCTTTTCATTTCTGGTTGCAGATCACCGACTCAGCTGAGCACTGGAAGCGGCAGCTGGTGACTCCCCTCTCCCCACCCTCCTGGCCACCCCACCAGTGACAGCACAGGCAGGGGTGGCCTGGCTTCCTTTCTGGTGTTTTCATCGGGTAGCTGCCTGCTCAGAGCTCACAGAAGGCTTGCCCCTCGTCCCAGGCAGACGGCAGGCCAGCCCCTTCCCCAGACCCGGAGCTGGCGGGGTGGCCTCCTCCAGGAGCCTCACACGCTGCCCTCCACCGTGAGTATCGCCCTTCCTCCTCCTCCCCGTCCCAGTGTCACCCGTGTCCTCCGTTGTGTGCTGCCACGATGGCTTCTAAAACCCACTTGTTTGCTCAGTGGCCTTGAGAACCAGGCACTTGGCTAGAAGCTGCCAGGGAGGCAGAGGTGAATCCGCTGGCACCCTGGCCAGGCTTCCAGGACAGCCTCCCACCCACATGTGTGCAGCTTGGGTTCAAGGCAGTCTGTTCTGTGATCTGCTCCTTAAAGGAGGGAGAAGCAGGAGGGGGCACAGATCACAAGAAGGTGGCCAGGGGCTGGGAAAGTGAAGCCCTGATGAGGTCCCTGGGTCTGAGAGACTGTCCCAGGGAGAGCATGCATTTCACTGCATTCTCTGTAGCAGTGAAAAACTGGAAACAAGCCAACTTTGCACCGAGAGGCGACTGGTTAAACGAACTGTAGAGAATCCGGAGAGTGGAACACTTGGCAGCCACCCAATATGGTGATATGGCCTCAAACTGAACTGGCATATAAAGTGGTCCATGAAAGACTGTTCCCTAGAGAGAAAGACAGAAAACGGTTTGTGCAGTCTGATTTCCTTTCAGAGTGTGTGTGGGTGGGTGCATGTGTGTGAGATTGTGTTACAGAGAAAATGTCTAAAAGGCTGCATCTCAGAAAATGAACAGTGGCTACCCTAGGAGAGAGGTGTTTGAGGGGTTTTTATTTTCTTCATTATATATGTTTGCTTTGGGGGGATTTTTTGTTTTTTTTGGTTGTTGTTCATTGTGAATATACTCCTTTATAATCAGAAAAAAGCGAAGCCACCCTATTTTAAATGACTCATCAGTGACTACTGTTTTGTCCTGTCAACACACTCACCCTCTTTAGTTCTTAGTTGGCTCTTACTACTTGGATGCACTGCGGGGGAGCAGCTGCTGAGTGCGGGGCTGGGATGTGGGGCAGCCACCAGCGGGTGAGGCCCGCTTCTCCCTCCCCTCGCCCAGCCAACAAAGTTCACCTGCCATTTCAGCACCTGGAGTTTGACAGTCTCTTTTTTTCCAATATCTGTCCGTCTGTTCGGAAGCCCCCTCACATGCAACCCACTCACAGCCCCGAGCCCAGCACAGTGCCTGAGGGGTGGGCACCTGGCCCAGGCTGGGGCAGCAGATAGCCTGATAGACAGCTCCGAGTCCCTGCTTTCGTGCAGGGTGAAAAAGGCAGAGCTTCCAAACAAAAACAAAAAAGCGAGAGGTGATCCAACCTCCCTGCACAAAGTCGGACAAAGATCAAAGTCAGGACCTGACTTCCTGACTCACTTTAGTATCGGTATCCAATTCACTGGGGCTACTACGAGCAACTCCGTGCTGATTTTCATGTTGGTTACTTTTAAGGACAGCAGAGAATAGAAAAATAATGGTTAGATATTAATGGACTCCAGGCTAACTTTTTAATAGGCACTTTCCACTCTCGGAGACTTAACAACTCCCTACCTCTAAGGACCCTGCACATACCTTCTGCTTTCTGGCGTTCATGCCTTTGTGGATATGTTTTGTGTTTCCCTGCCCTGGAGTCATGTTCTGTCCCCTCACTGCATGTCCCCACACTCTCCAGCACGCAAGGGCCAGCAAAAATGTCGCCTCCTCAATGAAGCCCTCCTGGATTTTCCCCAGCGCCAGAGACCCAGCTTCCTTCTCCCAATTCCCAGATCATCTCATAGCATTTCCCATTATTGGTATTTGCAGTCATGATGTATTCATTGTACTTGAATGTGAGCTTCTTGAGGACATGGATCATGTCTTGTACAGTGTTTAAGCCAAGCAAGTGTATCTGGTGTCAAGTAAGCTATGGGATGAAGACTGCTCCCTCACGGTTGCAGAGTTCTCTGCATTCCGCTAAGAGCCTTAATGCACAGCCTTGTGCTTGACCCTCGAAACAAGCCCTTGGAGTAGGCTGGGCTATCAAGTGCATTTTACAGAGGAGGAAACCAAGACTGGGGGAGGGCAGGTCACTCCTTGCTGAGGTCCCACAGGCAGCAAAGGATGGACCAAGGAGCAGATGGGGGCCAGTGTGCTAGCCCCACCTCACTCCACTGAGCTTCGAAACACAAGCAGACTTTTCAGATTAGGCAGCTGCACTGCCCTGGATGAGGCCACACTGAGCAGCAAGGGGACAGATTTGGGGCGTCACTGAGTCCAACGCTCGTGTTCTCCCAACAGATGGTTGAGAGGTTCCTTGCTTTCAGTGTGTTTTATCACATGTGGGGTTTTCCCCCTCTGTTTTTCTCTCCTTCTCAGGGGCGAGAAGAAAATGAAATCAAGCTCTGAGACTTTGCAGCTTGGGGAATAAAACAGACAAAAAGTATTCTGACAAAGAGAAGAGAGGAATAGATGAAAAGGCTCTCAGCGGTGTCTCTAGGTGGTGGGTCCACGGAAGAATATATTTCGTTTTTAGTTTTACTCTTGGGCTCTCTCCAAATCTTCTATGAGCCAGAAACACTTTTATAATGGAAGGAAGAAAAACCTTTATAAAAAGCTAGTGTAGGATTCCAAAGCTGCAAAAAGTAGCCTGAGCAAGTTACTTGCTAGATTTGCTCTTCCAGTGCTGCTTTCCAGGCCAGCTGGAGGAGGCTACGAGTTCCTCCTTTGGACAAGTTTTGCAAACAGGTGTACAGAATGGAAGAGCACTAGGGCTTCTTTTTTTTGTTTTTTTTAAAGCTGAAAAGTTATTTTTATGATAGCCCTTAAAATAGAATGTCGTGCACAAAGTAAAATATTTAAATAGTTTACAAAACCTAAAGGAAAAAATGAAAGTCTCACTTTCCACCGGTCATCCTTGTTCAAGCTCCTTCCAGAGAACATTTCAGTACTGATCAGCTGTGAAGTGTATAACCCTTTATATACTTCTAAAAAGGTCATGCATCATAAGCTTCTACACCTTGCATTTTTACCTATAATAATCTTGCTGACCTCTTTGTATCAGTGTGGGGTCTATCTTCTTCTGTGTCCTGACTACATGTGGTTTACTGAATGGATGTATCAGAACATTAACTATTGCTAGATATGTAGGTTGTTTCTAGTTTTTTGGTTCTACAAAAAAAAAAAAAAAATGCTGCAACATATATGCCTGTATATGCATCTTTATGTTCTTTGTGCGACTACTAGGAGGATGTGTTTTCAGCAGATGAGCTGCTGAGTCAGAGCTGTTGTGCTTTGTATGTTTTGAAAGATACGGCTTAACCCTCCAAAAAGGTCACAACGATTTACACTCCCCACTGCCGAGTGGAGGCTTTTCCCCCAAACTCTTAGCAACATCATTACCATCAATCCTTATTGTCAACCTATAACTATAACCAAAGCCATTCTTTCATGTGACTTCCTCCTTTGGGCATTTGTTTTCTCAGATATTATCTAGTTAATATTCAGTCTCTTCATGCAAATTAAAAGGAAATGACATAAGCCACAGGTACTAGAAATATATGAAGTGTTTTCTAACAAATGTCTCAAAAACCATCTCCCTAGTACCCAAGCTGTATTAAAATTAAATGAGCTGAGTTGAGATCTTTCAAACTTAACTGGGCAATTTTTTACAAAGATTTTATTTTTTTAGAGCATGATTCAGAAAAAAAGAGAGAACAATAAAGTCAATGGGGCAATATGTAATTTGGGGGGAGATGCTTTGAGATGAAGTAAATTCCTCATCAAACATTCAGCCACTAATTTCATCATCCATTGGTGATTTTCCAATTACGTTATTCATTCTGTACTTATTAGTTGGCACCGTAAGAGGATATGACTTTTCTCATGTATTTACTCATTTATTTTCATCAGTATGGATTCATGGATCCTCATTTAATTGAATGTTCTATAAAGACTGCTATCATTATTCAATTTGATGCTTAAATGGCCTCAGATTTGGCTAGTGGAACCCCATCAAGTTGGCGCCTATGTCCTTTGACAAGTCCTCACGGTCTTTGAACACTTGCCTTCTGTGGCAAAAATCTGTCCCAGGTTCATCTTATAGTTTCCCTGCCCTAACTCTGGAATCAGACATTTCTCCAAGGAATCCTGGTTTCTTGGCAGGGAGAAAGGTATTTAGAAACCAAGATCTGGGCAGTAGAAGGTCATTCTACTGTGTGTCATGGCTTTTAGGTCCTCTCAGCAGACAGAGCCAGGAAATATGCTCAAATACATAGCACGTGTCCACACAAATTTATCTATCGACCTATCTATCATCTATCTCTCTATCATCATCATCGTCTGTCTAATCTCATCTAACCCTAAAATACATGAGTTCATACTGAGCCCTCAATTCCCACAAAGCAGCACAAGGCACTCCAAGGCACTGTGGAGAAGCCACTGGCAGGAAGGTTGCAGGGAGGAAGCCCTGGCCGCCTTTCTCCTGGCCTGCTAATGACCAGATATGACTCTGAGAAGGGACGAAAACAAAGTTTTCATCAGATCTTGCTGTTCTTCCTTTCTCTACTTTAACCACTTTATTGAGGTCCAGCTACAAACACTGCACATATATGAAGGGCAGAAGCTAAGTTCTGACATATGTATACAACTATGAAACCATCACATAATCAATATAGTGAACACACTTCTCACCCCAAAGGCTTCCTGGCATGCTCTTATCCCCCTCCTGCCTTGCCCTGTCCTCCCCTTCCCTCTCTCACCATGAAATTACTGATCTACTTTCTGTCATTACTGATTAGTTCAGATTTTCTAGAATTTTTTGTAAGTAGAATCACACAGTATGTACCTTTTTGGGGTCTGGCTTCTTAGCATAATTATTTACCCACGTTGCTGTGTGTATCAGTAGCTGTTCCAATTCCACTGTATGGCTATTCCACAGTGACTTATCCGTTAGCTATGCTTGAAGGACATTTGAGCTATTTCCAGTAGTTGGCTATTACAAATAAAGCTGCCATGAACATTCATATGTCAGTCTTTGTGTGGATATAAGCTTGCATTTTTCTTAGGTAAATACTTAGGAGTGGGATGGTTAGATCACAGGGTGTATGTGTAACGGGTTTCCACAATGGTTGTCCCACATGTCATGTTTTTAAAACGACTGCACTTTTAGAAAAGCAGGGACAGTTACAACGTGTTATGAAAAAAAAGCCCAACAGGTTAGGGTTGGATTTATGAAGGAGAATGTTTCCTTCCAGAAGCTTGGGGTGGGCTGAACATGTTTCTTGGAAATATGGGCACAGACCCCTTCCTTGAAGGGAGCCAAGCTGTTGTTCCCTTGGTCACAGAGGGGTGGGTTTTGCAGAGATTCAAAACACAGGAAAACAACAGCTGAGATTTATCTCAGCTCAGAGGCCCTTTGCATTAGACAAATACCTTTTCTTTGGCAAACAAACCCAGGACTTCCTTTTCCTGCTGGAGTTGGGGTACAGAGTAAATAGGCCCTGAATCTGTAAACAGAGCACACAGGTAGGTGCTGGGGCACGGGGCCTCTCCTGGAGAGGGACTGATACTGACAGACGCCACCTCACTCCTGTGTTCTTGCCACCCGGTTACCCAGAGGCCCCTCCCCTGCAGTCAGCCCAGCACATTCTTAAGTCACTGCTGTCCTGCCATCTTCTGGAGTCCCTTGGTGGATAAAATGGGGGTAGGTGGCACCTGATAGAGAAGCTGAGTCAAGAGAAAAAGGGCTAAGATTAAAAGGACGTGCTGGGAAGATGTCAAAGCCACACAGGGCTCTCAAAGGAGAGGTTTCTTTCATTTCTAGGTTAACAACCAAGATGATACTGAAATCTAGACTGGACTTGGAATCTGCTTGACTTGACATCCGTATAACATGGACTCTAACTCTTGCTTGGGATTTTCTTTTTTCTCCATGAGAACAAACAGATTTAATGCTTAATCGCCATCTTTAGGTACTTGTTACTGTTAAGAGCCAGTCCTCTTTTTGATTTTTGCCCTCTCTTTCTAGAAGCAAGCTTGCATCTGACCCACCATGGTCCCCACAGAAGTCACAGTGAGTACAGCTACGCCCCTCGGGTTCCTCAAAATGCACTCTATTTTGGGGCCTCTTTTCAGGGAGTGGGAAGGAATCCATTGTGGCGGAAGGATTTCTCTGTGGTTTCCCAGGGTAAGAGCTCTGCTGAGCAGTGCCCAGGACAGGTGGTCGATGCCCAGCACAGGGGGCTCTGCAAACGCGAAGCGCTAGAAGAGCTTTGGGGTATGTGGGAGGACAGAGGAAAATGCTATTTTAGATTTTACTAATAGGTGAGGGTTGTATGATCTTCAGGATGTCTTTGTCCCATGTGTCTGTTCTGAAACTCAGACAAAAGAGGGCAAGAGAGAATCCATTTAGTTTGTTTTTAAAAGACCCACGGTGGGCATGTTAGTTTTGTTTCTTACATAACATTATGTAGCCTTTACAAAAAACACATAATGATATATATTTCTCTGAAAGAGGAAAAGAGGCCAACAAAAGTGAGTGAGTAAAGTCATCGGAGAATTGTTTGTGATTTTATAGTCAAATGTAATTAATTATAGAATCAAATCAAATTCCTATGCTTTTGTTATATTCACACACGCTCACAAAAATATCTAAAGGTTTTAATTTTGCTTTTCTCAAAGTAAGAATCTGGGTTTTACATGTAGGTATTGAAATCAAACCTTCTTAGTGGAGCTGACAAACTGTCCCTCACAGTACACTGTAGGTTCCCACCATCTGTGGAGATTGGTGGTTGCCACCCCTGATGTCAAAAAAGTTATTTATCATATGCTAATTATATTTAGTATTGCATACGACATGGCGTATCCCGTAACAACAACAACAACAACAATTATTTTGGACCTGGTGAAGTAACGAGGTCAGTCTCTATTTTTCTAACCAGAATTAGACCCTTAGTTTCTCCCGAGTTAGAATTTGCTCTTCATCCCTGATGCTGGAAACAGGGCTGACACTGTCAGTCGTTTGGTTTTACCCTCTGGAATCTTGGAAGATATCCAGACTCTGCAAGGCAGCTCCAGAGAGGAAGAAAAATGCACCCCAGTAATGACCTTTTGTGGTCAAGAGGTGTCCAGCACCACCTACATGGGGACAAGATGGGACCTCTGTAGCTACAACCCTGGGAAATAGCCATGACATCCCTGTGGCCACATTTCTGAGCACTGGCCATGTGCCAGTAACCAGCCAGGGTGCCACTTTCCTGCAGCCTCACGGTAAAGGCAGAGCCATGCTTACAGATGAGGAAACGAGCTGGGAGAAGGAACGGAAGGCTCCAGGTCTCGTGGCTAAAAGGAGGAGGAGCCCTGGAGGGTGCTCTCAGAGTCACGGCTTCACTGGGTTCCCCC
>NW_006798282.1:52156-66130 GCF_000442215.2 Lipotes vexillifer
CCCCCCCCCCCCCCCCGTGGGCAAATGTCAACACACCGAGGTCCAAGCCTCACTGTGTGGAAGTCTCACTTCCTCGAAGGCGGGGACAGAGCACCTTGGGGCAGTGCCTGCCAACTCCCACTGCTCCCAACGCGTCCCTCCCTGCCTGTGTCCCGCCCCTCCCATTTGCCGCCTCCTGGCGCTAAGGAACAATGAGGCGCACAGCTTTTGCCCTCTACCCTGGCCTCTCCCCAGAGGTGGGAATGAGGGGCCTGGGGCTGGGGGAAGGTGTCCAGAGACAGTGTGAGTCGGTGAGGGAGGCCCCGGAAAGCGCTGGAGACCTTCTTGCTGCTCCAGGAGCAGCACGACGTACACTGCCTGGGCTGCTGCTTCTGGGCCAAGGTTCTCCTGAGGGGAGGAGGACACACCTGCCCGGGCTCAGGGGCCACGGCCTGCGCGGCAGAGCCTCACTGGGGGCACCAGCGGGCAGCGCAGGCCCCTTGCCCGGCCGTGCACTGAGGTTTGCCCCTAGCATCAGGCGGCTCCCGGCTGCTCCGGGCACAGGAAGCCACAGGGCATCCTCTGGTGCCCAGAATCTTTCCGGGCTGGGGAGTGGGGAGGTAGGGCACCTGACGGCCACTCTGCTTGGGCTCCGTGAGGCCCAGCTCAGGTGCTGGGACCCAGATGCCGTGGCTCACGTTTGGTGCGTGGCCACTTTGACAACACCAGCACGTGGAGAGCTGGAATTTGGGTCAGCAGGGATTAAAAGTGCCCCAGCTTGGGACTGAGGGGCTGGGGGATGGCTCTGGCCTTGACCCTCCCCCCAGTGGCTGAGGGTTTGGGGCAGAACCTTCCATTCCTTGGGTCTGTCTCCTCCTCTCTAAGATGGTCTCTAACATCTGAACATCATTCTAAAACCTGTTGAGCTTCCAAAAACATTTTCCAGAGTAGAAACAAAAGCCTACGTGAGGAGAAGGCAGCCCATTGCTGAGTTTCGGGCCGGCCACTGGGCATGCTGTGACACATTGTCTCGTCTACTTAGACCTATGACTATAATGCGCTTCTTTTCTTGATCAAAATGCTAAAAATCATCTAAAATAAATGATATAAATCCCCCATTAAGTAGCCCCCTGGGAGTAACAGAGCCATCCCACGACGCCGCCCTGTCTAGGGCACCTCTGAGCTGTGGAACTGCCGTCGGGGCTCTGCACGCACATGGACCTCCCCTCCCGCCCCCACCCCCATCGCAGCCCCGAGCTTGACAGGCGAGGCCTGGCGCAGGAGCCATTGACCTTTCTAACATTTTACTCCAATTCTATTTCCATCACCGAGGCGAATGGTGTCCTTTGGAAGGCGTTTCTTTGCTTGGCACGTACTCTGTGCTCAGTAAATATCTGTCGAATGAGTGAACAAATCACATTATTTATCGGCAAGGAACGAGAAAGAGAGAGCTGTTTCTCGGGCCTAGGATGAGCATGCCATTTTCTTAGGCAGGCAGGGAATGAGATGGTGGCATTTTCACACAAACACAATCCTGGCCAGGTCTGGGCCCTGTCCACCCCAGCGAATCACCACTCCTCACACTGGAAGAAGATTCTAGATCTGGCTCAGACCTCTGCTCATGGGGGTCCACAGGCTCCAAATAGTGGTCTAGTTGCTAAAGATGTCATGTTTTTAAGAGTGTCTGAGAACAACACAGTTTGCTAAGAAATGCAAGAGAAACCTTAGGTAAGAAGATTTCTAGACATTCTAATTTGATGTGGAAGAGAATAATAGTCAGCCCCGTCAGAGAGCAGGCCCTGGACACTTCCCAGCAATAACGACACCCTGTCTCACTTCGTCTCCACTGCCTGCCTCGTGTTCCATAACAGGCTTGAGGCACCTTACTGGGTGCGTACAACAGAATAGAAAAGAAAGGACATACGTTAAAACAGGGTCAGAGGAAATTGACAGAATAGGGAGAAAAGACCAAGAGAAGGAGTTACAACTTGGGTTTTCAGTGCTGTCTGGTGAGGTAGCCATGAGCCACGTGGGGCCCGTGAGCACATGAAATGGGGCCACTCCAACTGAGATGCCCTGTGCATGTAATATGCACTCCATTCAAATATAATCTCTGCAACAAAAGGATGTAAGATATTTTGGTAACTTTTACATTGCTTATGTAACGAAAACATATTTTAGACATACTAGGATCCAATAAAATACATTATTAAGGTGAATTCCACCTGTCTCTTTTTTACTTCTTTCACTTGGCTACTAGAAAATGCAAAATTAACCCAGAGTTGCCTTATACTCCTATTGGACAGCGCTGGTTGAAGGGTCTTATTTGGTTACTATAACTGGGCTACCAGTTTGACTGAGTTTCCCAATTAAAAAGGGAATCCTGATTAAGTCACAAAACTTATATGGTGCGTGAGCGAAAAGAAAAAAAAAAACCTCACCTGTTCTTCAGGAGACACGAAAGCCTTTCTTCACTTCTCTTTTATATTTAAATGCCAAATAAATATCTAGGCTAGGTCTTGGTGAGTAGGACACAGAGCTATACGGACAGGCCCTTGGGGAGGTCCCCTCTCGGTGGAGAGGGTGGGCTCCACGGGGAGCTCCTTAGATGCCACCTCGATGCAGACCCCGGGGTAAACTCACGGCAGCTTGTGGGAAGTCATTCCACACAGTGCTCAGGCCAGGAGGCTCCAGCAAGTGCTCCTGGATGCACGCAAGACCGTGTGGATTTCGGATCCTTACACTGATCTTCTCTCAAGATGTTCCGACCCAGACTTTGAAAACAGCCTTTGTGGGTAGCTTCTCCAGCAAGAGCGGTGTCTCTAGGACTCAGAGAGCAGGGAGGGAGGGAGGGAGGAATGGCTTGGTAACCGCAGAATTCCTCCTGGAAACCAGGTGCCCCTCATCTGGAAGAGGGGCCCGCCCCTACCTGGAAGGTCAAGGATTAAATGCATGCATGTCCTGTACTCTGCACTGGGTCTGATGTGCACTAGGTGCTCTGACAGTAGGGAATCAAATAAATTGGTAAATAATCGACGTTTACATTTGCTGGGAGATTTTCATAGGATCCTTGGGTATTTACCTATCAGGCATGGACAAAGCTATGAGTACAAGTCTCGATGCAGGTGGACAGTTTGTCCAGGCTCCCCCTAGCCTGGGTCGTGAATTCTTCCTTCGTCATCCTCAAAAAGATGGCCAATGCTTTGAACTTGTAAGGATGATAGAGGCTTACCTTGTAGTCTTGACAAAATTCACACAAACCCAGGTTTTTTTGTGTGTGAATTCAGTCACTCTTAAAATATGTCTGGGGAGTCCCTAACTAAATACAATTCTATGCTGAAGCACTGGGTCCTCCAACCCTCACCCAACAAGAAAATGTGCTCCGTGTGCTTCAAGCAGGACACAGTGTCCCCACTCTGGGACACAGTCTTGGGGAGCGGTGGTCACGGGCTCATTTACCAGGCCACGGAGAAGGCTGGGTCTCCCGGGACTGCTAGGGGTCCCCTCTGTGACACGCTCTGTGCCACATCTGTGAATGGGGATGCTGTTTGCCTCCCTAACTCACAGCCTTGGGTGCAGGCTCACGAGAGAGTCTATTAAAGCTATTTAACCCCCACAAAATGTAAAAAAAACCCACCCTCTACAGAGCAGTTTGACGCTTACTCACTGTGTGGATTCACAGTTGACACCTGCTCATCTGCATGGTTTTACTGACTTTCCTCCAGAATGTCACCCTCCTAACTTCTTATATCTCCAGAGATACTTTTGTGGGTCTCTGTGCTCTTCATGTTCTTCTTTCCACCTGAAAGTTCTTTGTTTCCTCTCAAAGTCTACTCAAACCCCACCTCTTAGGGGATGCCCTTCCCAGTGGCGCCACTGACGGTGCCTGGCTCCCATGTCCTGCTTTGGCAGAAGTGTCCTGGCATCTTCACTGAAATATGAGTCATCCGTAAGATCTGTCCTCCCAATGATCTGGGCTTGTAGACAACGGCCAAAGCTGGGAGGAGAATCTTTAAATGTACGCTGAGAATGCGTGAACCAGGCCTGGGGACGAAGCACATTCAAAATGGAGAGTTTTCCTCAGCTCTTCCCAGAAGCAGGCCATTCCCAGCTGCTGGCTCCTGAAGAGCCAGCTCCTGGATCTGGCCCCCAGGGGTCTCTCTGCAATAGGACTTTCTCTTGGTCGCACACTAGAGGCGGATCAGGACCAGATTCAGGTTTTCCTAATTGTAGTCCAGGTTACCTTGGGCGTCCTCCTGGCACTTCCTGCCAGTCGGGGCCCAAACGGAATGGACCCATCACCTCAGCTCTCGGCACGACTTTCAGAATTCAGGAGACCACAGCCTCCTGGCGTCTACTGCACCTTATTAGTCCACTCAGTGTGTCCTGATATCTTAATAAGCACTCAGTAAACACACACACACACACACACACACACACACACGACAGATTCCACGCTCATGTAAGATTAGGAAACATCATTAAACAAAATTCAACAGATTCTGAAGGACTTCTCAGAGCCTTTACTATGCTATCATGCAGTTAAAATAAAAGAAGCTCTGCAGGACTTCTCAGAGCCTTTAATATGCTCATGATTATTGTGAATTTCAAAGAAGGTGATATAGTAAGCAAAGATTCTCAACTATTGAACTACTAGTGTTCCACCCAAAACACGGTTTGGGAAATGCTGGTTGAAACTATTAGAAATAGATGGAGATTATAATGTGTGTAGAAGGGGAACTCCCAGCTGAAAGGAGACTGCTAGAAGACGTTTTATTATTTCAACATGAATAGTTTAATACATAAACTGAATATTTTTACTTAAATATTTACTGGCATTAAATATTTAATATTTAAAGCAAAATGAAAACCTAGTAGGGATCTGAGGTTACTTCTAGTCCAAATGTTTCTAGATGAACTGAACAACTGCTGCATTTCTGCAGCAGAAATGAAGGGAGAGATGAGATTTGGCAAGGCATGTGCCTTGGGGCAAGGGAACGAGAGCTAGTGGTCCCTGGCAGCATTGGGGGCCCTAATGGGGGCCCTAGGAGGGGGGTGCTGGTGGGAAGTGAGAGCATGTGAGAATTTGTAAGTGGAGGCCTTGGAACATGTCAGATGCGGGACCGAGTTTCCCCTCCACCAGGCAACCCTCTCCTCCGCTCCCTCCATCCCAGGCTTGACTCAAGGGCTCCATCTCCAGCCTTTATTTCCTCTTCCCCCAGCAGGGGTTCTAGGAAGGCTTCTGAGCCAGGAACCCATTGAAGCTGTAATGAGGGGTGTGTGTGTGTGTGTGTGAGAGCACACGTGTGTACACATTGTGAGGGTGTGTGCACACGTGTCTGAATGTGTGCATATATGTGTGTATGTATGTATGTGTGTGTACTAGTGTAGGCATGTTTGTGTGCACGTGTGTTTGTAAATGTGTGTGCGTGTGCTTGTGAGGGCTGGTTTCATGGGTGTGTTGCACACACCCATGCTGCACACTTCATGCTTAGAAGTGTCACTTCCTTGATTTAATGCTCTGCTATCTTGAAATTCTTAACAAATTTTGAACAAGGGACCCTGAAATCACGTAGTCTGTCCTGGTTCTGGTGTATGTGCGTGTATGTGAGAGTGTATGAATATGTGTGTGTGTTCATGTGTGTGCACATGTGTAAGTGGGTGCATGTGTGACTCTTTGGTGCTTCTCCAACAGAGGATCCACAGCTTTCAGAAGACTCAGGGGAACCTGGACCCAGAAAAGTTTAAAAGCCTCTGAGGACCTTTTTGGGAGGGTAGAGAGAAGGGACAATCAGAACCATTCACTCAGTTTGATAAAAGTCCGCCCACCGGTGGTCCCAGACCCTCTTTCCCACGCCGTCAGAGCATCTGTCACGCAGCCTGTGACTGTTCCTTTGCCTGAGTGTCTCCTCGCAGAGTAGGTAAGTTCCATGAGAGCAGGAACCATGTCTGACTCTCCAGCATGCACCCAGTACCTACCATGTCGTAGGTGCTCAATAAACATTTGTTGAATAAATAAACCACTTACAAACCAAGCAGATGCTCTCAGAATTCCTACTTCCTACACATACATTTCTTTTGTCTTATCACAGACTTTGGGAGTGGAAGGTTCAAGGGCTCCATGCCTCTGCCATCATGAGATAGAACCTCCAAAAGCATGCCCCTGACCCAGTGCGTCCTGTGTCTCCTTGCAGAGCCTGATCCCTAACATGTCAGATGACTACAGCTATGACACCACGTCTTCCATGGAAGACTACGGGAACTTCAACATCACTGACTTATTCTGTAAGAAAAACCACGTCAGGCAGTTCGCAAGCTACTTCCTTCCACCCTTCTACTGGCTCCCGTTCCTCGTGCCTGTGACTGTTCCTTTGCCTGAGTGTCTCCTCGCAGAGTAGGTAAGTTCCATGAGAGCAGGAACCATGTCTGACTCTCCAGCATGCACCCAGTACCTACCATGTCGTAGGTGCTCAATAAACATTTGTTGAATAAATAAACCACTTACAAACCAAGCAGATGCTCTCAGAATTCCTACTTCCTACACATACATTTCTTTTGTCTTATCACAGACTTTGGGAGTGGAAGGTTCAAGGGCTCCATGCCTCTGCCATCATGAGATAGAACCTCCAAAAGCATGCCCCTGACCCAGTGCGTCCTGTGTCTCCTTGCAGAGCCTGATCCCTAACATGTCAGATGACTACAGCTATGACACCACGTCTTCCATGGAAGACTACGGGAACTTCAACATCACTGACTTATTCTGTAAGAAAAACCACGTCAGGCAGTTCACAAGCTACTTCCTTCCACCCTTCTACTGGCTCGTGTTCATCGTGGGGGCCTTGGGCAACAGTCTGGTCATCCTTGTCTACTGGTACTGCACGAGGGTGAAGACCATGACCGACATGTTCCTTTTGAATTTGGCAATCGCTGACCTTCTCTTTCTCGTCACCCTTCCCTTCTGGGCCATTGCCGCCGCCGACCAGTGGAAATTCCAGACCTTCATGTGCAGAGTGGTCAACAGCACGTACAAGATGAACTTCTACAGTTGTGTGCTGCTGATCACGTGCATCAGCGTGGACAGGTACATCGCCATCGCTCAGGCCATGAGAGCGCAGATGTGGAGGCAGAAAAGGCTCCTGTACAGCAAAATGGTCTGCTTTACTGTCTGGGTGATGGCGGCCGCACTCTGCGTCCCAGAACTCCTGTACAGCCAAGTCAAGAAGGAGTATGGGATCGCTATCTGCACCATGGTTTACCCCAGTGACAAGAGTACCAAACTGAAGTCAGCTGTCTTGACTCTGAAAGTCATCCTGGGATTCTTCCTCCCTTTTGTGGTCATGGCTTGCTGCTATACCATCATCATTCACACCCTGATACAAGCCAAGAAGTCATCCAAGCACAAGGCCCTGAAGGTGACCGTCACTGTGCTCACTGTCTTCATCCTATCTCAGTTCCCCCATAACTGCGTTCTGCTGGTGCAGACCATCGATGCCTACAGCACGTTCATCTCCAGCTGTGCTGTCTCCACCAACATTGACATCAGCTTCCAGGTCACTCAAACCATCGCCTTTCTCCACAGTTGCCTCAACCCTGTTCTCTACGTTTTTGTGGGTGAGAGGTTCCGCCGGGATCTTGTGAAGACCCTAAAGAACTTGGGTTGCATCAGCCAGGCTCAGTGGGTTTCATTTACAAGGAGAGAAGGAAGCCTGAAGTTGTCATCTATGTTGCTGGAGACAACCTCGGGAGCTCTCTCCCTCTGAGGGACCTTCTCCCTGAGGTGGATGGTCCTTTTGGAAGTAATAAGAAATACAGCTACGGCTTCCCTTACTGGTAGGGCCAGAGGGAAATCAGAGGAGGAAAAGGAAGTGAAAAAAAGGAAATAAGAAACTCAGAAAGGGATGAATTTGAATAACGTTATACTTTTCATCAGGATTTGCCAAGCCAGAGTCTTCAAAATTGACTGGCCATCCCAGGGGGCTGCTGATTGGCTCCTGGCTGCCATACCTGCAGTTTTCAAAGGAAGACTAATGAGCAGCATTGCAAGCCTCCCTGGCTTTGCCACTTGCCTGAGCGTTAATGCAGCTGACCTCTGGAGGAGGCTATGATTTCTCAGTGCACGGTGAATTGCTGTGCCTTAGTTCTGATGCCACCCCTTCCAAAAGAAGACACAGAAGCACTGGCCACTGCCATCGTCCACAAGGCTTCATGAAAACTCCCATCTTTGGAGAATTTCTACCCTGGTTTCGGGGGCTGATACCCATGCCAGGTCTTAGAGATTCCTGCTCTAGAATCTTTCCAAACAACCTCAGATCTAATGCCCTTCTGGTCTCCTTGATCTGTTTTGGGCCAGTGAGGGTCCCTGTTCCTGTTCTGAAGCTATCTGCAGCACTGGTCAGTGAGGCCCTGGGTAACTGACCCTGGGTAACTGACCATACCAGCACGTCATCTGGATTCTTTTGGTTTCCAACCCATTTCTGCCAGAGGTTCTGTGATTTCACACCTGGCTGCCACACTGATCCGAGCATGGATTCAGCTTGTCCAGTGGTGTCATGGAAGTGGTCCTCTCAGCCCGTGCACGGAGACTAAGAACCTCAGTTGGTGGGAACCCGGCTCCATTACGGGCTCACTGTGTTGAGTGGCTTGTGTGATGGTCCACACTGTCTGCTCCCTAAAAAATGGGTTGGTCCTATTTGCCCTTTTGTTTCTGAGGCCACTGCAAGGATATCTGCTTCCATGCTTCTCTTCTTCATACTGTATAATGCTAACATGTTAAAAAAAAAAAAAAGCTTTCAACTTAGAGATTGGGCTGAAAAAAAGTTAACAATTCACCTTTGCTCTGTGTCTTTCTTTTAAGTATTCGGCAAATTTATCACATTTAAAACTTTCATTTATTAGAAAAGTGCTTTTTTTAAAAAATTTATTTATTTTTTTGCGGTACGCAGGCCTCTCACTCTTGCGGTCTCTCCCGTTGCAGAGCACAGGCTCCAGACGTGCAGGCTCATCCCATGCCGTTTTTTTGTTTGTTTGTTTTTGTTTTGTTTTATACAGCAGGTTCTTATTAGTTATCTATTTTATACATATTAGTGTATACATGTCAATCCTAATCTCCCAATTCATCACACCACCTCCCCCTGTGCTTTCCCCCCTTGGTGTCCATACATTTGTTCTCTACACCTGTGTTTCTATTTCTGCCCTGCAAACTGGTTCATCTGTACCATTTTTCTAGATTCCACATATATGCGTTAATATACGGTATTTGTTTTTCTCTTTCTGACTTACTTCACTCTGTATGACAGTCTCTCAGTCCATCCATGTCTCTACAAATGACCCAATTTTGTTCCTTTTTATGGCTGAGTAATATTCCATTGTATATACGTACCACGTCTTCTTTACCCATTTGTCTGTTGATGGGCATTTAGGTTGCTTCCATGACCTGGCTACTGTAAATAGTGCTGCAATGAACATTGGGGTGCATGTGTCTTTTTGAATTACGGTTCTCTCTGGGTATATGCCCAGTAGTGGGATTGCTGAGTCATATCGTAATTCTAGTTTTAGTTTTTTAAGGAACCTCCATACTGTTCTCCAGAGTGGCTGTATCAATTTACATTCCCACCAACAGTGCAAGAGGGTTCCCTTTTCTCCACACCCTCTCTAGCACTTATTGGCTGTAGATTTTCTGATGACGCCCCTTCTAACCAGCGTGAGGTGATACCTCATTGTAGTTTTGATTTGTATTTCTCTAATAATTAGTGATGTTGAGCAGCTTTTCATGTGCTTCTTGGCCATCTGTATGTCTTTGGAGAAATGTCTATTTAGGTCTTCTGCCCATTTTTTTTTTTTTTTTTTTTTTGCGGTACGCGGGCCTCTCACTGTTGTGGCCTCTCCCGTTGCGGAGCACAGGCTCTGGACGCGCAGGCTCAGCGGCCATGGCTCACGGGCCCAGCCGCTCTGCGGCATGTGGGATCTTCCCGGGCCGGGGCACGAACCCGTGTCCCCTGCATCGGCAGGCGGACTCTCAACCACTGCGCCACCAGGGAAGCCCTTTCCCCTCTGATTTTTAAGAAAGGAGATGTGGGAACACCACAAGAACTACGAACCCTGCATTGCACCCTAACACACAATGACCACGCCTAGTTCCAAAGACTTCTTTTAGGACCCGACTGTCACTATTGGACTGTCCCAGTCCTAACGCAGCTTCAATGCAGGATTAAAGACATGCTGCAGCTATATTATATTTTAAAGATTTTAAGTATCCTTTGTTGGCAAATTGTCTTCGTTTTTAAATGACTGCATAAATAGGACCATTTTATATTCAAATTAAACTAGGTTTTAGTAGCAGATTTATCCTAAGATAAAAGCATTGGAAGAATCAACAAGGGGAAACCCACAAGGAAGCTGTGATCCACTCAACATTTCCATAAAATACGCTGTTTGCGTACTTTTCTGAAATAACGATAAAAGAGGATTACAGTATAATTACATTTTACTGGAATTCTATACATCAGAAAAATCAAGAAACTGAATGAAGTTGGATGTGTGTTTATTATAAAAAAGAAACTGCCTTTTCTACTGGAAAACAATTTTTAAAACCTAATCTTAAATCAACACATCACAACATGCACATTCAAGTGGGGATCGCCATTCTGAAGTAGTCAGCTTGCATGACTAGAGATGTGGTCTTTGGCCTGTCTTTCAGGCCTACAGAATCCTCATTTGTTCATTCAGCAAACATTTGTGTGCACACCGTGAGCCAGTCCCTTTCTATTCACTGAGGTTATAATGGGAATATGACAGTCCTTTCTGTCAAGATGCTTACATTCTAGCAACACGGGAAAGCCAAGTCTCAGGTGAGACCCCCCCGCCCCCGCCCCACCTCGGCTGAGAATCATGAGGCTGGTGTCACTGTACGGCTTATAAACTGGATTGTAGATAGTTTCCAGGACAAGCAGCCTCTTTGGGTGAGTGAGCCCTTGGACAGCAACTTCGTGTGCGTGTTCCTCATCTGGTCTATGTGCCAAACATACCCTATATACAGTGCCTTGGATATAGCAGATACACTGTGCTGATTGAATAAATTTGTTAAAATTGGTCATTTCTCAAATTTGTACTTCACATATTAGAAATCAGCTGCCGGAAAACTCCCCCCCCCACCCCCGAAATTAGCAACGTTGAGCAACGGGACATTACGTCTGTCGGGCAGTAGTGCTGTCCTGTTACCTGTAGCAGCTTGAGAGGAGTTGGTGGTCAAGGAGGGCTGGCTAGAGTGGTACTGGACACCACTGCCTTCCCATGGTCCGCTGAGTGGCTCAGACCACCGCCGCCAACCCCTGGGAGAGGCGTGTGGTTATGATTTCCTCTGTCTGTCCATAGCGGCTGCTACAAATAGCCCTGCGCAAGAGAGCAACCAGCTCCAGCGAGCTCCTTCCACTTTGACCTGTCAGCCTCACAGAAGGCCGTCACCATCGTAGTGTGGCGGTTATGCGGAGTGTTTGTATGATGGGCTTAAACACACAGCAAAGCTGCCACGAAGCCTGAAACCTTCAGACACCTCCAACTGTCTTTCTGCTTTAATAAATGAAAAGCTGGCACCTGTGTTTTGTGGTTGTAATCTTTCAGCAGGTGTGCTTGGTTTTCCAATTCTGAGTTGGCCTCACTGGTTGGAGCTTCCCGTGGGCTCCAGGTCAAAGCATGGGCAGGAGCATCACCCCATCCCACCCCTGGATCTCTGTCCATCAGTGGATTTGACCTCTCTACACTGGAGCTGCTCCTCCTCCACTCTGGTCAGCTTGTCTCAAGGTGAGGTCTGGTCAAGGGGCTCTAAGTGACTTTGAGAAAAGGGAAGTAATCGGGGCCTCTAGCACCCACACCTCACACCTTTTAGATGCTCCAAACAAATCTCTCTTCATTTGACAAATGTTTACTGATTGTTTACTATGCGTGATTAACAAATACTGTAGCTTTAGAATGATCATCACGACCAAGACACGGTGTGTCTGCAACACAGTTCCTTCTGCCCCATTCCATATGGCCCTCCTGTTACAACTGCAGTCGAAGTCCAGCATCCTCTTGGGACATGGAGTGTTTCTCTAGTCAGTTCTGTATTATTACTACAGACAACCCAGACAGCTAATGTCCCTTTCAATGTTTGTTTTATAAAATCCTACGAAAGACATGCAAATGTGTTTCTCCAAAACGAAACCCTTTATGAGTTCCTCTCCGCTCTTGTACACAAGATAAGCAAAAAATCTCTGTGGTTAATGGAGAGGCACCAACCGGATGTCCTTTCATGAAATAACTTGTAGGGAACCTGGTCAGCACATAACGTCCAGCTGCCAGTTCCTTCAGGTCTGCCTCCGCTGCACAGCGCAGCCCTGGCCAGAGCCACGTGACCCAGGGTCCATTCCCCGGCGTCCAGCGCCTGGAAGGGGGGTGTAGAGGCTATCAGCCCGTCGGGGGTGCTCTGATGGGCAGCATCCGCTCCAGAGCTTCCTGCCAGGCTGGCAACGCCTGGTGGGTTTGCTTCTCAGTTTGACTCCTCCCTCTGCCCAATCCTGTTTCCCCCAACTTCCCTTCTTAGTTGTTGATCCCTAATAGACATCTTGCCCCCCAAATTCCAGCTCAGCATCTGCTTCTAGAGAAGGCAGCCTGCAACAGTCTTTTCACCAGGGGCTGCCAATTACAAGAGCGCATTTGAGACCCTCCGGATAAAGAACACGGGGTGTCCAGAGCTGCAGAGAATTCTGTGAGCATCCGTCACAGAACTCATCTCAGGAGGCTGGGAGCACGAGCCTGCCTGAACTTAATTCAACCCTCGGCAGACCTTCGTGCACACCAGTGGCCTGCCAGGCCCCGCGGGTACAGGACAGACACGGTCTCCCCTCGTGACCTTTCAGCCGTCATCTCCTGCTTGCTTGCTCTGTACCAGGTAGACATGGTAACTCACCCCGTTTCACAGATGAAGGGGCTGAGCTTCAGAGATCAGGATACTCGCTAAGCATCACGCCATTAGTAATTGGCAAGGCTAGGACACGACCCTGGGCATGTCTGGCACTCAAGCCTTGGCTTTTGCCCATGATGCTGTCCCGCCTTGCCTGACATGGTCAGACATATCAGCCATTGCTTTGGAGGGTCGACCAACAATTTGCCAAGTACCAGGTTGAGTACCAAGGGATGCAAAGATGGATGGGCACAAGCTTGGCCAGCACTGCTTCACATACCACTGCACACAAACCCTAAATGATGACATGTGACAGCTGAAGCCGTGCTGAGCCCTCCCCCAAAAGTGGGCCATGTGGGAGGAGAGGAGCAGCACAGGACAATGTCGTCGTCCTCACGGACTCCAGAACGTTCCTCCCTGCTCCCCCTCCCGGGCTCCTCCCCAAACACATGCCGTTGTGGGGCCTCAAATTCTTTGTGAAGGAGCCATAGATTCCGCTGCAGGTCTGCAGACATGCAGGTCCAAGGAGACTCCGCACCCAAATCTGGCCAGACTTCTGGACACCCACCTGTCCTCCTCACCCCACTCTGTCCCCGCCTGTCTTTCCTAGCTCCTTTCTCACAAACAGGCTAGCCCATCCTCCAGCTGAATGCCACCAAGTCTGTCAATACCACATGGAACAGAAGAATCACCCTGCCAAGCCCTACTCAAACTCCTGACCCATAACATCAAGAGATATAATAAAATGGTTATTATTGTTTTAAGCCACTGAGTTTGAGGTAATTCGTTATGTAGCAGCTGATAAACAGAACGCTGAGAAGCCAACAATTTCTGGTGCTAGTCTTTCAGAGCCAACACAATAACGTGACCGTCCCGGGTGAACCCCCCGGAGCGTACGGCAAAGACCCAGTGTTAAAGAAGAGGCTGGACGAGGTGTCAGACAGTCCACCCTGCACTTCTCTAGGTGACTGTGGCTGGATCCCCACCGCCTCCTCAGGTCTGTGGTCAAGCACCACCTTCTCCTCCAGGCCTTCCCTGCCCCACCTCAGTCCTCCCCC
>NW_006798282.1:66558-74287 GCF_000442215.2 Lipotes vexillifer
TCAGTCCCCCCCCGCCGCTCCACCCCCCCACCCCCCCCACCCCCGCTTTTGTGGTTCTCCACAGCTCTTAGCACCACCTGGTACACAACAATTGTAAACTCCACAGGGTAGGGATTGTTTTTCTGTTCTGTTCATTGCTATTTCCCTAGCACCTACAATGGGCTTCACACATGACAGACAATAAACGTATGTCAAATCAATCAGTGGCCCCTCCAATTTCAAATATTTGGTTTCATGAAGCACCCATCCTCGTGAAACCCTGTATCTTGGGAAAATACAGCAACTGACAACAATACTTTAACAACCTCATTCAACAAAAACTTACGGAACATTTTCTACGTGTCAGGCACTGGGCTTAGGTGATGCTGAGCAAAAGCAGACACAGGCCCAGCGCTCATGAAGCTCACGGTCCACAGGTGACAGACCCTAATCAGACTGTCACAAAGAGATGGTTTTAAGATGCTAGAAAATACGTTACAGGAGGCTCCGACCTACTCTGGGGATGGGAGACAGGGAAGGTTTCCATGAGAAAGTGACATTGAGCTGAGAGCTGAAGGATGAGCAGGAATTACCTACAGGAAGAAGGGGAGGGAGGGTGTACTGGGAGGAGGGAGTGCCACGTGCAAAGGCCCTGTAGCACCCATGCCTATGCCAGGCTAAGTACTTAGGAAAGTGTCCCTGCCATTGAGTTGGTTCAGGTTATCTCCACTCATGTTCTTTTCTTTTAAAACTCTTTAATTATGGAAATTTAAAAACTTACATAAATGTAGAGAGAATAGCATAATGAACCTCCACATACCCATCACCCAGCTTCAACAGTGATCAACATTCTCTCCATTCTTACCCCGCCTATACCACCCACTCTCTTTTCTTCTTTCCTTTTCTCTTCGCTCTTCGTTTCATTTGCCCCCCCTTCCTTCCTTTGCTCCTCCCTTCCCCTCTTTCTTCCTCCACTCCTACCTTTCTCCCTTAGCTCCTTGCTTTATCTTTGCTAGAGTATTTTAAAGCAAATCCAAGACATCACATAGGTTCCCTCAAAAATCATGCTCTTATCCTTTCAAAGCTCCAGATATAAACAAATGAATGAATGAATGAATGAATGAATGAATACTGGATGGAAACTTCCTATCTGTCTGGGCCACTCCTTACCAAAGGGACCAAGGGAGGTACAGAGACAGTTGGGAATGAATGAGCAGACTCTAAAAGGTCTCACACTGTGGGCGACACCTTCTCAGTGGGACTAACAATCTAGGGAACTCAGAATACCCTGGGAGACTAACAAAGGCAGAGTGAGCCCCAGTACTTTCTCTCGTTCAACTTTTGGAACCAGAAAGCCTCTAAAGGCCAGAAGAGATCTGGCTCACTGAGACAGTGTGGGACCATCAGCTCTAATCCTCACTGGTGTCACTGAGGCAGGAAAGTGATCATCACAGTTCAGGAGCTGAAAGAAGACTTTGGCTTCTTTCACTGTTGACTGGAGCTTATGAGCGTGAGGGAGGTCAGACTGGAGAGAAAGGTAGGGGCTTCCTCAGATCCAGATGACGAATTTAGATTTTATTCCACAGTCAGGGATAAGATATTTAAGTGGGAGTGTGACTTGCTCTAACTCATCTTTTAAAGATCTCTAAAGCCCCTGGGTGAAGAAAGGTCGGCAGGGGTTCTGGGAGTGGGAAGGAAAGGGTAGAAGCAGAGAGACCAATTAGAAGGCTGCTGCAGCTGTTCAGGAAAGAGACGATGGTGGCTGGGCGTAGGGTGATGGCGGCAGAGGTGGCGGAGAGAGGTGGATGACTTTGAGACTCATTCTGGAGTAGAAGCAACAGGGGTGGGTGAGGGGTGAGAGAAAGGAAGGAATCAAGGATGGCTCAGGTTTTGAGCTTGAACTTCTGGGTGGTCGGTGGTGCCACCACTGGGGAGGGGAGGATTAGTGGAGAAGGAGCTTGGGGGTGGAAATCAAGAGTTCCATGTAGGGCCATCCTAGCTCTCCACGCAAGATTGGAGTTAGAGAAAAGATGCAAGTCTGGAGGTCACCCACATGAAGGTGACAGCCATGCCCATGGGAACTGCTAAGATCAAGACAGAGTGGAAAGGACGGGGGCTGAGGGTAGGGCAGGATGCGGCTCTAGGAACCCACTACTAGAGGCTGGATAGAGGAGGAGCCTGCGTGGGGGACCAAGCAGCGACCACTCAGGTACGAGAAATGGGAGAGGAGTGTCACTGTGGGAGGCAAGCAAGGGGGGATCAAGGAGGGGTCAACTGCGTTGAGATGCTTAAAAGTTGGAGGATGAGGGCCGGGAGCATTTCTGGACTTGGCTCCGTAGCGGCTGCCTGTGGCCTCCATGTGAGTGGCTTCTGAGGCCTAATCAGGGCAGATTAGGACTGCGTGAGAAGCAAATGGGAAATGAGGATATGGAAAGGGGATGTATAGACAACATTCATGTCAGATCTGCTGTGATGAAGTATAAGGGGTCATCCAATAAAACAATTTTTTTGCTACGGTGTTCTCTTTTTGTCTCACTCGCAATTAAATGAAAGGAGTGATTTTAGAACGTGCTTGTACTCTGTTCAGCTATGTCCCAGTTACTGTTGCCACAAAGCTCAGCAGTGTAAAACAATAACCGTTTATTGTGCTCCCCATTTTGAGGGTCAGGAATTTGGAAGGGGATTGGCTGGGCGTGTCTAGCTTGAGGCCTCTGGCTGCTGTCAGATGCTGGCTGGGGTTGTGGTCACCTGAAAGCTGCACTGGGAGGGTCAGGCCACTGGGCCAGAAGCTGAGCTGCCTGCCAAGTAGGGTGCCAACCCATGGTCCCTCAGCACAGGGGTCTCACACAGCAGCTGGCTTCTCCTGAGCAAGGGTCCAAGAGGACCAGGGGGAAGTCGTGTGTCTTTTTCTGACCTGGCACCAAAAGTCAGTCACACAGCATTACTTTGGCTGTTCTCCCCAGTCAGAGCAGTGCCAGGCCAGCCCAGGTTCAAGGGGGAGTGGCCCCAGACCCACCTCTCACGGGAGGAATGTCTAATAACTTTGGGTTGTGTTTCACAACCACCAGAAGCTGCTATTCTGTAAATTAACTTGTCTTCAATGATCCCAACCGCTCAATCTCTCAACTGCCTAGCTGACTGATACCCAGAGAGGAGAGGAAAAGGGGTTGGACAAGGTGTATGCAGACCAGACAGCTTTCTTGATAACAACAGCTATCACATTTCTGAGTGGCTCTTTATGGGAAACATTCCATAAGGCCCTTTTTGTTCTTGTGTGGTTTCCACAGCATCCTTATGAAGTAGCTACTGTTATGTCTCCCATTTAACAGATGGAGAAACTGGGGCACAGAGTACCCCCATCACCACAAGCCATAGCTAGCATGTAGTGGTACCAGGAATCCATTCATGCCTTCTTGATGCTAGAATCCGACCTCCTAGATACTGCTATACTTTTTCCCCAACTGGAGTTCAAGTACTTTTGTTCCAGTTGTCAAACTCCCACCATGGAGCCTAGGAATAGCTCTCTTCTCATGTGGGTCGAGTCAGGATGGTACGGTGGCCCCAGATGGGCCAGCCCTGAGGTCGGGGGAGCAAGAGACCTGATCAGGTTGTGGCTTGCTCCCAGGCCCTCCCTTTCTGGCTTCATGTGGTCATGCTTACAGGAGCTTCTGGCCCTCTGGTGAATGTAGGAAGAGATTAACAACACTTGACCTTGAGCTTGGAGGAATTGGGCATTTGGTTGTTTACTGGGAAACTGAGATAACCATAAACTGAGGTGAATTTGTTCTTTTGATAAATTAGTTTTCAAATTTTAAAAGTTAAACTGGCATGCAGTAAAAACAATTGAATGGTACAAAAAGTTATAAGAGAAAAGTAAAAGCCACCATCTCCAAAGCCCCATTTCCACAGGCAGTCATTCTTCAACCCACCCACCTTGACCATGCTCTTTCCTGTATTTTGCTGTCGCAGACAATGTGTCCATGAAGAGTCTTGTGTGTATCTTTGTGCAATGGGATGAGTGGATCTGGAGAAGGCCTGTGTTTTCCTGAAGGAGAGTGAGAATCGGGGTGGAGGGGGACGTGCAAGAGGGAAGATCGACCGACTCTGCGGTAGAATGATAGCAAAAATGGTCCGAATTCTCCACCCCTTGCCCCCAAAGCCTTTACAATGTGACCCTGCGGTTCCTCCCATCAAGGAGTCCCTTTCCCTATACCTTGAATCTGGGCTGGCCTGTGACTTGCTTTGGCTAACAGAATGTGGTTGAAGTGAGGCTGTGCACTTCTGAGACTAGGTCTCCCAAGGCTTGTCTACTCCTTGCTCTCTTGGAAACCTGCCCAGCAGGCATCTGAGCAAGCCTGGGCCATCCTGCTGGGGGAATGGGAGACTGTGAGGGGCAGAGCGCAGTCGTCTGGCCAAGGCCATGCTAGCCCAGCCAGCCCCAGGGGACCAACCAACTGACCAAAGACACGGGAGTGAGCCCAGCCAAGGTCAGTGAGCAGCCAGCCAGCCCTCAGATGTGAGAGAGCACAGCTGAGATGAGCGGAACTGCCTAGATGACACACAGCTGACGGAGGGCAGACACATCAGTGAGCCCGGCAAGAGTGAGTCCAGAAGACCCTCTAGTCAACCTACAGACGCGTGAGCGAAATAAATGCTTAGTGGTTTAAGCCACCGGTTTTGAGACTGTTCATTATGCAGTGTTACTGTGACAATAAATAACTGATAAAGCCTCATGTATGGAAGATGATACACAGTAAGGGTCTGAAGATCAAGAGCTGCCATAGCATAGCCTGGCATATGGAAGGTTGCTTTTTAATCACTGGGGAATCTATGTTCCAGTGAAATGGTTAACGGTTTGGAGAAAACTACTCCCACAGCCGTCTCAGCCTAGTAGTAAAATGTTCTCCAAATGGTTCTAACTTATCAAGTTCCCTGGGTCTTTGGTTTCCTCATCTGTAAAAGGTGGCTGACTTATGGCAAGAGCCTATTAAATTAAGATATGCTGCTAGTAATTATATGTTATTATTAATAAATCAGTGCTGCAATGAGATGATCTTTGTATTCTTTTCCATGAAGACCTGCCAGAACCCAAAGGTCCTTAACCTTTTTTTTCCCCTCATGCACCCCTCTGACAATCTGACAAAGCCTACAGCCTCCTTTTCAGAATGTTTTAAAATGAATAAAATAAAATAAATAAGATTATAAAGGAAACCAATTACATTGACGTATAATTCTCTAACTATTAAAACAAATTTGTGAACTAGTAACACACATGCCTCTTTATGAACACGTTAAATAAAATCTACCAGCAGGCCTAATGACAACCTTCATTTCACAGTGGAAATCAGCATAAATGGTATTTTGAGCGTCTGCAACAACTTTCGTGTAACTTGAAAATATCTGTCATTTCCACCAGTGACCGAGTCACAGGTCTTGCTAATACATACTAGTGTGGCATGTAGTCTATATTCATAATTGAAGGAAGACCTAAATTTTAATTAGATAATAGGGGAAAGAGGTCATTTTCCAAGTTCATAGACCTTCTGAATTCTGTGTATGGGCCAGCTTAGGAACCCATACTTAACCCAAACCCTTTGGTACCAAACTCATATTTCTTCCTCTAATTCTTAAATTGTGGACATATATGGGACTGCTTTGGATTTGGGGAAGGGAATATCTTTCCATTTACAAATGACTCCAGTTAACAACATGTCCCTTGAATACAAATACAAGCCATAAAGAAGAAAATTATGGTTGTAAAAAGATTTTACCTGTAGAATAGTTTCATATCAGGTGATTCATTTAGAAATATCTTCCTCTCCAAGAATGAAATTTCCACCACTGCATCCTAGTGCTTGGATCAGTGGATTGAAGGATAGGTCCTGCTTCCAAGATTTGAGGGTCACTGGCAGAGTTAAATCAGAAGACATATCCATCAGCTGATTTTACCCCTTTCCTCAAGTTCTAACCAAAATGGTGACACAATAGTGATCACCAATGACTTTCTGGGGTGGTCCATGGATCACCTCCACCAGAATCACCTGGCCGACTTGTGAATGAACCAGACCTGATGAAGCAGAGTTGATGTGGGGAGCGCCCATGACTCTGCATTTTAATATGCCACCAGGTAACCCAAACAAGAGGACTTTCTTCTAAGAAACTCTATGCTACTTGCTTTGTATTTACTGACACTTAATAAATGAACAGTTTGACTCTGGAGCAAAACTGAGCCCTGGGTGAGTCTTGGGCTTTTCCTGATAGCTTAACACCTGAACCCTTGATGCTAAGGAGCCTGTGTGCCTGATCTGTGCCTCATGGGTCCCTATCCCTCTTCCACAGGGTCATCTTGGGGGTGTGAACGTGTGACCCTCTTGCTGAGAACACCCAACAGTCCTATGGTGTCCTTGCTAGTGGAGAAGGGCTGTCTTTACAAAGACCTCTGGCTCTACACATGGACCCTGTGTATTGTGCAAAGGCCACTTGGAGGGCTGACCTGCTGCCACACACAAGGGCTGTTTTGTGAAAGCACGTGGGGCCTTGAATTCAGCCCCCGAGGCAGAGGGACAAATTGGATTACCTTCTCCGTGTCTGCAGTCACTGCCTTTGGTGTCTGTTCCGTAAACTTGCCACTTCCCCACTGCTCCTTTCCTCCCACGAGAAAGGCGGCTTCTGCTAAGCTGGCCTGCGGTGTGGCGCCCCTCGAGACCTGCTCTGGAAAGGCCCTCCCCGCTGCTGGCCCTCTTTTCGGACCCCTTCTTCACTCTCCTATCATTTCACCCTCCCCCACCCCCCACCCTCTTTCCTTTCTCACGCCAGGGAGGAGACAACACCCGACCCACTGACCTGGCAGACGGATGTGTGACCGCCCAGGAATGGTGTCCTTCTCTCCTTGGGGCCCAGTCAGAGGCCACCTTGGGAGTGGAAAGCTGGGAGGCCTCCCTGAAATCACCTCCCCTTTGAGGATTCTGTGGAGCTACAGGTCCAAAGCCAAACCTGCTCTGGAAATGAGGCCTTCCTTGGGGAAGGGCACTCACGCTTCTCAGCTTTGGCGAGGCCTGGCTCCCTTTGTTCATTTTTGAGCTAAGAAGACAACTCATTCCAGGCTGCAGACGGGGCTGCCAAGTCTGCGATAACCTCAGCACGAACCTGCCAGGAGGTATGAGGAAACTACACCAGCCTCCATCCTCCCCTAGAGCTCGGGGGATGGGGGAGGGACCAGGAGACACACATCAAAGACCAGAGGTCGGCAATCACACTTCTGCTCGGCTTTACCATCTATCTTTAGAAACCAGCAGGTGTGGAAAAAGTAAAAGGCTGACCTTTCTTTCAACCCTAACACACTCTGAGCGGCTTTCATAATAGCTCGGCTCTCCCCTGGGCTTTGATGGCTTCGGCTTCAATCTCTCCCCCCGAAAAAGTCCGTTTTCTCATCTCGGGCGACAGGTTTCACCATCTATTTGCTTTTCAGATGTGCGTGGGTGGCGGGCCCCACTCGCCAGATTTTTCCCACGCACCTTCAAACCGAAAGGGCTGACCCTGCAGACAGCGTCCTTCCGAGTCACCTGGGGAATCTCTACGTTCTCCAGCACCACGCGGCGACCGAGCGGAAGAGGCGTGGAACCGAGTGCCACGGCGTGTACGGACGGACGCCGAGATGGGCCAGAATGCCTGGAATCGAGTGGGGGCTGGGAAACCCTGGAGCGGAGGATTGGTTCGGTCACCTTGGACTTACTCAGCGGGTCAGACGGGG
>NW_006798282.1:74524-80457 GCF_000442215.2 Lipotes vexillifer
TGAGGGTACAGGGGGTTGTGAGGGGTCGGATCTAGTGACCAGCTCACCTCCATTCTCCCCAAACCTCCCCTGCAGGCTTGCCCTTTGTCATTCTCTGACATGGGGATTTTGGGAGTTCGTCTCTGGCCAAGCTGGCCAGTGGGATTGTTGGTGGCTTAGAGCTGACCAAGGCACCGAGTGTCCTCGCCGATTCAGAGGCTGGCGAGCGCTCTCGTGCCTGGCACAGTGCTGGATGCTGTGAGGTGAGGCAAAGGGAGATGAAGATGCAAGAAACACGGGTCCTGGCCCTAGTGGGAACAATCCGATTATGGAAAGTAACTTATTCCTGAGTAACTGATGAAAGATGAGGCCACAGGAGAATCCGGGGGGAAGGGGGAGGGTTGGAGGGAGGTGGAGGGAAGGGGGACTGGGAGGGGCTCTGTGGGGCACAAGGCACTCAGGAGAGGTGAGTGCAGATGGACTGCCCAGCCTGAGCTCAATCTGCCCGGTGGAGTGACTGGGACATGCACCTCGGGGCCTGTGTCCAGGCTCTTTGCTGATCCTCTGTACTGCCTCGTGCTGGCAGTTTTGCCCAGATTTGTATCCAGATTCACTAACTGTGGTTTTAGGTCACCGTGACCTCCTCCCCCACCCCATTATTCTGGTAAATCAGGTTGCTCTTTGCTCAGTGTGCTTGCTCTTTGAGGACCAGGGGAGGGCTGGGGAATTTTGCTGAAAGCAAAAAGCTCATCTGGCAGAGGGCAGTGGGTTGGTGCGTTGCGATGGCTCAGGCAGGTCTGAACACAGGCCTCAGAGCAGACTGTGGGTCCAGATATCAGGCCATGTGGCAACCGTTCAGGGCAGCTGCTGGCTCGGGCCCTTTTGAAAAGTCATGGTACAAGACGTGTCCCAGGACGGCAGCTCGACCCCGACTCTGCTGTGGGCAACTTCATGGCTTGCCTTATGTCTCAACAGAATGAAAGATGACACTACTGTCAATGACATAGTGTTTATTTAAATCCTGAGGTTAAAAATAAAGACATTCCCAAATGGTGCAGCAGATGCTATAAGGAATATGTTTTGGGATACAAAAGTTCATCACCCCTGCTATGCAGGTGGAGTGTTGACATTTGATGTGCTTCTGGGTAATTCTTTTTTTTTTTTTTTTTTGCAATACGCGGGCCTCTCACTGTTGTGGCCTCTCCCGTTGCGGAGCACAGGGTCCGGACGCGCAGGCTCAGCGGCCATGGCTCACGGGCCCAGCCGCTCCGCGGCTATGCGGGACCCTCCCAGACCGGGGCACGAACCCGCGTCCCCTGCATCGGCAGGCGGACTCCCAACCACTGCGCCACCAGGGAAGCCCCTGGGTAATTCTTTGGCAGATAAGAATGCGATGGGTTTCCAGACCCGCTATCCCATAAGGCTACAAGAACTGAGGATTAGTCAATTAAAGTGCAATTCCGATTTGGAAGCCATCCAACTGAGGCTTCACTGTTGCTCTGCAGCCACCAGGGGCAGGATCATCTCTGGATAACACTCGTCCTAAGGTTCTAAGGAAGCCTTTTTATCAGAAATGCCTCCCAAAATTTAAAGATGTACTTTATTATTTTGAAAAAGTGCTTAAGAGAGAAAAGGCATTAACTCAGTCTTTCCTGTTTCCTTGGAAGAAGCACAGTGAAAAGAGAGAAACTTACCCAAGGTTCCACTGAAAAGTACATTTCAGGTAAGCATTTTGTAAATGTGGATGGCTGACTCCAGTCTCTGGGCAACCCTTGGTTCTGAGCATCACAGATGGCGGCTCTGCTGATTCTCAAAACCTCTGAGTCAAGGATGGGATTCTCCCATGTAGAGTCACCAAGGTGGGCTTCTGAAATTGAAACTCCTATAAAACCATGTCAGTGGACATCTAACCAGTATCATAAAACAGACTCTGCGATTTCATCCCCAAATGGGGATTTCTTTTCATGTGAGTCTGGAATGACTTCACCACCAAAGGTGAGTGACAACTGAAAATTGCCAGAAAAACCATCCCCCCTATTTTTGAACTACATAGTGTGGCTTTCCATGTCTACTTTCTAAACCCTATGTGGTGTTTCGGTTCCAGATTCCTGCTTGAGAATTTCCTTGCCTGCTCTTGGCCCAGTAGACCTGGAGTAGGTGGGCTCCAGCCAGAAGCGCTCTGCAGAGGCCACGCTTTCTCCCAAACGCCCTTCCTTGAGGTTTATGAGTGTGCCTGACAGAGGCTGTGTTCATGGGCGAGGGTGATCAGTGGCTTCTGAGACAGTGGTGAGCAAGGTGGCTGGTATCAATACTAAAGAGTGACGGTTATTCAGAGAGCTGGGCCATCAAGGGGCTGCTGGGGTTTTGTTTTTGTTTTTAAATAGTGATCTGAGACCCCAAGGATGTTTCCTTCTTGTCGACTTCTAGTGTAATTCAGTCTACTGGCTGGAGCCACCACTTTCAATAGCTGTCTTTCATTGTCGTCTGCATTAAAAAAAAAAAAATACTGCAACCCCAAAGCCTCAGTAAAATTGGGAACCTGTTTAAAATAAGAAAGCTATTTATAGAAGCCATACTTAAATATGGCTGCAAGCATATCTGCAGCCATAGATATTCTCTAGCTGCATAGTGCACAGCAAACCTGAGCTCGCACAGCAAAGTAACAAAGGACAAGAGTCCATTCAACACAAAAAATAAATATGCTGCAGAAGCGGGGTGTGACCGGGGGTCGGGGGGCATGTCTCTGAACACAGCAAAGGCCTTTTTGCACAACTGCAGTCACCTTTTGTTGTGGTGCCTCTAGGGGCCCACGCTCTCCTGCAGGAGTGGCTCTGGGTTGGCTTCACAAGAGCCAAGTGACTTTTTAAGCTACAGTCGGGCTGAGTGACAGAGGTTCAGAATCAGCCTCAGATGGAATGTTCCAGGCCTTTCGCAGGAAACACATCAGCTACTCTCGAAACGCTGGTTCTAGCTGCAGGTGACAGTGGTGATACCAGCAGAAGGCCATCAGCTTGGCCAGTCTCCACGGTATCCTGGGAAAGCTAAGCACTCAAACCAAGATTCCAGACTGCTTTGGGTTCTTTTGTTAGTTTCTCTCATGTGGTGAACTAGCCACACCTGATTATCCAAGAGGGTGGGTGGCTTTAAAGGCAGGATAATTTGCCCTGGAACAACCTTTAGGCTGTGTGGCACCCTGTGAGGACAAGCACGAGGCTAGGAAGTCTCTGGGGGCCTGGCTGTTTCCGTTTTGGTGCTGAGCACTGTCAGGACCTTGCTTGAGGAGACGCTAGAGACATGGCTTTCTGCCACAGGCGGCTGCTCCCAGGAAAGAGAGCACAAGAGGTCCAGCTTTTCTCTGCGCTAATCTCTCTGGAAGGTTCTGTTCACCATGTCCCAAACCCCACTTAAAGTGACTGGGAGTGCCTAAGTCTCCTGTTTAAATCAAAGTTCTAACTCCACCGCCAAAGCCATTTCCTCCTGCCCCTGCCCCACGAGTCCTCTCTGCTGGCGCGTGGTGGGTGTGGGGTCTGAGCTGAACTTGGCCTGAGGTTCCTGCCCATTCTCCAGCTCTCAGAACTGGTCAGACCAGGCTCGTGAACCACGAGATAAAGCTTCGAGGTGGTGTGGCTTGGCTTAGTCACCAGGCTAGCTGGAGGGCTGGCTGGGCCCAACACTCAGACCCACAGTCACCCTGCCTGGCGCCCTCGCCCTTGTCCCCAGCCAAGGTGGGCTGCTTTGTCAGATGTTCTACTCACTGTGCAAGTACCTGGGACCTGACTGCCCTGTGAACAGGGCACAGAAAGGCCGTCAAAGGTGAGCCCTCTGTGGTGGGAGAAGAGGGCCACGGAGAACAGGAAGATTATCTCCTTCTCTCGTCCTGGAAAAGGACAGAGGATTCACTTGCCCCAGAGGGAGGCAGCTCACAGGTGTCAGGGGCAGGCTGAGCAGCAGGAAGTGGGCAAATGGGGTGTGGGGAATCTGGTAGGTGGGGAGGGGGACCAAGAGGTGTGCAAAGAGCAGATTCATGAATTATGCCTGTTTACACTTGAGTTACCAAAGACTTTTGTTAAGAAGCTCCAATTTTTAAACGTGGTTCCTACCCTGATTTATGATCATTAGTAAACATATCTGCAGGTGAGGCAGAAGCTCTTATTGGTATAAACAAAGACAGGCTGTCAGCTAAGGAGTGAGCCCTATAGGCTGATGCACAACCCTGCGTTTTGGTCATGGCGTTGACATTACCCAGCATCTGGGCTCTGGCCGTCCGTAGACAGACAGCACTGCAGGCCCTCAGTAGGTGGGTTCTGTTCCCTGGATTAGCTTCAATTCTGATTCTTAGGGTGATGTTTTGAGCTGTTGAGAGGTCTGGCTGAGTGAAGGGCTTTGCTTGAGGACCGAATTGCCCAGACAGAAGGGCCAGGAGGCAAGTGCAGCTGGAGGCCCCTCTGAAATGGCTGAGTTCTGGAGCAGCCCTGGACTCACGGGGCAGGAAGGGACAGGAGCATGATGGAGGAGGCTGGTTGGGATCTTGGGTGGGCCCCTGGGTGCCCCGACCTCCTTTTCCTGGGAGGACTCGAGGGCCTCACAGGGTCTGGCCAGGGCATCCCAGCTCATGGTCACCCATGGTGCGTGGCCCCAGGCTGGGCACAGGGGGACCATGTCTCTCCCTGAGCAGAAGTTGGGATCCTCTCTCGCCTGGGAAACTCTCCACAGGAGGCCTGGAACCAACTGTGCCCCAGGAGAGGCCAATGGTCTCCTGAGTGTTTAAAACTTTGGCATAGTGTCCCTCTGGGTGTGAGGACAATGGAAACGTTGCTTGAGCCCTTAGAAGCCACAGGGCTAAGAGTGACGTGCGTGGTGCTGAGGACGAGGAACAACCCAGCTCCAAGGGCAGCCAAGGGCCCGCTGCACAGTGGATCTTGATAGCTTCAGAGCAGCTGGTTTCTGTTTTTTGGGTTTTGTAAGTGCTTTATGTGACAGGAGAGAAGAGTAGTGTCTCCTGTGGGTAATGGGAAACTATTAAAATCCACGTGCTTGAGGCTACGGGAAATCACTTCCATCATAGATCACAGGCCGGTCAACCGTTAAGTGATAAAATACTTTCTTGGAGACAAACCTGAGGAAGCAGAAACGGAAAAGGAGGTGTTACCTTGAGGGCTAAAAGCCCGAGGGGCAGCAGCTGCAGTGACCTGGCACGGCGAGTGTTTGTGCAGAGACCTCTGCTCGGAGGCTGGGGCGTCTTGCAGAATGTGTGGACTCTTCCCCCCCTCACCCCCACTTCCTGTCTGTCTAGCAGAGACATCTCCCTGCAAAGTATCAGGGGTCTTGGGACACCGCCACAGACTTTCCTGGGGCTTGGGTGCAGAAAGGCCCATTTGGTCTCACACTGTGAAGCCCCGCCCCCGCTTGCCTTGCTGCTCTGAAGCAGTCCCGGGGGTCTCCGGGGTCTAGGTGGTCTGGACTGCACTGGGGAAGTGAATGGAGCAGGCATGGAGAGGACATACACGGTGGAAGTGAGCCTGGATTTCATTCTGACTGGGCCTCTAAATCCATTTTGCTGTCCATGCTTTGGAAGTCTCGAGTAGGCCCCTGAGATGACCTCAGTGGATTAAGGCCAGAGTGTGTCACTGCACCACGGCCGCTTCTAATGATAACTGGGGGCCAGCCTGGGGCTGCACTCTGCCCTCAACATGCCTCTACCGGCCTCTCCGTCAACACACAGTGGGGTTCTGTGAGGTAGTAAAAATGCTGGCTGCCACTTCAAAGGAAACTGGGGTTCAACTAAAACCCACAGAGGGAAGAGCAGAGCCTGTGCCCAGCTGACCTCCACCCAGTCTCCTAACCACCGCCCCAGAGGGGCTGAGGCCCACGTCCAGTCGGAAAGCAGCACTCTGGACACGCTGGGCCTGTGCCCGAGAATCCTGCTAACTCAAGGTGTGTTCATGTTCATGGGG
>NW_006798282.1:80551-115341 GCF_000442215.2 Lipotes vexillifer
GGGGGGAGGGGCAGGAGTGGGGCAAGGTGGGAAGCCCATTCTTCTAACCTCTCCCTTGGTGGATGCCCATGGCCACAAGCCCTGGGAGTTCAAAGCCTGGAGGTGGTGAGGGGGTGGCACTCCAGCTTTCCCCTCGAGTGTCCTATTAAGTTATTCCCAGGCTATTAAGTGGGCTTGGGAGGGCGCCCATGTGGAGGGATGTGGCCACTAGCTCAAGGTCCCACTCAGAGAGGATGTGGCTGGATGCTGACAAGACAGGTCTTATAAAAGAGGCGAGCCCCAATTAAGGGCTTACGCTGAAGCAGAAGACATAAAAGGGACCGGTGCCCAGCAACCTGTCTCACGTCTCCATGACGTAGGCCCTTGGCTCACAGCAGATGCTCAATCAGTGGTGGTCCTCTATCCTACTTCCTTTCTTGGCCGCCCCTCCAGCCTTATCTCCCTACATCCCCATCCTCCTGCCCCCCAAGCCCTACACTCCTGGATCTGCATCTGGTGCTTTGAAACAGTGCTTCCCAAAGATGGTACCTGCTGCTCCACTCCCATGACAGGAGGGCCCAAGGTCCTCACCTCACAGCTCTGGTCCTGATTATCTCAAACTTTAGCCTTCGTTCCTTCGCTTCTCTCTCATCCTCCATCCATCCACCTAATCCTTCCACTATATTTACTGGGCTCTTCTCTGGTCTAGGCAGTGGGAATCTGGACAGCAGAGAGGCAGAAGAGCGTCCCGGGTAAGAGCCTAGAGTCTGAAGCCTGGCCACCTGGGTTCAAATCCAGCTCCACCACCAGCTGTGTGACTTGGGATTGTCACTCTTCTATCCTTCTGGTCCTCAGTCCCTTAGTAGTAACACAAGGAGAAAGACAGTCCCTATTGCATGAGGCTGATGTGGCGCTGAAGTGATTAAGTAAGAGCGGAGGGCGGAGAACACACCTGACATGTGGCGAGAGTCTGTAAGTATTAGCCTGTGTGTTACACAGTCTATAACAGACACTGGAACACCAAAGCATAGGTCTAAAATCAAAGAACTACTGATAATAAGGTACTGATAATTAAATAACTTCTTTTAAACATCCACCTCTGTTCTTGGGACCAGGTGCCAGGTGGATTCATCTGGATGCTGATGAATGAGGTGGCCCCTACCTGGAAAAGGTGTTGTCGAAGATGAGCATGTAGATGCCTGGTGTGCGGACCTTGAGCTGGCCCTGGATGTTCTCCTTGTGGGAATTGCATCGGGTTGTGGGAATGAGCACCTGGGAGACAAAGCAGATAGGAAAAGTGAAACAGAAGCTGAGAGGGCACCATGGATCCTCTGGGACGACTCTTTATCTTGGGGAAGGAAACTGAGGCCCAGGGAAGCTGAGTGCCTGCCTCGTCTAAAGGTCACAGCTGAGCAGGGTTGGGGCTGAGATCAGCCCCCAGGATTGGTGGGGTACCTTCCACATGCCCTGGGTTTGTCGATAACTTGAGAAAGTGGGGAGGCTGTAGACACGAGTTTCATCCAGAATCATGAATTGGTCAGCATCCCAAAAGAATGGTCCTCCAGCCTCCTCTGACCATGGCCAGTGCAGAATGCTCCACCATTCAGAGGAACAGCCCCCTTCTGGCTTCAGGAAGGTGAGGCTTATTCTAGGTGAAATCCTGCCTGGCTCTTTCCTTTGCGCTGGTGCTGCTACCCTTGGGGGTCTCACAGGACAGGCCGAGCCCTCTTTCCACATCTCTCAAGCACTTTGTGAAGCTGCTGGGCCCACTTTCCTCCAGGCTGACCACCCCTGGCTCCACCCGCGGCTTCTCACTTGGCCCCAGTTGGTCCATATGCCTCAGAGCCCTTTCATCTTTCCAAGTCTCCGGCTTCCTCTCTATCTCCTCCGAGAATGAGAAATTAATCCCAGGAGACATTTATTTTCTAAGGGCCTCACTGTAAGAGGCCAAATCTGAGCAAATGGTGTGAGCTGGACAGGGCCAGGGCTGGGGTCTACGGATGGCCAACCTCTTTCCCATGGGCAGAGTCTTCAACCTGTTAGCCAGCTAAGATACTTTAAAACTGAAAATATGACAGGAATTAACACAAGAGCCAACCAAAATTAAAAACGTTTTTTTTTGAAGGGATAAGCACTTAGAGACACTTAGAGACAAGACCCTCTAAGGGGTCTTAGAGGGTCTTGTCTCATTAAGCATCCATAAGCCTCACATTTGGGACTACACATAAATGGTCACGCAGACCATGTAACATCTTAGCAACAGGTTCCTAAGGTGGTGAGCTGCCCCACAATGTAAAAATCTTCATTCTCTACAAAATTAAATGTTGCTCCTTTTTTGGAAATTCAATTTTTGTTAAATTTAGTTTTAATTTTTTCCTATTAAACATTTTTCAACCTGTGCAAAATGACTGAATCCAAAATAGTTATAAAGATGTGATTACTTTTTCAACTCAAACTTGAATACAGCTACCTATTTCTTGAAACACTACATGGTGGCCATAAAGTTCCCAAAGTGAAGTAAGTTCCCAGAAAAGGCTCTGCTGCCCTTAAGGATCTTGGTTTAATGGTGACAACAATTATGTTGGGTGAGACTGTCACGAGGGGTCTATCGGGGAGGGGTATCTATCCCAGCCTCTGGGTGGGAGGGAGGAGAGGCAGAATCAGGGAAGACTTCCTGGAAGAGGCAACACTGAGCTTGGACAATTTAGCTAGTTATAGGGAGGTCTGGCAGCTCCAGGCAGCAGGGACAACATATTCAAAAGCATGGGAGAATGGCTAAGATTTACCCTCTCAAGTAATAACCAAAACCGACAAAATATACAAAACAGTTTTTAAGACACTGTACATCAGGCAATGATGGACAGTGATCTGTGAGAGAACAAGGTGGGCCCTGCAACTGCCCTAGTTTACTGCTTTGACAGGAAAAGAGAACAAGAAGCAGATCGAACAAATAAAAAACAGTAAGATGAGAGACCCAAACCTAACCTTATTGACAATCACATTAAATGTAAGTAGGCTAAACATCCCAATTGAAAGGCAGGTATTATCACGTTGGCTAAAAGCAAGCCCCGACCCCATCATGCCTACAAGAAATACAATTTAAATGTAAAGATACAAAGAAGTTAAAAGGATGTAAGAAGATATACCATGACAACACTAGTCAAAAGAAAGAGGGGGGGCTTCCCTGGTGGCGCAGTGGTTGAGAGTCTGCCTGCCGATGCAGGGGACACGGGTTTGTGCCCCGTTCCGGGAGGATCCCACGTGCCGCGGAGCGGCTGGGCCCGTGAGCCATGGCAACTGAGCCTGCACGTCCGGAGCCTGTGCTCCGCAACGGGAGAGGCCACAACAGGGTGCCCCGTTCGGGAGGATCCCACGTGCCGCGGAGCGGCTGGGCCCGTGAGCCATGGCAACTGAGCCCGCACGTCCGGTGCCTGTGCTCCGCAACGGGAGAGGCCACGACAGTGAGAGGCCCGCGTACCGCAAAAAAAAAAAGAAAGAGGGATTGACTATATTAATATCAAAGTAGATTTTTACATCAAAGAATGTGGCCAGGGACAGTTTCATAATGATAAAGATGTCAATTTCATCAAGGGGACAAAACAATCCTAAACATTTATGCCCCTAATGACAGAGCTTCAACACATATGAAGCAAAAAGTGGTAGAGTTACAAGGAGAAATAGAATAAATTCATAATTATAGTTGGATATTTTAATGTCCCTCAATAATTGATGAAATAAGTAGACAGGAACTCAGTAGGGAAATAGAAGAACACTACCAACTGACTTGATCTAAATGATACGTATAGAACACTCCACCCAACAATAGCAGAACACACATGCTTTTCAAGCGTACTTGAAACATTCACCAGGTAGGCCATATTCTAGGCCATTAAAAAAAACCAAACAAACCAAAACTTACATTTAAAAGGATTCAAACTATACAAAGTGCATTTTCTGACAATGGAATTAAGTAAGAAAAAAAAAAGCAGTTGCCTGGAAAATCCCCAAATATTTGGACGCTAAGTAACATATGGGTCAGAGAGAAGTCAAGAGGGAGATCCCAAAGGCATGGGAGAGAGAGACAGCACACAGTATGTTCCTGACACCACAGTACATGTGCTCTGGCTGGAAGCTGGTGGTGGTGAGGGAGTAGGACGGGCCCAAGACAAGCCTGGAGGGGACAAAGATGCATGAGGACCTACTATGCGTGGGCTCTGTGGCAGCTGCTTCTTATCTCACCAAGTTCCATTAATGTTCTACAATATTCTAATTCCACTGGGGACTGAGAATCCTGGGAGGCTGGGTGGCTGGGTCTGTCCCCGTGATGCATAACCTAAAAATTCTGAGCCTGGCCTAAGATACTTCAGCAACCACATGTAGGAGGAAGTGCTGGGGAGAAAGGCTTGCTGTTTACACAGGGACGCCTGTGTGCCCCGCACCTCAACCTTCCCACACAGTACTTTGATTACAAAGCAAAACCCAAGAGCTTGTTAAGGCAGATCCTCTGAAGAGGACATGTGTAAGACAATACTCTTCATTTCTTTAAACAGTCCACTCTATGGACTTTTGGTTCATTCCAGCTGCTGTTTTTTCTACCACGGTCAAAATCTGTAAGACTGATTTTAAAATCAATCAATCAAAACGTCTAGGGGAGATTAATGAAGGCTCTGGTGTCAAAGCCCATACAGCAGAGGTGACGGGAGATGACTGGGGTCTCATGTAACCCTGAGCGAGACACGTCTCTGCTGTGTGACCTCTGGGGGCATCTCCCATCAGCCTCCAGTGCTTGGGCGCCCATGACCTGATTTATGTGATATGTCTGCAAAATAGTCCAAGTTGGTTTTACTGCTTTATCGAGGGACTCTAGTGACCTGGCGGCCTGGTACAGAGCCAGGGTTCTATGTTAAATGGAAAAAGTCAGTCTCAGAAGGCCACATATTGCATGATTCCATTCACATGAAATGTCCAGAACAGGGAATCTGTAAGGACAGAAGGTAGGTTGGTGGGTGCCGGGTGGAGGTTGGGGAGTGACTGCTAATGGGCACAGGGTTTCTTTTTGTTTTGGGGGATGATGAAAATGATCTAAAATCAGACAGTGGTGATGGTTACACAAGTCTGTGATATAATACTGAAATAACAGTGAATTGCACATTTTAAATGGGTGAATTATATGGTGTGTAAATTATACCTCAATAAAGCTGTTTAAAAAATAAAGTCAAGGGTCCTTGCTCCCAGTAGCCTCAGGCAGGCCTCTGAGCTTCTCTGGCCAAAGAGAGAGGCAGGGCCTCTGTCTTCTTCCCTGACTTGTCCCAGGCTTCAGGGCAGCAGTCTGCACATGGGTAGCCTCAAGTCCTTGATTTACCGCTTCTTTCATGAAGTGCTTCCCAAAGTCACAGTCTCTAATCTCAGTGTTGAGGCATGGCCTTGATAGAGGAGGTCCCACTGGAGAGAGGGTGGTCCCGGGTGGGAGTGTCTGACATGCCCCTAGAGATGGGACTGGCCTCCCATGCTGTTCCCTCCACCTGTATGCTTTTCCTCTAACCCATGTCCCCCTGCCATCCCCTCCCCACAGCTTTTCTTGGTTTGGCCCAGGAGACTCCTGCCCCGATCACTGCTCCCCAGGTTAGGTGCCTGCCCCCCACCCCCAAGTGCCACCCCACCATGACAGTCACCACCTGGAAAAACAGTTGTTTCTTTCTTTCTTCCCCCCCACCCCCAGTTTTTTTTTTTTTTTTTCACAGTTGTTTTTTTTAATAAGGTCTCTCTCTGATCACACCATGAGCTCCTCAAGGGCAGATCCCATGCTGTTCCTTCTCTCTTTATCCCCAGTAGGCCCACCCTACAGAGCCCAGTATACCGCATACACTAAATGGTTGTGAACAGAGTGCAAGTACACAGCATAGCTCCTCATGCCTGAACCTCCACAATCACGAAACCTGAGTGTTGCAATCTGCACTATGTCCCATTGTTCCCAATAAGGTCCAGTCTGGTCAGGGCATCATACGGGGAGTCCCCAGGATAGATGCTAAAGGTGTGAGCCTGGACGTAGGTTCTCCAGGTTGATGTCTGTACGGGACCTCAGGCAGACAAAACAGCCATCCCCACAGCTGGCTGGTGATAGTCGGGCCTGTGACGGCAGAGGAGCACCTGAGCACCCTTCTCACCCACCCTGCAGATGGGCTCCTTCTGCCCCCTGGCGTCCACTGTGGGAAAGACAATGGTAACTATATCCTTCAGGCAATAAGGGAGCCAGAGATGAGGATGGCTCCTGGGCGTCCCTGAGCTCCTGATTCCTGGGAGGAACCACACAGGTCTCCCAGGGCCATGAGGATTAGGCTGGTGAGTGACCGAGCAAGGAGAGAGGCGTGGAGACTGCATCTAGTCACCTCCCTCTCTCCCTCGCACAAATATCCACCAGTATCTAACGTGGGCAGACACAGTGCGAGGCGCTCGGTGGGCGTTGGGAACAGGAGGTGAACAGCGAAGGTGCTGGTGCTGAGTTCCAGGTGGTGCAGCTGGTTGCTAGTGCAGAGCTGAGAAGCACGCTGCTTAATCTGCTGCCCAACCAACTGCCCAGGCAGGCCGCTCTGCACCCGAGTTTCCTCATCAGCAAGGTGGGACTAAGACCTGCCTCACAGACCGAGACGTGCCCAGGTGGCAGCAGTGAGCCTGAATCCACTCTCTGACCACAAGCCCAGGACCGCCCGGGTGGACGTTCAGAACCGCTCGGGAAGGAAGGGCTCCGAAGCTACATGTGTGGTGTGGCTGTGAGCCTCCAAAAGGAAAAGAGGGGCAGAGCAGTTTTTAAATAAGCACGAGCATGAGACTCCAATAATCAAGGCCAACTCAGGGGGGCTAGAATTAAATTTAAGGAGTGAATTTGAAGAGGACGGAAATGACAAAGCAATCTCTATAATAGGCAGATACCACCAGGACAGGGATGGCAGGAGAGCAAACACAGATGGACACATGTCCCCCCCATGTGGATACCGAAGCTGGAGCGGCGACCTGTGTGCCCAGCGTGCCCGAGCCTGGCCCTCCTGGGGCTCTGGGCCTTCCCCAGCCCTCACCGCGAGCCCCTTAGGACACCCAGAGGACCACAAGCGTGAGGGACCAGTGGGTGTCATCGCGGACACTTCACAGAGGGCTTCTTTCACACAACTTCAAATTGCTCCTCTCTAGCTTCATTCTTAGAAAATGGAGATTTTGTATTAAAAGTCTTGGATCTACCCGGAGCTCCAATCCAGCCTGTGTGACTGTCCTCACTATTCCTTCCACTCACAGTGATTCAAATGGAACTCGTGTTTCCACCCAAACCAGCTCTCTCCATCATCCCCTGGCACCCTCCCGGCAGAGACTCAGGTGTGGAATTCAGACCCTCCCTCTTCCTCGGCCCACAGTGAATCAGCCTCCACGGAGGCCTGTTCATTGTCCTGTGCTCTGCATCCTACTCCATCCTTTCTACTCTTCTTCCCCTTGAGCTAAACCAGTGGCTCTCAACCTTGATTGCCCACTGGGACCATCTAAGGATGCCTGGATCCCCCTTAGAGATTCTGGTTTACTGGTCTGCGGTGTGGACTCAGAAGTGTGTTTTAAAAAGCTTCCCAGGGCTTCCCTGGTGGTGCAGTGGTTAAGAATCCGCCTGCCAATGCAGGGGACATGGGTTCAAGCCCTGGTCCGGGAAGATCCCACATGCCACGGAGCAACTAAGCCCACGCGCCACAACTACTGAGCCTGCCCTCTAGAGCCTGTGAGCCAC
Organism: Lipotes vexillifer; assembly: GCF_000442215.2. Lineage (NCBI taxonomy): Eukaryota > Metazoa > Chordata > Mammalia > Artiodactyla > Lipotidae > Lipotes > Lipotes vexillifer. The sequence goes on from NW_006798282.1 coordinate 88,290, forward strand.
AACTACTGAAGCCCGCATGCCTAGAGCCCGTGCTCTGCAACAAGAGAAGCCACTGCGATGAGAAGCCCGTGCACCACAATGAAGAGTAGACCCCGCTCGCCGCAACTAGAGAAAGCACGCGCACAGCAACGAAGACCCAATACAGCCAAAAATAAATAAAATAAAAAAATTTATTTAAAAAAAAGCTTCCCGGGTATTTCTAACGTGTGGCCAAGGTTGAGAACTATGGTCCCGGCCACTGTCAATGTCCCATGTTTAGAATGTCTCAGGAGTTTATGAACTGGTATCTGCCACGAAGATTTCCAGCCCAACCACCCAAGTGACACAATGGCTATGAGCCTCTACTGACCTTTCTGAGGTGAGATGCTGAACACCCTGAGCTCACAACCAGAAGCAAAGATCTTGGTCCCCACCTCCCACGATGACCCGTTCTTGCTCGGCACGGCTCTGTTAAAGAAATGATCCTTAAACTGAGTCACACGTCTGTATTCCTTTCAGCGTCACCTACTGACCTATTCCAAGGTCAGTCTGAAGCTGGCCCAGGGCTGGGCCTCACACACTACAGAAGACAGCTCCTCCCCCAGGCTGGACAAGCCCAGGTGTGTTGCCTGCTCTGCATGATGCAGCCCAGGGGCTTTTCCCACTCTGGTCTCTCTGTGGCCCTCTCAGAACATCCCGGCTAAGCTCTGCCCGGGGAATCCTGCTGGCAGGGAGATGGCCTCACCTTACATTGATCCAGCGGCGTGTCCTCTGCCTCCCGGTACACCACACTGAAGGAGATACTCCTGGGGTCAGAGGAGAAGACCCAGCTGATGGTGAGGCCTGCCTCGGCCACAGTGATGGGGATGAGGCTATAGGTACTGGACCTCACAAACAGCTCCCTGTTGCCCTCCCCGAAGCTGGTGATCTCTTCCACTGTGAGGGGTAATTTTATCCTAAAATACGAATGCAGAGAGGGACTTGATCAAAGCAGGGAAAGCGTTTGAGCCCACTGGCCAGGTTGTCTGTGACTTCGAGGTGACTGGAAACCCTGGAGGCTCTTGGGAGGACAAGCCCTGGGTCACCATGACTGACACGCTTAAACATGGGAGAATTCTTGATGGGCAGCTCACGCCATCAGATGTTTCCTGAGCACTTACTAGGTGCCTGGCATAGCTCTAGGCACTGGGGACACAGAAGTAAAAAATATAGATGATGATCCTTGCCCGTGAGGAGCTGGTGTGGTCCCCGCAAGCCGGCTGGAACTGAGAGGACGGCCTGGGCCGCTCTGTGCCCCTCAAGGACGGGAAGCGCGTGCCGAGGCCTCAGCTTTCTGCAGCTCTCCTGCAGCTGCCCTGCGGCTCAGCTGTCCGCTCTTTCTCTCCCCTTTCTCCTTCCAGTTCCTCGCCTCCCACTTCTACCTAACTAGCACCAGAAGTAAGCACACGCGTCGTTTGAAACCTCCTGCCCTTTCGGTCAGTCGTCCCTCTTTTCAGCGGAAATCCAGGGCCTGCCAAAAAATTCCAAGCAGGCACCCTGACTTTTCATAAATGCAAACACCCCAGACTCTTTAATGCAGGGTAGTCTGACGGCCCTGGGGAGACAGGCTTCTTGGGGCTGTGTCCCTATTCTAACTCTCATTAGCTGGATTAAGAGCCAGTTCCAAAAGTTTAAAGGGTTTAGGGACAGTGAGTTTCTCTGCAGGACCCAGAGAACCCGGTGCTGGTACCTGCCTCGCTTCTCATGTGCCGCAGGGCTCACCCTCATGCCAGCCTCAGGTTCCTCACCTGCAGACAGGGACAACCACGCCTGCCTCTGGCGGGTGTGACAGTTACGTTAGAAGATGAACCTGTGCTGGAGGGCAAAGTCTCCCTGATTAAGCGGTGCCTCCTCCTGCCCAGCAAACCCAGAGGCAGCAGGTGAGCGAGGGCCACGAGGGCAGGGCCTCCAGTGCGGGGCTGCAGCTCAGGAGCGTGCGGCCCTGGACGGTCCCATCTCCTCTCCTCAACTGTGCAAGGGCTAACTCTCCTCGCCAGCGTCGGGTGTTGTCACAAGGGCTGTGTGAGGAAGCATGATGCTCCCGTCTACACACGAGGAAGCTAAGATTCAAAAAGACTAAGCAACTCTATCCAGGTCTGATCCAAAGCCATTGCCTTTCTACTACACCAAACTGCCTTTCATGGACAAAAATATTACTGTCCCCTTTAACACAGGGGTGGAAACCAAAACTCAGAGAGGGTAGGGAACTTGCCCAAGACTGCACAGCAAATAAGTGGTGGTGCTAAGAATTCTGTTGGCTCCAAAGGCGTAGAGGTGAATGGGAATACTCCCCAAGCTTTGCAAATGAGAAGACTAATCAATGATTAGAAAACCAAAATGCTCTAAGGAACAGCTCTGATATAGGTCATTCACCTGTGTAAAAATTTAATTCCATGGACCATTTTCCCATGTGTTAATTTAAGCTTTATTGCTAATTATAGTAAAAAAAAGGTCTTGTCTAATATTTACAATTTTCAAGAATCCGCAAGTAGGCAGAAGGGTCCATTTTGGAAAAGAGGTCTCTTACAACATGGAAATCTTGCTGCATTACTTACTCTGACAGGGTGCCCCACTAACGCTGGGTCATTTCACAATTTTACATTCCAGAATTCTCCCCTTGCACTGAGTTACTTGGATTGTGCCTTTAATCTTTTTTACCTTTCTAGACCTCATCTGTTCAGTGAGAGGACAATACTCGGTCTCGCCAAAGGAGATGCTAATAAAAAGAAATCAAGGGTTTGCCATCTCTGCTCAAATATAAGCTTAAATAAAAGAAGTCTGTTGTCCATAAGACTCACATCATAAATGTAAATTCAACTGGTCTCCCTACTTCTGTCCCTTCATAGTCATTCTCCACATGGCAACTAGAGTGACCCCTTTTATAATGTAAATTATATTAAGTCACACTTCTGTTCCAAATCTAATTTTAAAGCTCCCATTCCCCTCAGATTAAAAGCCAAGGTCCTTACAATGGCCAAGAAGGTCTGATGTGACGTGGGCCCTGTTCCCTCTCTGACCCAGTCTCCTTCCCTCTTTCTGCTTCAGTCACACTGACCCTATCCCTATTCCTTAAACACACCAGACACCATCCTGCCCCAGGGCCTTTGCACTGACTGTTCCTTCTGCCGGAATGCTGTCCCTCACATATCTGCATGAAAACTCCTTCAATTCGTGCCTTCTTAGCGTTTTCTATTTAAAATTGCAACCCCACAAACGTATGGACACCAAGGGGGAAAAGCAGGCGTGGGGTGGTGGTGATGGTAGTGGTGGTGGGATGAACTGGGAGACTGGGATTGACATATATACACTAATATGTATAAAATAGATAACTAATTTAAAAAATTAAGGAAAAATAAAATTGCAAACCCTCCCCCCTAATCCTACTCTTTGTTTCTTTTCCAAAGCAAGCACCACCTTGTAACATACTATATAATTTACTTATTTACTGATGTTTATTGTCTGTCACCCCTGCTGGAATGTAAAGTGAACATGAGGGCAGGAATCTTTGTCTGCTTTGTTCACTGATGTGCTCTAAGGACCTAGAAGAGTATCTAGCACATAGTAGGTGCTGGATAAATATCTGTGAATGAGTGACTGAATCTACTCAATGACCATAATGCAATCATGCAGCCATTCGTCACAACACTGGAGAAAAAGAATGATATGGGGAAATACTCATGCAATATTAAGTTTAAAAAGACTGTGAAATAAGATGTAGGGTATTTGTTTAGGTTGAAAAATTAGGTATATTAGTATAAACAAGACTGGAAGGCTATATCCAAAGTGGTTTGCTTATCCCTGTTTCCTGATTTTCTACAAGGAAAATTTTCTTACAATAAGCAAATAAAGTTATTTTCAAAAAGGAAGAACACAGGACATAGGGGTGGGGGAAGGATGAGTATAAAAGGACGGGGGAGCTTTTTGGGGTGATGGAACTGTTCTATATCTTCACTCCGGTCAATTTTCTTTTCCGGACCTAGGTTTCCTCTTTGGCAGACTTGGGAGTGGAGCTGGTTGGGTGCTGAGGCCTGAGACTGTAAAGCCACTGGCAGAGCTCGATGTGGGGGCTGGCAGATGCCTGGTGATTACACTGGATTACTTGTCAAAATCCAAGCACCGTATACTACAAATGGGGACCTTTACTGTATATAAATTTTACAAAAGGAAGGAAGGAAGGAAGGAAGGAAGGAAGGAAGGAAGGAAGGAAGGAAGAGAGGAAGGAAGAAAAAGAAGCGCGCACACACACACACACACACACACACACACACACACACACAAAGAAGCACAAACTTGAAAACCACCATGGGTTCCAAGTCTGAGCCTCTGGGGTGCTTTCCAGCTGGGACACCGGAAGGCCAGGCCTCCTCTGGTGTTCCTCCTCCCCCAAAGTGACACCCTGGGAAGTCCAGCTTGGGGGCCCATCACTTACATCAGTTCTCCCGACTTCAGCAAGCAGATTTCAGCATCCTGCCCCACGGGCATGTCTTCAGTGTCCTCAGGGGTTAGCGAGTTTGACGTGGTGTCCCTGAAATGTCACAAACGAGAACACAGCCAGTTAGCTAACAGCACACAGGGTCCCGCATCCTGAAGCCCGTAGTCTTGGAGTCTGGTAGCCAATCTCAGAATGCACGGGGAACCCTTCAATCATGGAGGCCAGGACAGAGGCCCCGCAGACTCTGTGGGTGGGGAGCCATGGGGGCCAGGCCCAGGCAGGCAGGACAGGGAGGGAAGACAACAGGGCTGCAGTGACTTCCCCAGTGTCTTCCCGGTGGGCATGGGATGGGTGACCACAGCACAGATGGACCACCCTCCTGTCCCACGCCAGCAGAGCTACGGCCACGGGGTAAGTTTCCAGTACCACTGACGCTGCCTTTTCAGCGCCAGTCCCTGACTAGACAAGCCTGCTCTGGCCCATCTCTGGGGAACAAGGACAGGCACCCAGAGCTGATGAGGCAGGAAGCGGCATGGCCTGAGAAGGAGGTTGTGGGACAGAGACTCATACAAAGGGGGCAGATCCACGCCACATCTCCTCTTCCCTCACAACCCACTGTCTGCTGTGCGGAGAACCAGCTGTGGGAGCTGCCTGGCAGTACAGAGGTGCCATGGTTCCCAAAGTGTGCTCTGTGGAACACCACTGCCAGGGGACGGGAACCCTGCACTCTTCCTTAGAAACTCATGGCATTCTTAAACAGTAAATTCCAGGCTCTGAGATGTCCTGCAGTAAAGACATCTATTAATTTTCTTTTAATATTTATTTTCCTTATTTTTTTGGCTGCGTCAGGTCTTAGTTGTGGCACACGGGATCTTTGTTGAGGCATGCGGGATCTTTCGTTACGGTGCACGGGCTCTTCGCTAGTTGCAGCGTTCGGGGCTTCTCTCTAGTTGTGGCGTGGGGGTTTTCTCGCTCTAGTTGTGGCACGCAGGCTCCAGGGCGCGTGGGCTCTGTAGTTGTGGTGCACGGGCTCTGTAGTTGAGGCACACGAGCTCAGTAGTTGCGGCACGCAGGATTAGTTGCCCCACAGCATGTGGGAGCTTAGTTCCCTGACCAGGGATCAAACTCGAGTCCCCCGCATTGGAAGGCGGATTCTTTACCACTGGACCACCAGGGAAGTCCCAGGACATCTAGTAAATTTTAACTCTAGCATTCCCATGGAACATTTTTAACCCCTGCTGAGTTGCTGATCCTCGGAGCAGGACCCACACTTCACTGATGGGGACACAGAGGCCCAGGCAGGTCTTGAGAGGCAGGGCCAGAGCCAGACACCCTGACTCCAGCTCAGTGCTAATCTTGCTGGGTCCCACGCCCACTGTGGCCAATCGCTTACATGAGCTCAGGGATCTCAAACCCAACCAGCTCCAGTGTCCAATGCTGCCTGAGAAGAACCTAGGTCCAGGAAAGGGAAATGATTTGCTGATTTGCCCCATGGGAAGGGGTTAATGAGGAAGATCTCCTGAGCAGCATGGCTTTTTCCCAAAATGCTGTGATAATTCCCTTCTCAACTGTCCTAGTAGGCTCTCCCCAGATGTTTCTGGGGTGAGGTCAATAGGCCCCAAAATGCCCTCACCCAGTTCTGCTCCCCCATCCCACCCCCTACACACGCCCCTGGGCTCTCACCAGCCTGGCCCCCGGGCACATTCACTCAACCTCTGAGGCCCTGTGCGAACTTGTGTGAACTGAGACCTGCCTTACCCTCACCCTGCCTGCTGCTGAGTGGGTCCTGAGGCGGCGGCCCAGCACTGCGCAGGACACGTGAGGCGGGCACAAGCCCTACCCCACAGACGCGCTCCCTCTGAGGCAGGGACAGACAGCTGCGGCCTGACTGGAAGGAGGCCTCAGCACATACAGCGCATGCGAGGTCAGCGGCTGACAGCAAGCATCCAGACCACGCCTTCAGACGGCCCTCCTCACCTACCCTCACACCCACTTGGGCACCAAGTTCACGGCTGCCCCTAGAGTGGACCTACAACTTACGCTGGGAAACTGGTGTGCTTCTCTGAGAGTGCTATCTGGGCTGCGGCCAGGTGTGATGCCTGGGGAGGGGCTCTGCAGCTTTCCTAGGGAGTTAACAGACCCTGAATCCCAGAGCTCAGGTGAGCCTGGGACCTCACATCATCTCTGGAACGTGAGAAATACAAGAGAGCACAGTGGGTGGCCAGACCCTAACGCTCACAGAGCTTCTGGCTGGAGGTGGCGGCCACCGCCTCTGCTCAGAACTGGTTCTCACCACACTGCTCCTCACATTTCACTGCCGGGTGGGTCCCGTGGCCAAACACGCCACAGCAGGGGCATGAGGCTCATCCTTCCACAGGGAGAGGCACTAACAATGGGCAGAGATGCACAACCCGCCCATGGGGAGGGGCAGCAGATACCGACCCCCGAAGTCTACGCCCTGTGTCTGAGGCCTGAGGCTCCTCACTCAGTCAGCAGGACGCTGGGAAGGTCCCGGGAGCACCCAGGTGCTCTTCATGGGGATGCGAAGACGGGTGGTTCAGAGTTGGCAAAATCCAGTGAGTCTCGCCTAAGTCTGTCCCAGATGCCACTCAACCCTGAGGGCAGGAATATCTGTGCAACATGCAGTGCGCCTGCAGCAACCATGATGCACCAAGAGTTTGGGGTCAGCGACTGGTGGTGTCACCCCAGGGGCTGTGACAGACGTGGCACCTGCAGCTCGCTCCCACCCCCCACGCTCCTGCACCCCATACTCCTCCCCGGCTCCCACGTGTCACAGCCCTGCTCACGCTGGGCTTTGCCTATCTGCTTTTGGGTCTTATCTCCCCCTGGTCCACATGCTTTTTGCAAGCAGGGGCTGTGGCTGGGCTTTCCCTGTCCCAAAGGACAGGTCACTGCCATGTGCAGGAACCAAAGAATGTCTGTGCTACTTGCTAAGAAACATACGTGGGGGCGTAAGTCGTTAGTGTGTAAATTCAGGATGAAAGTGCAGAGGTAATGCTGATGAAATCAAGAAAAGAATCAGCAACAGATCCTGAAGGAGGAAGACCCCGAGTCACACATGGAGTGGCAGAAGCTGGGTTAGCAGAGCCACACCTGGGGACAAACTGCAGCACCTTCACCTCGAACAGGACTTTCTCAGACACAAAACAGACTGTTCGCCGCCAACTTCCAAAGTTTCTCTGTCTGGAGGACAGCACTGCACGGGGGGAGGACTCCGTCCTCTCTGGAAATCTCTGAGCTCGAGACTTGGCTTCATTCAGACAGCTGGACATCATGCCTGCTCGCTCTGCCACATGGCCCTGCTTCCCGGCCTCGCTCCTGTCTACTGCTGGAGCGCTGAGGCCGCTGGCTGTGACAAGCTGCTCAGGGCACTGCTGCTCAGGGCTGGAGGTGGTGGCTGGTACGGGGGCCTCCAGGGCTGCCTAGATAATCAGACGCCCACTAGCACTCAGGTGTCAGGTGGGCTGTCTGTGCGCAGTCTACATCAGCCCACGGCAGGTGGGAGAGCGCGTCCTCACAAACATCTCGCCCTCAGCGCTGAGGCCTAACCAGTGGGTTCCCTCTGGCTGTAGCTCACTGTGGCTCCAGAGGGCAGGGGAGGTGGCATGGCTCAGGGGAGAGGGGTATCACTCCAAGGTGGTCCCAGTCTTGGCTTTATGACTGTGACTCTGGGTGAGCCCTTTCCTCCTCTGAGACCTCAGATTTCTCCTTTCTAAATGGGAGGAGATAGAACCGGATGGACTCCAAGTTTTGTTGGCTTAAAAAGGCTGTAAGTTTCAAAGGACTTGGAGAAGGCGTTTTACTGGCTGGGAAAGAGGTGGGCTCGCTCTGGTCGGCAGCTCGTGCCCTCAGCCTTCCCTATGCTTCCCAAGGAAGGTACAGCAAGAACATGTCCTCAAGTGCCTGCTGCCACCAAGGGCAAGCCTTGTCACTCCTTTTTCTCCCCAGTCCAGCCCACCTCTGACCTCCTTCCTGTCCAACACCTCTTTCTTGTTCATCTTCCAGTCGCTGGCTTCCAGATTCCCCCACCCCCATCACAGAATATCAGTGCGAGATGAAGCTCAAAGGACCATCCAGTCCAACCCCACTTCATGGCTTAAGGAGGCAGGGGCCAGGGGAGAGGAGACGGGCCCAAGGCCACTCAGGCCTGCCTCGTTTCATTTGCTCTCATCCTTGTGCAAAGTGCAAGTACCATAAATGAGAAAGATAAATAACATATGATGAAACGAACTCAGAAAACTGTGGTTGGTTCTCTCATATTTCCTCATTAAGAATAAAAGACGTCGGGAATTCCCTGGTGGTCCAGTGGCTGGGACTCCGCATTCCCACTGCAAGGGGCACGGGTTCGATCCCTGGTTGGGGAACTAAGATTCCACAAGTCGTGGGGTGCAGCCAAAAAAACCCCAAGATGTCCTAATCTTTTGTTCCCTCTCCTCCTCCATCTCCCCACCTCTCTGACCATCATGACACAGACAACCCTATTACTAGAGTAGGTCCTGCAACCCTTGCTAGTCCTGGCTGAGGGCCTACATGGGGGAGCTTTGTGAGGTGGGAATGGGAGATAGGTGGAGGTGGAAGTGTGCATGGGTGGGTGATGCAGTCTCAAAGGCAACGATTAGGGACACAGAGTTTCCTTTCAATGGCTTTTCAAACTGTGGGTCATGACCCATTCAGTCAGTTGTGAATCAATTTAGTAAGTTATGACGAATAGTAAAAGAAATAGGATAGAGAGGGCAGACAGCAGAAGCAAGAAGAACTACAATTCTGCAGCCTGTGGAACAAAAACCGCACTCATAGAAAGATAGACAAGATGAAAAGGCAGAGGGCTATGTACCAGGTGAAGGAACAAGATAAAACCCCAGAAAAACAACTAAATGAAGTGGAGATAGGAAACCTTCCAGAAAAAGAATTCAGAATAATGATAGTGAAGATGATCCAGGACCTCGGAAAAACAATGGAGGCAAAGATCGAGAAGATGCAAAAAATGTTTAACAAAGACCCAGAAGAATTAAAGAACAAACAAACAGAGACCAACAATACAATAACTGAAATGAAGACTACACTAGAAGGAATCCATACCAAAATAACTGAGGCAGAAGAACGGATAAGTGACATGGAAGACAGAATGGTGGAATTCATTGCTGCGGAACAGAATCAAGAAAAAAGAATGAAAAGAAATGAAGACAGCCTAAGAGACCTCTGGGACAACATTAAAGGCAACAACATTCGCATTACAGGGGTCCCAGAGGGAGAAGAGAGAGAGAAAGGACCAGAGAAAATATGTGAAGAGATTATAGTCGAAAACTTCCCTAACACGGGAAAGGAAACAGCCACCCAAGTCCAGGAAACGCAGCGAGTCCCATACAGGATAAACCCAAGGAGAAACAAGCCGAGACACATAGTAATCAAATTGGCAAAAATTAAAGACAAAGAAAAATTATTGAAAGCAGCAAGGGAAAAGAGACAAATAACGTACAAGGGAACTCCCATAGGGTTAACAGCTGTTTCTCAGCAGAAACTCTACAAGCCAGAAGGGAGTGGCATGATATACTTAAAGTGATGAAAGGGAAGAACCTACAACGAAGATTACTCTACCCTGCAAGGATCTCATTCAGATTCGATGGAGAAGTCAAAAGCTTTACAGACAAGCAAAAGCTAAGAGAATTCAGCACCACCAAACCAGCTCTACAGCAAATGCTAAAGGAACTTCTCTAAGTGGAAAACACACCTACAAAAACAAACCCCAAACAATTAAGAAAATGGTAATAGGAACATACATATCGATAACTACCTTAAACGTGAATGGACTAAATGCTGCAACCAAAAAGACACAGGCTTGCTGAATGGATACAAAAACAAGACCCATATATATGCTGTCTACAAGAGACCCACTTCAGACCTAGGGACACATACAGAATGAAAGTGAGGGGATGGAAAAAGATATTCCATGCAAATGTTAATCACAAGAAAGCTGGAGTAGCAATACTTATATCAGATAAAACAGACTTTCAAACAAAGAATGTTACAAGAGACAAGGGAGGACACTACATAATGATCAAGGGATCAATCCAAGAAGAAGATATAACAATTATAAATATATAGGCACGCAACATAGGAGCACCTCAATACATAAGGCACCGCTAACAGCTATAAAAGAGGAAATCGACAGTAACACAGTAAGAGTGGAGGACTTTAACACCTCACTTACACCAATGGACAGATCATCCAAAATGAAAATAAATAAGGAAACACAAGCTTTAAATGACACAATACACTAGATAGATTTAATTGGTATTTATAGGACATTCCATCCAAAAACAGCAGATTACACTTGCTTCTCAAGTGCATATGGAACATTCTCCAGGATAGATCACATCTTGGGTCACAAATCAAGCCTCAGTAAATTTAAGAAAATTGAAATCATATCAAGCGTCTTTTCCGACCACAACGCTATGAGATTAGAAATGAATTACAGGGAAGAAAACGTAAAAAGCACAAACACATGGAGACTAAACAATACGTTACTAAATAACCAAGAGATCACTGAAGAAATCAAAGAGGAAATCAAAAAATACCTAGAGACAAAATGAAAACATGACGATCCAAAACCTATGGGATGCAGCAAAAGCAGCTCTAAGAGGGAAGTTTATAGCAATACAAGCCTAACCTCAAGAAACAAGAAAAATCTCAAATAAACAATCTAACCTTACACCTAAAGGAACTAGAGAAAGAACAAACAAAACCCAAAGTTACCAGAAGGAAAGAAATCATAAAGATCAGAGCAGAAATACATGAAATAGAAACAAAGACAACAATAGCAAAGATCAATAAAACTAAAAGCTGGTTGTTTGAGAAGATAAACCAAATTGATAAACCATTAGCCAGACTCATCAAGAAAAAGAGGGAGAGGACTCAAATCAATAAAATTAGAAATGAAAAAGGAGAAGATACAACAGACACCGCAGAAATACAAAGCATCCTAAGAGACTACTACAAGCAACTCTATGCCAATAAAATGGACAACCTGGGGGCTTCCCTGGTCGCGCAGGGGTTGAGAGTCCGCCTGCCGATGCAGGGGACGCGGGTTCGTGCCCCGGTCCGGGAGGATCCCACATGCCGTGGAGCGGCTGGGCCTGAGGGCCATGGCCGCTGAGCCTGCGCTCCGCAACGGGAGAGGCCACAACAGTGAGAGGCCCACGTAACCCAAAAACAAACAAACAAACAAACAAACAAAATGGACAACCTGGAAGAAATGGACAAATTCTTAGAAAGGTATAACCTTCCAAGACTGGACCAGGAAGAAATAGAAAATATGAACAGACCAATTAAAAGTAATGAAATTGAAACTGTGATTAAAAATCTTCCAACAAACAAAAGTCCAGGACCAGACGGCTCCACAGGTGAATTCTATCAAACATTTAGAGAAGAGCGAACACCCATCCTTCTCAAACTCTTCCAAAAAATCTCAGAGGAAGGAACAGTCCCAAACTCATTCTATGAGGCCACCGTCACCCTGATACCAAAACCAGACAAAGATACTACAGAAAAAGAAAATTACAGGCCAATATCACTGATGAATATAGATGCAAAAATCCTCAACAAAATACTAGCAAACAGAATCCAACCACACATTAAAAGGATCATACACCATGATCAAGTGGGATTTATCCCAGGGATGCAAGGATTCTTCAATATACGTGAATCAATCAATGTGATACAGCATAGTAACAAACTGAAGAATAAAAACCATACGATCATCTCAATAGATGCAGAAAAAGCTTTTGACAAGATTCAACACCCATTTATGATAAAAACTCTCCAGAAAGTGGGCACAGAGGGAACCTACCTCAACATAATAAGGGCCATATATGACACACCCACAGCAAACATCATTCTCAATGGTGAAAAACTGAAAGCATTTCCTCTAAGATCAGGAACAAGACAAGGATGTCCACTCTCACCACTATTACTCAACACAGTTGTGGAAGTCCTAGCCACGGCAATCAGGGAAGAAAAAGAAATAAAAGGAATACAAATTGGAAAAGAAGAAGTAAAACTGTCACTGTTTGTGGATGACATGATACTATACGTAGAGAATCCTAAAAATGCCACCAGAAAACTACTAGAGCTAATCAATGAATTTGGTAAAGTTGCAGGATACAAAATTAATGCACAGAAATCTCTTGCATTCTTATACACTAATGATGAAAAATCTGAAAGAGAAATTAAGGAAACACTCCCATTTACCACTGCAACAACAAAAAAAAATACCTAGGAATAAACCTACCTAGGGAGACAAAAGACCTGTATGCAGAAAACTATAAGATGCTGATGAAAGAAATTACAGATGATACCAACAGGTGGAGAGAAATACCATGTTCTTGGATTGGAAGAATCAATATTGTGAAAATGACTACACTACCCAAAGCAATCTATAGATTCAATGCAATCCCTACCAAATTACCAATGGCATGTTTTACAGAACTAGAACAAAAAATTTCACAATTTGTATGGAAACACAAAAGACCCCGAATAGCCAAAGCAGTCTTGAGGGAAAAAAACGGAGAGGGAGGAATGAGACTCCCTGACTTCAGACTATATTACGAAGCTACAGTAATCAAGACAATATGGTACTGGCACAAAAACAGAAACACAGATCAATGGAACAAGATAGAAAGCCCAGAGATAAACCCACGCACCTATGGTCAACTAATCTATGACAAAGGAGGCAAGGATATACAATGGAGAAAAGACAGCCTCTTCAATAAGTGGTGCTGGGAAAACTGGACAGCTACATGTAAAAGAATGAGATTAGAACACTCCTGACCACCATACACAAAAATAAACTCAAAAAGGATTTGAGACCTAAATTTAAGACCGGACACTATAAAACTTTTAGAGGAAAACATAGGAAGAACACTCTTTGACATAAATCAGAGCAAGATCTTTTTCGATTCACCTCCTAGAGTAATGGAAATAAAAACAAAAATAAACAAATGGGACCTAATGAAACTTCAAAGCTTTTGCACAGCAAAGGAAACCATAAAGAAGACGAAAAGACAACTCTCGGAATGGGAGAAAATGTTTTCAAATGAATCAACGGACAAAGGATTAAGCTCCAAAATATATAAACAGCTCATGCAGCTCAATACTAAACAAAAAACCCAATCCAAAAACGGGCAGAAGACCTAAATAGACATTTCTCCAAAGAAGACATACAGATGGCCAAGAAGCACATGAAAAGCTGCTCAGCATCACTAATTATTAGAGAAATGCAAATCAAACCTACAACGAGGTATCACCTCACACCAGTTAGAATGGGCATCATCAGAGAATCTACAAACCATAAATGCTGGAGAGGGTGTGGAGAAAAGGGAACCCTCTTGCACTGTTGGTGGGAATGTAAATTGATACAGCCACTATGGAGAACAGTATGGAGGTTCCTTAAAAAACTAAAAATAGAATCACCATATGACTTAGCAATCCCACTACTGGGCATATTCCCAGAGAAAACCATAATTCAAAAACACACATGCACCCAATGTTCATTGCAGCACTATTTACAATAGCCAGGTCTTGGAAGCAACCTGAATGCCCAGCGACAGATGAATGGATAAAGAAGTTGTGGTACATGTATACAGTGGGTATTACTCAGCCATAAAAAGGAACGAAATTGGGTCATCTGTTGAGACGTGGATGGATCTAGAGACTGCCATACAGAGCGAAGTAAGTCAGAAAGAGAAAAACAAATATCATATATTAACGCATGTATGTGGAACCTAGAAAAATGGTACTGATGAACCGGTTTGCAGGGCAGAAGTTGAGACACAGATGTAGAGAACAAACATATGGACACCAAGTGGGGAAAGCTGCAGGGGTGTGGGGATGGTGGTTTGATGAATTGGGCAATTGGGATTGACATGTATACACGGATGTGTATAAAATTGATGACTAATAAGAACCTGCTGTATAAAAAAATAAATAAAATTCAAAAATTAAAACAAACAAACAAAAAAAACCTAATACTAAACTTTCTTTGGGTTATTTGTATGGAAATATATTAATATAAATGTTTCAGACATTACATGAAATTCCTAAAAATCTTATATGTTCTGGTATAATGTTATAAGTCATAACTCTAGTTGTTATTTTAAAATGTGTACCTCAGAAATAACTAAATTTCCTTGTCAACTGCATTATTATGAACTTTCATCAAATGTTTAACCGTGGTCACTTTTAAGTCTTTTGTCATTTACAGGCAGTTCTGGGCGTACTCTGATGCTTTTGTAAAAATGTTCCTATAAAAGGGTAAAAAAAAAAAAAAAAAAAAAAAAAAAAAAAGAAATAGCATATAATAGAAAATATGAACGCGTTTTTCCATCATATTGCATGTGGTTAAGGATAAGCATTGTTTTATGAGGCTCTTGTTTGACTCTGTCTATACACATACACACCTGGGTAGTCATGTAACGTTCTGACTGTGGGATGCAGTAGAAAATGTTCAAGCAACCCTGTTGGAAGATGTCAAAGGATTTTTAAGTTTCAGAATGACGGGGAGCAAAGATAAGGCCACTAGGGGGCACCCTATCTCCTTTTGTTGCCATTGAGGCGTTTCCCTCAGAAAAGATGCAAGACAAACTCACTGCCCACAAATGACCTTCCTCCTCGCCCTGCTCTGGCCATGGGAGCCTACGCTAGCTATGGTGGCCTCTCATGGCTGATGGCACATCATCCCTTCCTGTGGATCTGAATTTCTGTCGCCGAGCCTGTGGCTGGTCGAGCTGAACTGTCCTAAGGCGTGTACATCTGTCAACTTCTTCCACCCTATCAGGGCAGTCATCTGGGCCACACCTGCCACATTTGGCCTGGGCACCCGTCATGCACACAGCCAAGGTGGTCTTCTGCCCCAAATGTCCCCAAGGACGTGACCAAGGCTT
Source organism: Lipotes vexillifer (assembly GCF_000442215.2). Classification (NCBI taxonomy): domain Eukaryota; kingdom Metazoa; phylum Chordata; class Mammalia; order Artiodactyla; family Lipotidae; genus Lipotes; species Lipotes vexillifer. Next base: position 103,698 of record NW_006798282.1, read on the forward strand.
GCTCCACTTCGGAACCAAGTAAGAATAAAGTGGTGACCACAGGCAAGGACGCTGAGGAAGTTCCCAGCAATGCAGTCCGGGGGTCCACGCCTGCCTGGACTAGGGGTCACAGGTGAGGTCCCTCCAGCTTGCTCTCTGCAGCTGTAATATACAGTATTCTCCTGTCACAAATCAAAACGCCTTAGCCTCTTTTTTCTTTAACTTCAATTCTGCCAGTTGCCCAAGGAGCAGATTCTCTGGCTGTTCAGGTTGGCTGAGGAAGGAATGGAGCCCAGAGAGCCTCATGGCCTGAGTGTCCTGCTGACAGCCTTCCCCAGAGGGCTCCATCCACCCCTCCGCCTTGCTAAGCCAGCACGGTTACAGGGCTGCTCTGCCTGTTACACGGGGTCTCCTGTGAACTGGAGAAGTCTTTGGTTTACAACTGCCCTGTTCAGTACAGTACCACTGACCTCATGTGGCTGCTTAAATTCAAACTCATCAGAATTAAAACTAAAAGCTTGGCTCTGTGGTTGCACTAGCCACACTTCGAGTGCCTAAGAGCCACAGGAGTTAGTGCCCGCTGTGTTGGATGCACAGACACAGGACACGCCTGTCATCTCAGAAGGCTCTACGGAACAGCTCGGGTTTGGAAGGAGGCTGAGCCACACCCGTGGGCCACATTCACTGTGGGGCTCGGGTGCATCTTTCTATTTTACTGTTAAATTCCTAGTAGTTTTTCTTTTAGTCATTGTTTTCCTTTTTGCCTAAAAACCAAGAGAAGAAGATCGCTTCTGGTGTTGGTTTCTGATTACTTGGTAACTACGGGCTGACCAAAACACTCAGACCCACGTGCCCGTCCCGACAACTGACCCGCCACCTGCCGCCCTCCGGTTAGGCTGCTTTTCTGAGGGTTTTTCCAACTCATCCTCCACAGCCGCCACCACCCACCACCGCCTGGCAGTTACTCCTCTACCAGCAGCAACTGCCTCATCCCTGCGTCCTGAACTGCCGTCCTACGCAGGGCCCTGGCTCCAGAATGTCAGGTGTTCAGAAAAAGGAAGCAGGTCAACACAGTCTGACTTCTGAGAATCCGCGGGGGACACGGCTGCCACAGCCCTTTTACTCTCCCCCAATTCCGTTTCGGAAATGTTTACGTATTCTGGGAAAAACCCAAGACATACGGTTGGGTACTTGCCCTTAAGAAGTTCAGAGTTTTGTTTCAAAGAAAAGCAACGAGCACTACAAACTGGAAGACAGCAGAAGGCACTTTGTAAAGTGGCTGAAATACAATTCTGACCCCCAAACTGTGAGGGGCTCTTATCATCTAATTCAGTTGCAAGTTTTCCATCGGAGAACTTTCCATTGGAGAATGGTTAAGGCAAGTATGGTCACGCTCTCGCTAAGGTACACATCACCCCTCCTTCCCAAGCATGTATGTGGTCACGGAGGGCACCGGGCTGAGGCCTGTTCTTCCCCACGGAGGGTAAGCGATTGCTGAGAGGGACGAGCATGGCTGAGCCAGTGTGTCTGACAAGGTTCAGCCCCTTCTAACATCACCCTGTGAACTGGTCCTAAGTAACGTGGTTCGTTTGTCTGAGAAAAACTCATCTCTCAAAGCTTAAAGATTCCAAGATGTCAGGCTGGCTCACTGTGAAGGAATGTCTTGTCTCAGAAGATTTCTTTCAGAAAGATGGGTGCTTTGACCTGCAGTATTTGGTTCAGCCTGTTCACTGTTGATTCTAGCCTGGACAAACAGGGTGGTGAGCACTGTCTGAGTGGTGTGGGTTTAGGAGGAAGGGCTGTCCGGCCCTCTGGCAGACCCATCATCTAGAAGCCATTTAGTCCACTGGTCTGGCAATGACGGAGACCTGGGTTTGTATCCTGGAAGTGGCAGTTATTAGCTGTGAGTCCGTGGGGCTGTTCTTTGGCTACAGTCCACTGTATTCTCATCTATAAAATGGTGTAATACCTACTTGCAGGACTGGTATGAGAATCAGGGCCGTCACATATAATGGAGCTGCAGGCACACAGGGAACCCAGGCCATAGCATCGACTTTGCATTGGTCCAGACCCGAACTGCCCCAAAGAGACATACGACTAGGGAATGAAATAATTTTAGGGTACAAATGACACCATCTTCAGTGGACCACCAGACACTCTATCGCTCCCCTTCAGTTTACAAATTAAAACCCTCTTGGATCCTGGCAAAAGAGTAAGACCCCAGCCAGGTTGCAGGGGCTGTGCAGCATCAGAGCCACTCCTTCGTCTCTTTGACTCCCAAATTACATGGGTGCAGGCTGGTCATGTGGATTCTGATCTGCAAGATGGGGAAGGGCTGGGTCTCCTATAATCACCAACAGAGGGCTCTTAAAAATTACTCAACGGAAACACGGACCACATCAGAGAGGCAGAGGCCGACCTTGCTGCTGTGAGCAACCTCATCTCAGGAACAAACTGAAAGAGCATCTCTACTGGTGAGTCATTGGTCTTCTTTATAGTTAAAAGATGGGCTAACTCCAGGTTGCTGGGATTCTCAGAGTCCTGCCTGCAGCACAGTACGGTGTCAAATGCCCAGGCTTTCAAGCTCAACTGCCCTTGGCTCAAACTCCATCTCTGCTATTTGCTGCCATGAGGGTCTGAGGAGAGGATTATGACTTAATCTCGTTCTGTAAGATGATGCTGATAGTAATGGCATAATTAGACCCTCCCCAGGAGATAAGGAGAGTCTAGTCACTGTGTGTGTCCACTGACTAATCTCTTTTTCTGTTTTTCTTTTCCATTTTATAAGACAGGCTGTTATCTTAGATTACGGTTTACTTTCTTTTCTCCATATGTCAATATATAACTGCAGCAACTTCAGAAAATACAGAAAAATATAAAGGAGGAATGGAAATAAGTCACCCCTAATTCTACCAGCCAGGGGTGAACTGCTGATAAAATCTGATCATTTTTCTATGTTTTAAAAAATATAGTCAAAATCATATAGCTTGGGCTTCCCTGGTGGTGCAGTGGTTGAGAGTCCGCCTGCCGATGCAGGGGACACAGGTTCGTACCCCGGTCCGGGAAGATCCCACATGCCGCGGAGTGGCTGGGCCCGTGAGCCATGGCCGCTGAGCCTGCGCGTCCGGAGCCTGTGCTCCACAACGGGAGAGGCCACAACAGTGAGAGGCCCGCGGACCGCCAAAAAAAAAAAAAAAAAAAAAAAAAAAATCATATAGCTTATCACAGATTTGTAAACAAAGTCTATAGAATATGGGGCAGAGGGATTTAAAGAGTTCATGAACCCCCGGAGTTGCAGGCATGTTTGTACATTATTACTGAGGGAAAAGAGCTACAGCTTTAATAAGACTCTCAAAGGGGTTTATGATCAAAGAAGGCTGAGAATCATGATCAATTTTACATTCACTTTGTCACCTATTCGTTGTAATAGTAACAGCCAATATTACATTGCATTTTGGGGGGGGTGGGGAGGGATAAACTGGGAGATTGGGGTTGGCATATACACACTACTATATGTAAAATAGATAACTAATGAGAACCTGCTGTATAGCACAGGGAACTCTACTCAATACTCTGCAATGAGCTATATGGGAAAAGAATCTGAAAAAAAAGAGTATGTGTGTGTGTGTATATATATATATATATATATATATATATATATATATATATATTTTATACATATATAACTGATTCACTTTGCTGTACACCTAAAACTAACACAACGTTGTCAGTCAACTATACTCCAATAAAAAATTTTTTTAAATGTATTGCATTTCCCAAAATCATTAAAGGCACTTCCTAAACATTTCAGTCATATTCTGTTTTATGCCTAAATTATACTTTGTTTATTTATTTATTATCAGACACTATTTCCAAAGTTGTATATATTACTTTCTTTTTAATTTTCACAAATCAACATAGGACTTTGGTTAGAGAAAATAAAGAAACAGATGGTTTTAATATTTCTAGAAGGGAAAGTAATTTTTAACAATCTATCTGCACAGAACTGTGCAGTCCCAATCTGTTAAACACTGCTTAGTTTACCAATTATTACAAATGAATTTGCATGGGTCCTTTGAGGAAACTGCAATGCCAGCCTAAGGATGCAGCAACAGCCTTAGTAGAAGAATTATTAATTAATTAATTAATTAATTTATTTATTTATTTTTGGCTTTCTTCGTTGCTGCATGGGCTTTCTGTAGTTGTGGCGAGAGGGTGCTACTCTTTGTTGTGGTGTGTGGGCTTCTCATTGCTTGCGGTGGCTTCTCTTGTTGCGGAGCACGGTCTCTAGGGCAAGCGGGCGTCAGAAGTTGTGGCACGTAGGCTCAGTAGTTGTGGCTCGCAGGCTTTAGAGCACAGGCTCAGTAGTTGTGGCACACAGGCTTAGTTGCTCTGCGGCATGTGGGATCTTCCCAGACCAGGGATCAAACCCGTGTCCCCTGTATTGGCAGGAGGATTCTTAACCACTGCGCCACCAGGGAAGTCCCAGGAGAATTTTTTTAAAGGCCTAGAGTAAGTCAAACAATAATGGAGATCTGACATTACTTTCAATGTCACATTCTAAATGATGAAGAATATATTTTTCTCCCCATGTGAAGCGGTAACACCCACAGAGCATCGTCTGACCCACTTAACCTAGCAGCCCAGAGCTGGTGGGGCACAATGCCTACGGGTTGCCTTTCACTCTTAGAGGTCCAACATTTTGTGGTCCAGGAGGAGGGACTTTTCACTGAGTAGTCTTAGCCCAAAGACAAGGTTCTTCCTTGGAGAGAAAGGGTGCTTTGAGCCCATGAAATACCAAGGTGGCAGCAGGGCTGAAATCCCTTCCTGTCAGGACCCAGCATCAGGAAAAGAAAAGTCTCCGAGGAGACCAGAAAGGAAAGGTCATCTCTCCTTTTATACCCCCTTGTCTGGCCGGTTGATATTCTGACTTTGCTAAACCAAATGCCTGCTCTTCTTAAACATTTCCTTGAGGTGCCAGTGGGATATGGCACCACTCACTGGAAGAGTCCCTGCGTATTGAGTACCTGCAGGACAGTGTCAGGGACTGACCTGGCCCTCCAAGGCCGATGCTGCCGCAGTTGCCCCTACTCCCACACCACAGATTATATCACCCGTGTCTGGTCCATGGTCCCCAGCAGGGTCACAGGGCCCAGAGAAGGGTCAGAGGGAAGTGATAACCTTGAAGGGCTGGGACCCCCAGGCAAGAAAGACAGCTATTTGGTCTTTGCTATAAGTAGTCCCACTGCAAGGCTGGCCACCAGCCCTGCTGTGGTAGCCCACCCACCTGACGTCCCATTTCAATCAGCTCTTCCGTGTGTTAAAGGAGACCCCTCAGCCCTACACTGCTGGTCATAAGAGCTAAAGCAATGTTCCCTTCTGGGGGAATCTACCTTGTAAGAGATTCCTGAAGATCAAAGAGGCCCTGAGGGTGGAATGTCATACACTGTGACAGACGGTGAAGGGGACAGCTGGGGTTGGGCGTGAGGAAAACTGCCCAGTTCCCTGGTCAGAAAGCCGCTTGGCCAAAGCACTGGGCAGCCTGGGCTCTTCCCTGCCCTGGCTCCCCATCATGGCAAGACAAGGCAGGATGGATGGCCCACCTAGGCAGAAAGGACCAAACACCTCTTGGTCTCCAGGAGTCTCCTTGATGGTGGATCCCCAGGAAGGGGGATATTGCCTTAGCTTTCACAATTCGTAGTCCAGGGGTCAACTTAACAGAAGATGGGGCACAGGCTGGGTGGGCACCTTCTGCGAGGCATGGGCAGATGAATACAGCCCTCCCCACTGAAGAGCAGCGCAGCTCTTCCAAAAGGACACAGTCCCCAGTTCACCCCGTGGTGACCTTTGCTTCCAAGGCCATTGAGCACAGGATTTTATGGAATGTGGGTGGGGTCAGTTATGTGTTGTCTCCCAGACAGGTGAGATCCTGAGAACTTTAGGGCCAGTGAAGGGTTCCTCGTCCTGTCTGAGCAGTTTCCCCTCAGAACTGGTTGTCCCCAATATACCGGGCTGTTACTGAGCAGAACAGTGGGTGGGTTTAGGAGGTGACTATCTGCCCCCTAACTGTGGGCAATGGGAAGACAGGAGGGATCACCCTCAGCCCCAGATATATATAATTCCTGTGGTTTGACTCCCAGGGATCCATCAGAAAAGACACCATGGCCGAGTACGACTACGGAGACCCCGGGTTCTTCAACGCTTCCAATGACAGCAGCCAGGGGCACGAACACTTCCTGCAGTTCAGCAAGTTGTTCCTGCCCTGCATGTATGTGGTGGTGTTCCTCTGTGGCCTGGTGGGGAACTCCCTGGTGCTGGTCATATACATCTTCTACCAGAAGCTGAAGAGCCTGACGGACGTGCTCCTAATGAACCTACCCTTGGCTGACCTGGTGTTCGTCTGTACTCTGCCCTTCTGGGCCTACGCAGGCATCCATGAGTGGGTCTTCGGCAAAGTCATGTGCAAAACCCTGCTGGGCATCTACACTTTGAACTTCTACACGTCCATGCTCATCCTCACCTGCATCACCGTGGACCGCTTCATTGCAGTGGTTCAGGCCACCAAGGCCTATAACCAGCAGGCCAAGCGGATGGCCTGGGGTAAGGCCGTCTGCTTGTCCATCTGGGTAGTTTCCCTGCTGGTTTCCTTGCCGCAGATCATCTATGGCAACGTCCTTTACCTTGACAAGCCTGTCTGCGGCTATCACAACGAGGAGATTTCCACCATGGTTCTGGCCACCCAGATGACACTGGGGTTCTTCCTGCCATTGCTTGCCATGATTGTCTGCTACTCAGTCATAATCAAGACACTGCTTCAGGCCCGAGGCTTCCAGAAGCACAAGCCTCTGAAGATCATCTTCCTGGTGGTGGCGGTGTTCCTGCTGCCCCAGACGCCCTTCAACCTCGTGAAGCTCATCCGCAGCGCGAGCTGGGAGTACCACACCATGACTAGCTTTCACTATGCCATCACAGTGACAGAGGCCATCGCCTACCTGCGTGCCTGCCTTAATCCTGTGCTCTATGCCTTTGTTGGCCTGAAGTTTCGGAAGAACTTCTGGAAACTTGTGAAAGACGCTGGCTGCCTCCCTTACCTGGGTGTCTCAAGCCAACGGCAGTGTTCAGAGGACACTTCCAGGACTGCTTCAGCCTCTCGCAACATGGAGGCGACCAGCATGTTCCAGCTGTAGGCCTTGCTGGGCTTGGAGAGGCTGCTCAGAAGTCACAGGAGCATGGCTGTGTCCTCTAAGGCTTTGTGTATAGCATGGGCATTCCCAAGGAGAAGTTATCAAATGGTGCAGCTGGGGTGGGAATGCTTCTTCTCAGGCATGCGCAGATTGTGCCCTCTTCTTTCACACCCAGGCCTGAAGCTCAAAGGGGAGACTGAAAGCTGCCAGAGCTTTCCTTCCTCTACCCCGAGAATACCGACACCAGGGAATGACGTGTGATTCTCAAGACCCCAGGTTCTCCTTCAATGGGAATGGGAATGGGACTAAGGGTTGAACAGGGGGACCTGGCCAACAAAGGTCTTGATGGCAGGTGACACTCTGGGCTCCCAAGTTCAGAAGATTCTTCTGCCGACTGGGAAGCAGGGGAGATTAAAGCAGCCATGAAAACCAGTGCTGACTCTGTGACTCAGACCTCCATCACCAGGCACCCAAGAGAAATGAGCTCAGGTTCTGCCACGCCTTGTGGGTTTGGTTTTATATGGATAGGTGCTTTATGTTCTCTTTGATTAATCCTGGAAGGACTAGCACCAGGGAATATGAATGGGCCAAAGCAAATTAGGGTCGGCTGAGGATTCCAGTGGGCCACAGAATGCTGGAAAAATGTGCAAAGCTGAGTTTAAGACTATCATGAGTCTAAGCAGCACCTCCGAAATGGATCTTTGGTGGGTCTGCTCATTTAAAACCTGAATTTATCCAATGCCTCAGACACACACAAATCATATAGAAATGTATAGGTCACACACACACACACACACACACACACACACACACACACACATATATCTCAAACAGCATGATTTTCATGACTGAGAAATAAAACTTAACAAGTCTCCAAACTACTTTTATCCTTAGGCACATTCCACCTTACTGTGGTATTCCTGAATATACCAAAAGTGATCACTTGTGGGCTCAGAGCACAGGAAATAAGTTAAAACTGTCAAATTTCAGGGCACTGCTCTATCAATACACCAATGATAACAACCGTGGCTTCAACCTCCTGCCCAGAACGAGAGGTGCATTTGTTACCTCTGAGATGCGGTCACAGAACGAGGCAGAGTTTTAAATGTCAGTCACTTGTTTGTGCATGTTTATTAGATCCCAGCAACCTGTTCAACAGGCTTAAAAGTGGCCTTTTTGGCTCACATGTCACAAAATCACTCACTGAAATATGCAGAACCTGTTGACAACAGCTAAGAAGAGCGCTCAGGGAGGTGGGCCAGAAAGGGCCGAACAGTGAGGTTTTGCAGCTTGGACATGAGTCACGAGTGGGTAAGACCAGCTGGTAAATCTCTTAATCATTTCCGCTTTGGTGAAACATGGATCATAACAGTACCAGCTCTCAGGGCAGGTGTGCGAGGACTGGAGAGGGTGCACACAAACACTTAGCACGGTTTGCATTTGTGGGAGGAAGGGCCCCCAAAATGGCGGTAGTTGTTATTCTCTCAAGAACCAGCCACACAAAACGTTAGCCGCCTGCCTTTCTCTGTGCACTGGCAGGGTGTGGGAGGGTCGGCTTCATGCCTTCCAGAGGTGCACGGCACAGTCCAGCTGCACACAGGCCGGCCTTGCAGGGCCCACAGGGCCACCGACTGTTTCATACACGTGCCTAAATGCACCCACGGGGAGAGCGGCTTTACTGTGCTCAGGCCGCATGGACTACCCAGTGCTCCTCGAACACCAAAACCTGCCCTTTTCATGGTGACAAGGCTGCCTTTCAACTTGTTTACGTTGGCTTCAGAGGGGGAGTTTTGGTTACCCTCCTTTGTGCTGTCACCTTAATGTCAAGCACTTCTGGTAGAGGGACCACGAGCCCCTGGCCTCCCCAACAATGTCCCAGAACAAGAGGCAGAAGCCCTAACTGGGAAGGTAGGAGTGAAGAGTCGGGGAGCCAGGGGCCCTGCGGCCTCTCCATGTGTCCCCACGGAGGAAAGCAGTGTGGTGGGATGGGAAAAGCAGGGCTCTGGGGTGACTCAGTCACTGCCCCGGGGAGAGCTCCACACCTGTCCATCCTAGGACAAGCCACGCAGCCTCCTCAAGCCCATTTCACCATCCACACCCCGAGCTGACAACGGCCCTCCTTCCAGGAGCGCTGTGAGGCACGGGCAGTGCACTCCAAGCCACGCTGGGGGCTGCTGGTCACAGCAACAGAGGGGCGGCTGCTGGGACCGCTGGGTTCTCCCCGAACGGTGCCTGCCTGGCTGAGTCAAAGGAGGCCAGGCACCCATCAGGCCGTGCCCCATCCCAGGCCTATTATACGCCCTCTCTCCAGGCTCCTTGCAAAAAGGTTTTGCACTGGCCCTTCCACAGCTTAGGAGAACCTGCCTGCCTGCCTGTCCTGAGGAAAGGCACAGCAGCTGGATCTTCTTTCACCTTCTCTGCCTCCCCAGTCACTCGCTGGCCCTACTCTCTGGGCCCTTACCTGCTCACACTTGCGAGTAGAGATCTTCTTCTCAAACCCCTCCTGGGCACACACCATTACGGGCAACAGACACGGGCACAGCCCAAACAAGGCTTTCACTCTCGACTTCACTCACCCACGAGGCAGCCCCATGGAGCACAAGCTCAGACCCGCCCTTCTCCCCTGGGCTCTCCCCTCTGCTCCCACGCACCAGTGCTTGACGTAAGCAGCCTGGGGTGTGGGGGAAACTGGCGGAGGCGGGTCAGGCTGGGTGTGGACCCTGGCTGAGTCCAGTTGGCCTCACGTGCGGCCTCAGGGTCTCCTCCCCCACCAGGCTCCCTGCACTTGCAGGCCGGGGGCGGGGCGGTTAGAGGCCATGACAGTCACACTGTCCGAGACGTGGTGAACACAGCGTGAACCTCTGTGGGTCAGGGACAGTCTCTGTGCATGAGTTTGAGCTCAGTATCATCTGGGCATCTGGTGGGATTTTCGTTGGCAAACACAACTGAGCTACGAGATGTAAGGAACCAGGGCCCGTGGCAGTAGACATCACAGTGTGGCCCTTGACCTCACAGCTCAGGGAACACATCACCAAAACCACGCAATTCCATGGAAGGCTTTCCACATCATTTCCATCTGATCCTCCTAACAACCCTAGAGGTGCCGTCCCTGTCTCTTCTGTACGAACGAGGGAACTGAGTTTGGGGCCTGTGGTGCGCAAAGCCAGGGAACCTGGAGGCAGCAGACCAGGAGTGTCTGACTCTGGACCTCAAGCTCTTCATGGGCACGGTCTGCTTGAGAAGGGAGGCCGGGCCTGGAGGAGGGAATGGCTGCTGGAAGCAGAGCAGAGGCCAAGGGACCCAAGGCCAGGCTTATTGCTGGAGGACAGAGTTTCTTTCCTCCTCTGCCTGCCTCGGTCCCGAGAAGAGCTGGGCACCTGGTCAGGGAGATGGCTGAGGGTGGGCCTGGGTCACTGTTGGGAGAGGTGTGCACAGCTGCAGGGTTCTGGAGAATATCGCCCCTCCACCTGAGGTGGGCTGTGCTCCTGAGCCACGTGCAGGGGCCTCTGGGAGGCTGCTTAGGGATCTGCGGGATCCTGCCGGGTCTCCCCGAGAGCCTGGATTCTGGGACCTGTTCCTGTCCCATCACGGCCAGGAGGGCCAAGGCAGACAACTGTGTTTGTCCTGAGAATGTGTGTGTGTGTGTGGGGGGGGGGGGGGTAGGAGTGGACAAAGAGGCAGGGAAGGTGGGCAGGTGCTTGATGTGAAGATAGGGAAACGGGACCAGGAGGAGAGGGCTGTACTCTTCAAAATGAATCTCGGGCCTGTGGACTGGAGGGAGGGGTTCTGGGCACAAAGCTTAATGCTGACACTTACAGCCCCCTGACCCTGAGCAAGTTACCTGGCCTCCTGAGCTTCAGTACCTTGCCCTGTAAAATGGGGACCATAATCCCTACTCTTTGAAGGGTTGGGCAGGGACTAAGTGAGGTCACGTGCAAAAGCTGCTACACAGGGAAAGTGCTCGACAGACACTGCCTCCAGGCAGCCTCCTTCCCCCCACATCAGGGCTTTCATAGCCTTTAACCCCTCCTGGACCACTTCTTCCTTTGGACTTGCTGATTTCTTTCTCTCAGTGTCTTGGCAGGGATGCATACACAAACCCAGGCTCTATACCAACCCCTCACCCCCCCACCCCACCAAACCCGTCTGAGTTCCTCAGACTCCTGGTGGTTTTGATTGGTCCTAAGCTTAGGAAGAAAAAGAACATAAGAAAAAGCCACCAGAGACAGGGGGGTCTGTCTCTGGCTAACTCACAAGGAAGGTGTGAGACAAGGCAGGCCCTGAACTGACTTGGAGGGCTGGCCCTTCACCCAAACAGACGATGCATGGGGACTGCAGGTCCATCCATTAGCCCTGGATCTCCCCATGCAGGCCACAGGCCAGCATGCTGGCAGTTTCCTTTCCTTGGACCGCTTCCTGATTTCCCATGACCCAAAACACACTTATCTGTCAGCAGTCAGAAGACCTTCTGCTTTTGTTCC
>NW_006798282.1:115351-119381 GCF_000442215.2 Lipotes vexillifer
AGAAAGGGGAAGGCGAAAGGTGAAGGGAAGAGGGAGCTGCAGGGCGGCACTTTCTCATGCAGGTGACAGCCCAAGGTCATCCTCCCAGGCCCTTAGCTTCCAGTCCTGCTCCCCGGACCCCCTACCCACCTACCCACCTGGCCAGCAGCTGAGGCACAGTCAGTGAAGAGTTGCCAGGTGACGACGGCATGAGTATGGCTTAGTGCAAATGCAACGGAACATGCCCTGGGGACCACTGAACCATGGGGTTTGGGGAGAATGCTGCAGGCTCACGCAGCCAGGAAAGGCTTCAGAAGGAAAAGAAAGGGCCCATGGTCACAGTGAGCAGAGGCTTTCTTGGGTTGGGTGATGGGGCTGGCTTTATCCACGAGGCAAGGTCAGTCACCCTCAAGCAAAAGAACAGAAGAATATGGAGACATACACTTGAGCCTAAAATCTCCTGTGCTGAGAACCTTCCGAAGATTAAGTGCATCTGCTCCCATGCAGCAGAAATCCTGGATGATAAATCCGACAGCCCTTCCTCTGAACTCTGGGCAGGAATAGAGGAACAGAGGTCTCAATACAAGTCGGCAAGAGCATCACAAAACTCCCTAACTGGATGGAAAGTGAGTCAACGAACGTCTGGACACAGGAGCCATGTCAATTCTCCCTTGAGCTTCTAAACAGGCAGTGCTTTGCTGCAGGAACAGCAGTTAAGCCAGACCCCAGGGGCTGAGAAACACCAAGCAAGGCTGCCATGTAGGGGAACGTGACTTTTCCCAAGGGTCCCCTGGCTTAAACTCTTGACACTTTCATACAATGGCACTTTGTGCAGTTACTTCATATATTCATCCCTGGCAGTCCGGTGGTTAAGACTCCCCACTTCCACTGCCAGGGGCACGGGTTCAATCCCTGCTTAGGGAACTAAGATCCTGCATGGTGCATGGCACAGCCAAAAAAAAAAAAAAAAAGAGGACTTCTGAGAGAAACATTTACTTGAGACAACAGAAATTAAGCTTGTGGCACCATTACCAAGCCTGATGAGTGGTTCCAAAAGATGAACACGGTTTTTAAAGAGCAGTGCGTTACTCTGAGCATGGCTACAGCAGCCCAGCAAACGTTGCTCTTATGGGCTGAATTGTGTCCCCCCCCCTTAAATTCATATGTTGATGTCTTAATGCCCAGTATCTCAGAATGTGACTGTTTTTGGAGATAAGACCTAAAAGAAGTAAGTTAGTTAAAATGAGGCCAATAAGGTGAGCCCTAATCCAACCTGACTGGTGTCCTTATAAGAAGAAAAGATTAGAACACAGAGAGACATGGGTGGCACATGCATAGCGGGCATGACCATGTGAAGAGACAGGAAGACAGCAGCTGTCTGCAAGCCAAGGAGAGGCCTCAGGAAACCAAACCTGCCGTTACCTTGGCCTTGGACTCCCAGGACCGTGAGAAAATAGATTTCTGTTGTTTAAGTCACCTGGTCTATGGTATTTTGTTACGGCGGCCTGAGCAGATTAATACAGTTGCCTAAGCCAAGAAAGGCCTTCCTGGAGATGCTGAAATCAGGGGGACCGCTGACAGACGCGCCCAGGAACCCTCTGACAAGGCTCAATACTGACTACTCCTCGAGCCCTGGTGCTCCTCAAGGGCACCCTGCCCCGAGCACTGTTGGCAGGCACCTTCCCTTAAGCAAAGACAGCCAATCTTGCTTCCAAGCTTTCCTAATCCTTTGATAAGAAACCACAAGGCCAGGCACCTAATGAGCACTCAGGAAATGGAGGTGATGTCTACTCACTGTTCAGCCACGTTTGGGTCAAGAGAATCAGTTTCGGTGGGTGTTTCAGGCAAGGAGGAGCCGGACTCCTGTATCTGGCACAACTCCTCATCTGTGATGATGTCAAACACGGCATCATCTGGCGGCCGGCAGTCTGTATTAGCACCTGGGGTGCAGAGGCAGGTCGGGAGAGAAGAGAAATGCACAGTCATGGACAGTATGGGGAGGGAGTGCAGCTACATGGGACGAGCCCCCAGGACACACTCTAAGTGCTCACTCAACCAACAGCTACTCTGTCCAGATGGAGAGAAATGGCTCTTGGGATGTTCCACAAAAGCAGATGAGGGGACTACAGATGAAACTGAATGCACCACGTAAGAGATTTCTCTGAAGTCCCTTAGGCAGTGGTGTGGAGAGGTTTTAAGCTCTTACATGTTCTCTGAGGCCCTTTACTTAGAAGGAAAAAACCCTATCAAAACCTTATCAGGAAAGAACCTAACAAAAAGGTAATCACACTTCTGTGCTGCTGAATCCTTGCTCCAGCAGACACAGACCTCACTCATGCCTCTTTGAGAGGAGGATTCTGTTTGACCTGTATTTTCACCTCAATCCACTGGGGATGGAAAAGAACCTCCCTCTGCACAGCAGCCATTGTGCTTCTGACCAGGGGACTTGTGCCCAACTTTGCAGGCTACCCAGTAGGAAGGATGCTGTGCGACGCTGCTGTGCTAGTCACCCCCAACCCCGCCAACAAGCAGTCTCTTGCATGTGATGGAAAATGTGATGGCAGGCCTGAGACGGAAGAAGAAAAGACAGAAAGTAAGACAGACAGACAGAGGAGGAGACAGGAAACGTCAGAAATCAAAACAAGCAACCTCAGCATGCTGGCACCATGCCACCCTCTGTCGTCACTGGAACACCCACTAGTGAGCCAGGCGAGGGGAAGATTCAGCAAGAAGAACAGTTCATGGGAGTTACAAGTTCCCAGCAGGCCCCGCTGCATGGCTCCTGGGACAGGCCGTGCTCTAGAACAGACACCCACAGTCCAGTCCTGAGAGGGTAGCCTAGGCTGGTCTGCAAGGCTGTGCTGAGCAGAAGCAGCAGGAACCAAATCCCGCTTCCTTTTACTGAGCTGAGTGAGAGGACGTGAAGGAGAATATATCCTTCTTGGCCGCTGAGAGAGAATGTGAGCTACAGGGAGACAGGGAAGGATGTGCTCGTTTCCACACTCAAGTCCTGGCCTTTGGTTACCCCGAAAGAGAGGGCTGGATATGGGGCTGGGGCCCTGGGAGACAGCGTTTTCCAAAGCTGTGGGTCCACTGGTGGTATGTGAGTTGAGAAGTAAACAGACACCACGTTAAATAACACTGAATCACATCAGGAGAAAGCTATTCCCTTTTCAATTCTCCTTCAATCCTAATTACATCAAAAAGAAAGTCTCAGATTGGTGATACCTTTTTAGTGCCTAAGTTTGGAAAACACTGAACTAAGCATGTTCCAGCTAAGCAGCCACAGTGGGGTAGCGGTGAGGGTGGCACCTGGAGAACACCGAGGGCAGGGGCGGAGCCTGACCTTGGCCTCCGGTGGCCTGGGGTGCGGCCTGGGCTGGTGACCGGGCGGGGCTGGGCTCTCCCTGGCTGGTGCCCGAGCTGGTGCTGTCGGGGGACTCGGGGCCCTCGCTCAGCTTCTGGAAGCAGGCCTGGCAGCAGCGCTCCTTCTTGCCGCTGTGCTTGCTCACAGCGTAGTTGTTGCAGCAGTAGTAACAGAAGATGTGGCCGCATATCCTGGGGACGACACAGGCACGGGCCCTGAGGACGCTGCACTAGAGGTCTCGAGTGACCTGCTCGGGACCGGAACCGGGCTCTGTTCTGGGCTCTGGACGCCACATGGATCGTCAGACCTGGCTCTGCCCCCACTCTAGAGTGGGGCCTGAAGGCCTATCTCATAAGATTCCAAGAAAGCCATCTTGGTAAGCCTGATGGGAGCCACTTGTACTTCCTAGGGTCCTGGGAGGCAGGCCGAGCCCCCTTCCCTGATGCAACGATGCAGGCGTGCATTCTAGGCCTCGGGGGCTGGGTTTTTTTTTTTTTTTTGTAGGCCTCTCACTGTTGTGGCCTCTCCCGTTGCGGAGCACAGGCTCTGGATGCGCAGGCTCAGCGGCCATGGCTCACGGGCCTATCCGTGGCATGTGGGATCTTCCCGCACCGGGGCACGAACCCGTGTCCCCTGCATCGGCAGGCGGACTCTCAACCACTGCGCCACCAGGGAAGCCCTGGG
>NW_006798282.1:119580-135267 GCF_000442215.2 Lipotes vexillifer
GGGGGGGCTGGATTTTAAGAGACCACAGACCGCATCCCACTGTGCTGACCATTCTCCATCTGTCCCCACCCCAACCCAAGATTCATTCCTGCCTGCCCTTCTTTGGGCCCTGGGGGGTGGGGGGGGTCTTTGCTCTGTGTTCCTCTGGTGAAGCCTCAGCCCCTGCTCTCTCTGGGTTTCGTTTCCCCTCTGACCCCTGCAGGCCAAGAGAGGGCCAGAGGTTGGGTCTCTGGGTGCTCTACATCCCTGTGGGTCCCCTTAACTCTGCCTACACCCCCTGTATTAAAGTCCCTTCCCTTTCGGGGATCCCTGAGTGTCCTGCTGCGACCCTGCCTAACATACCCTCCTCAACTGGTTCCCTCGAAACTAAGAGGCAACGTGCTCTTCCTAGACAGTTGGCTGAGGTGCCAACGCCTGCCACGGAGTCCTCGTTCAGAGGCGTCTGGCCCTGGTGCTGGGCCCTGCCCGCAAGCCGCCTGCTGACCTGCAGTGGTGCCGCCGCACCATCCAGCTGAACTCCCGCTTGCAGTCAAAGCAGTAGTTCGCCTCCGTGTCCCCCAGCCACCTCTCCTCAGCACTGAGCTTCTGTTGGAATTCCAGGGCATCTGACTTCTGCCAGAGAGCGTCCTTGTCCCTGGGAAAAGCCGCATTAGAAAAACAGAAGAAAGAATCCATGAAAACAATAGAATTATCTCTGGTTCATTTCAAAAGACTGCTTCCGAATTTCCCAAAACACAAGGAGAATTCACTTTTACCTTGGAAATAACCCCCCAGTCTAGGTCTCCTCTGTCACCCCACACCAGTCCCAGACTCAGCAGGAGCCTCCCAACGTGTTAAGTCCTCATCTGACACCACACTGTGTGAAGGTACAGGGGGGTCTGCGATGTCCATAAAAGGCTCTGGCAACTGCAAAGACCTGCTGGCACTGACAAGAGCCACCAGCTGCTCAGATGTCTAAATGACAGTGCATGTGGCCACTGGGAGTTTAAGCTGTCACGTGCTGCCAGGATTACATGACCGTCTGTGTGCTGTGAGCCCAAGAACCCAAATCTTAAATGTGCGCTCGGGATCCTTCATGTTTTTTATGGTTTAAGTAACAATTAATGGAGGAGAGTCAAGCTTCTCCAGCCTGAAAATCCGATGCGATGTTGACCTTCTCCACCCCTTAGAGAGACAGCACAGCCACTACAGGAAGCAGCACAATGAAAAAAGTGGCAGGCTTTTCAGGAGGCTCTGGCAGCATCTGAATGTGCCTGATGCACCAGGGAAGATGTGTATAAAAGCTTTCCTTAAAACTGCTGTTAATTTTCGGGGCTATAGGAAACACAGAGGATGGAAGAACATGTTAAATGACACCTTGGGCATGCAGTCAGCAAATTCCAGGCTATGGGAAACTCCAACAGATGAATGGCCTGCTTTCTTTAAAAGTAAACTGCATGCAGCTCTATTTACAATAGCCCAGAGATGGAAACAATCTAAGTGTCCATCATCAGATGAATGGATAAAGAAGATGTGGCACATATATACAATGGAATATTACTCAGCCAGAAAAAAACAACTAAATTGAGCTATTTGTAATGAGGTGGATAGACCGAGAGTCTGTCATACAGAGTGAAGTAAGTCAGAAAGAGAAAGACAAATAACATATGCTAACACATATATATGGAATTTAAGAAAAAAAAATGTCATGAAGAACCTAGGGGTAAGGCAGGAATAAAGACACAGACCTACTAGAGAAGGGTCTTGAGGATATGGGGAGCGGGAAGGGTAAGCTGTGACAAAGCGAGAGAGAGGCATGGACATATATACACTACCAAACGTAAGGTAGATAGCTAGTGGGAAGCAGCCGCATAGCACAGGGAGATCAGCTCGGTGCTTTGTGACCCCAAATGTAAGGTAGATAGCTAGTGGGAAGCAGCTGCATAGCACAGGGAGATCAACTTGGTGCTTTGTGACGGCCTGGAGGGGTGGCACAGGGAGGGTGGGAGGGAGGGAGACGAAAGAGGGAAGAGATATGGGAACATATGTATATGTATATGTATAACTGATTCACTTTGTTATAAAGCAGAAACTAACACACCATTGTAAAGCAATTATACTCTAATAAAGATGTAAAAAATAAAAAAGTAAACTGCAAAGGAAAAAAAAAGAGAGCAAGATGGTGGGGGAACCATGACTATGTAAGAGAGATCTAAGAAACATATCACCATGCAATGTATAGATCTAATATAGATCCTGATTAGAAAAAATTATAAAGCAATTAGAAAAATTTCAAACTAGACTAGACACTTGATGATATTGTGAATTAGTTAATTTTCAAGCGCGGTAATGATGCTGTGGTTGTTTAAAATAGAGTCCTTGTGTTGGAGAGGTACGTATCAAAATACTTGAGGATGAAATGACAGGATGTCTGGGATTTGCTTCAAAATAATCTGAGGAGGTAGGGGAAATGGGTAGGACTCTTGGATGACACAAGACTGGTCATGAGCTGAATAATGTTGAAGCTGGGTGACAGGTACACAGCAGTGCATTTTGCTATCCTATTTTTGTATTTTTGAAAATTTCCGGGACTTTCCTGGAGGTCCAGTAGTTAAGACTCCGCGTTTCCACTGCAGGGGGCGTGGGTTTGATCCCTGGTTGGGGAACTAATATCCCACAAGCAGCCAGGCGCAGCCAAAAAAAAAAAAAAAAAAAAATTCCATACAAAAACCTTTAAAAACTTTTTGAATGACTTGTCAACATTTAAAAGTCAGGCCAATTTCACATAAAAATGCAGATTTCCACCTTCTCTCAAGAAGTAAGGTGACTTGACAACCCTGGACTTGATGCCTGCGGGGCAACAGTCAGCAAGAGCAGAGCAGGTCATGTCCTCCTGTTTCTCAGAGCCCCCATCCTGGCCCGGTTCACACATTTACATCACTGTCTGCTACCTGCAGGCACTGGAGTTTGGGGGCCCAGGTGCTGGGGAGAGTGGGACGGAGGAGAAGGAGAAAAGGGCTCACGAGGGAGGGACAAGGGAAGAGAGAAGTCCCTGAGGATATTAAACATCTTTGATTGTCACTCTTGTGGCTGAGCACATGGAGATTTTGAAAACAGTTAGCATAGCAATAAGAAAACACTGACCAGGTGCAAGGCTGCCAAGGGCCTAAGCAGACCCTGTTCACGTGCGTGGGCGCTTACAACAGAACACAAGCAGACAGGGGCCCATTTCCCTCGAAGAGTCCTTTCAAGAACAGTTGCATTTCTTTAAAGAAAAGCCAAGCCTGGGGGCAGCCCCTGGCCCCTTGTTTGACACTCACCTGAGCAGCTCTATCAGCCGCTCCTCCAGGTACTTCTTGGTTCTATTCAGGTCATCCAGGTCAGCAAGCATCTTCTGGTCATTCTTTTCCCTGTCTGTCGCCTCCTGGCAGAGTCTGTTGTAATACTCCTGGATCTTTGTCGTGGCTTTTTCAAGTTCCTTCTGGGTCCTGGTAGAGGAGTAGTAAGTTTTCCTTATTACCCACTACTTCCAGCTTTCCCCGTGCCTCTGGGATAACCCAGGCCTCTAATGGGGGGTCCTGCTGCCCTACCAGTCTTTCCCCTTCATGGGGGGAGCCCCTTGGCACTGCCCCACTCACAGGCTGTACACTCTCTTAAGCCTTCAAAACTTCCCTCACACACCCAAACTCTTCACACACCACTACCCCTCACGACAAATACAAGGGACATTTGGGAGAGGAGGTTGAGCTCAGGTCACTAGGAGCACCCCACGTGCGTCAAACTCTGCACCACTTGGTTCTTGGGCAGAGACTGAGGTTTTGAGAGGAGCCCAACGGGTTAAGTACATGGGCTGGTGATGGCGGTACACACAAGAGGAAAAAGGAGCCAGGAGAGAAAGAACAGAGGCGTAGCTTCCTGGAGATGACCACACAGAGAAGCGCCTATCTTCCATGTGTCTTTGGGACTCTACACATGGGGCTTGGCATGGGGCACACAGCAGGTACTCAATCTACACTGCGAGGCGTTCAACCTGACAACCCTGAGGCCTAAGGAATCCTGTTCTGGGTGCTTCGGAGCCTCAAGCTACAGCAGGGGGGCCGGCTGAACCACTGTCTTCCCGCCCTTGCCCACTTCTCTTTCAGCTCACCTGTCCCCTAAGGCAGTGGTTTTCCAAGGATGCCTTATAAAGCAAGGCATTCATAACAGCTCCATTAAAACAGAGAGCTGTGCAAGACTAATTAATCTGTATCTAATCCAGCCTTTCCATATCCAGTATAAAGTTGTCAGGAGGCTGTTGTTTACTAGACACTGTCCTCCAAAATGATCTCGGGTACACACACACACACACACACACACACACACACACACACAACCACAGAGTTATAGCATTAAAAAAAATGCCAACAACTTCGGAGGTTCCACTTAAATTGTCACATGAACACCACCTGGCTAAGGGAAGCCAGAGTCCTATAGGATTCAAACTCTGTAAGGAGTCAGCTGAGAAGAGTCAGATGAGAAGAAATGTACATTGAGGTTACTAAACATCCAGTGTGGTCTGGATCTCCCATTGAGCCTGAGCCCAGGCCTAGAAGCAGATGGTAGGAGATGGGTGGAAAAGTTAAAGCCTCGGGAGAATTTGGTGTGTCTGTTTTTGCTGGGAGCACACATGCAGTCAGGTCCCAGCATCCCTTGTTGTAATACTCCTGGATCATCTGTATTACTGTATTACCTGTATTACTCCTGTAATACTCCAGTTTTGCCCCATCACCAGACAGTGGGCTGATGATGCTCACACCTCCGGGTGGCCCCCAAGCCTGAAGATGAAGAGGTCTCGGGGTTGGACACAGGTAGGGCCATACTTTAAGGCTAAAAAAAAATTATGATGGAGCTTCCCTGGTAGCGCAGTGGTTGAGAGTCCGTCCGCCTGCCGATGCAGGGGACACGGGTTCGTGCCCCGGTCCGGGAAGATCCCACATGCCGCAGAGCGGCTGGGCCCGTGAGCCATGGCCGCTAAGCCTGCGCGTCCGGAGCCTGTGCTCCGCGGTGGGAGAGGCCACAACAGTGAGAGGCCCGCGTACCGCAAAAACAAACAACCAACCAAAAAAAACCCATTATGATGAAAGGGTGACAGTATGATGTGCTCTCCACAGACACAGCACCAGAGAGTCTCCAGGAAGACAAGCCTATCTTGATCCCTGGCTCGCTCACTCACTCTCAGATGAGCTTGCGAGAACCTCACACCTAACCCCGCAGCCTCTCATTTCAGAGAGGAAATGAAGAACTCAAGTCAAAACACAAAGGGGGGAAAACATGCACACACAATACTCTCACACCAGTACCCGAAAATAAAACAAAACAAAATACAAAACTATCTGTCTATATATATTTTTAGGGTAGCTGTTGAGACAAAGACTCTGGAGCCAAATGTTCTGAGTTCCAATCCTGCCATCACCACTTACACACTGTGTGACCCTGAGCAAGTGACTTCACTCCTCTGAGCCTTGTTTCCCTCATCTATGAAATGGGATAAATAATAATACCATCCTCACAGGACCATTGGGAGGATTAAATGGGCAAATAAATACCAAGTATTTAAAACGGTACCTGCCACATTTTAGGCATTACTTAAATGTTTGCTGTTAGTAGTACCACGATTATCTCCCAGCTTTTATTTCACTTTAGTTTTACCAAAGCATGAAGTTACTGAACTGAAATATGCCCTGCTAGAGATAAGACAATGGAATTAAGAGAAAGGGTCTCTGCAGCCTTCTATAGGCTTGTGACAGGCAGACTGCCAAGGTTCTCTGTGGCATGCTTCTGACATAAGTACTTTATGAGTCTGTGGCTTTTCTTGCAAAAGGGCTTCTTTAACCTGATATGAGTGGCTGACTTTCTAAATGACTGTACCAAACACCCACTCCCTTGAGGACTCTCCCACTGGCCGCGTGGGTGGACCGTGTAACTAACCTGTCCAAGTCTTGGCGCAGGGTGGCCCCCTCCTCATCCTTTCTCAGCATGGCGGCCTGGCACTCGGCAAGGTGCTTGCTGGTGCAGCTCAGCTTCTCTGCCGCATCGGCCTGGGCAGCCTGGCACAGGACAGCACGGAGAAGACACTCAGTTGCAGAAGCCCATGCAAGATGCCATCAAGTGACTGGCATGCTCCCCACCCCATCTGGCTGGCGCACTTCTAACAGGAGGGGCTTTTGTCTGTTTTTAAGTTCAAGAGACCATGAACTAGTATGTGTGTGGAGTATGACAGACTCCCATTTGTAAATATGTCCCTCAAGCAACAGCTGCAACCGGTTGTGGTGGCTAGTGGGGCAGCAGGTATCAGAATCCCCGGGGTGGGGGTAGAGGTGGGGTGGCAGGGTACAGGACTCACTGAAAAAAGTCACTGCCCTGAAGACGGGTTTCAGTCCCACCCCTGCTCTGGCTCACGTCAGAAACACTGACTTGGAGAACATCTGCAGAGGGGGATAACTTATTTCCTTTCCATAAGACACAGGGGTGGTGAAAAACACACTTGACAGCTCTAGCCAGGTGTCCAGGGAGTGGAAGAGCCATGACATAGACTCAGGTTGTCTACAAAGGTGAGCTGATGGCAGCTTTAGCCAGGGCACTGGAACTCCTGCAGGGAGGTCTCTCTGATGGTCCAATGAAAGCCAAGCCACATCCCCTTCCTCGACAGGCCCACACCCTGGGAGTGGAATGACCAGGTGAACAATGGGCCGGCCGCTGCTCAGGGCTCACAGGAGCACCTCCCCTGGGCCTCAGGGGCCAGGCTTACCTTCAGCTTCCCCACAGCCTCCTCGGCGGCCTGTAGCTGCCGACCTTGCTCCTCCAACTGGCCCCTGAGGCTCCTGCATTCTTCACTGGAGGTCTGGAGAGGATGAGAAAGGGATCAGAAAAGTGGGGTCCTTGTTCTGAGACTCCCTTGGCCCCACTCCTCCAAAATGGGTAAAAACAAGCTACCTCTCTCTTTTTCTCCCAAACTCAATAAACTTTGGGCTTCCCTGGTAACACAATCCCGTCAAGCCAAGAGACTTAAGCTTGGCCCCCAAACTTAGAATTTCATTTCTGCCAAGGAAAGGGTGGAGTATGAGCCACAGGGAACTGCAAGGGGTGGGGTGACACAAGGTGGGAGGCACATCTGTGGGAACGCGATAGTTGCCTAAGAGAGAGGTCAGGAGGGGTCTGAGTGCACAGACCCAGAAGCAAACAGATACATCAGAAGCCAAAGCCCCGCAGATGTGTCCGCCTGTGTCCTCACTCTCAACTCTTCTTTGCAGTTCAAGACACATGGTAAACGCTGTTCTCATAAGCTTGCCTATCCCAAGGGCTCTGTGGAAGTGAACTGAGTTGGTTTCCTACAACTGCTCTGCTATCAGGAGGCACCTGAAGGGACAGAGAATCCAGGGACAGGACTCGAGGCAGTCAGGAACTCACATGCTAAAAGGGGCTGGACAAGTACATAAACGAGTGCAAGGAAAATAGCAGAGGATGCACGCTTCCTTAAGGTGGGCAGTCCCCACCCAGCTCCTGCTGACTGCTGCCACGTAGGAATGAGAGCACAGGCTTTAGGAACTCCCAAGATTTCAAAAGAAGCCCCCAGACTGAATCTATAAACACCCTGCTCTTGAAATGTTGGCTACTAAGTTAAAAAAATTCTGTGTGGGCCAAACTTGTCTGTAATGGCCTTAAATTTAGGCGTCTGAGTTAAGGCGTCCCTCTCCAACGCTGGGTCCCTAACATGTCCCTGCAGGGAGAAGGATGCTGTGAGCTATGACACCAGGATGAGACCATGTTGGCCTGGGCCCCCAGGACATTCTTGGGCCCTCATGTGCCACCTGGCCGAAGGTGCATCCCAACCACTCATGGACCCACCAGGCCCTGCCGCAGGAGACAGGTGCAGCTCAGACGGTCAAGGTGAGGGTTACCTTAAGTTTGCTCTGGTAGTCCATGATCTCGGTGCTCAGCTGGAACTTGAGGGTGTCGAGCTCCTGGCGTGCAGTCTCCTGGATGCTCTGGGCCTGCTGCTCGGCCTGGGCCAGCTGGGCCTGCAGGCCAGGCAGTGAGCCAGCTGCCTCCTCAGCTGCCTTCAGCTTCCCCTGCAAGCTCTCCTTCTCTCGCTGCAGCCCTGCCACTTGGTGTTCCAGGCCCTCCCGCTCCTTGGAGGCTGCCTCTTTGGCATCCTGCAGCTCCTGCATGGCGCGGGCCAGCGCCCCCTCCAGCGGCTCTTTCTCCGCGGTCAGCGCGCAGACCTGGATGCCGAGCTCGGCCATATCCGTGTTGGCCCGGTGCGGCTGCTCCTGCAGCTCAGCAGGTTCTAGCTGCGCCTCCTTGGAGCTGCCTGTTGCCTGGGACCGCTCCTCCCACACTACTTGGAGCTCCTCCCTCCGCTGGGCCTCTCCGGCCCTCTCCTCCTGCAGCGCCCCTTCATGCTCCGAGCACTGCAGCAGCTCCTGGACGTGGGCCCGGGTGAGGGCTTTGTTCTGCTCCTTCAGTTGCTGCACGAGGGCCTTGTGCTCCCTCAGAGCGGCCTCGGCCACGCTCAGCTGGCTCTGCACCTTCTCCCGGTCACCCAGGGCTGCCTGCAGCTTGGCCTGGAGGTCCAGCACCCCAGCCTGCAGTCTCTGGGCCCCCCCCGGATGGCTCTCCAGCTGCGCCTGAGACAAGGCCAGCTGGGCTGCTAGCTCCTGGGACGCGTGGTCTTGTGGTGGGCTGAACTCCTGTCGGCTTTTGTCTGCCATGAGGGTCTCGATCAGCTGGGTCTGCTGGCGGCACCGGTCCTCAAGCGCCCTGACTTCCTCGGCCCGGGCCTCCGCTAGCTGCCGCCACTGCTCCACCTGCTCCCGCAGCTGTTGGCACTCGGCCTCCTTGCTTTGCAGGGCAGCCTCCTTCTCAGCCACATGGGCCCTCATGGTCTCCTTGGCCTGCTTCACAGCCAGGAGGCTTGCCTCCATCTGGTCTCCCATGTGCCGGATGCTGGCCTGCTCTGACTGCAGGGAGGCCAGGGAGCCCTGGATGGCCGCCTCCCGCTGCTGCAGCGCTTGATAGTCAGCCTGCAGGGCCTGAAGCTTATCCTCCAACAGCTGGTTGCGCTCCAGCACGTTCTGCAGCTCCTTCTCCAGCTCCCTGCTGGCCTGCTGGAGCGTCTTCTCCTGGCCGGCCCCTTGCATCTTGCGATCATCCACCTGTCCCGCCCACAGGCCCCTCTGCTCCTCCTCCAGCTTCTCACAGGCCTGCTGCCGGGTGGGGCTCAGAGCCCCGTGCTCCGCAGCTGCCACGGGCAGATCTGACCGCGCAGCAAGTCGCTCCAGCGTGCCCACCCTCTGGCTGAGGTGGTCTTTGTCCTGGATGAGCTGCTTCTTCTGCTCCTCCAGGTCACTCACGTGCTGGCTCACCTGGGCCAGCTGGGTCTCCAGGAGCTGCAGCTGTCGCGTCAGGGACCTGGCCTCCTGCTCCAGCAGCCCCTTCTCCTCCTGCCGCCGCTGCTCCTCCCGCCTCCCCTCCGCGAGCTCTTCCTCCAGGGAGCTCAAGTGGGCCAACGACTCGTGTAGCTGACGCTGGAGCTGGGCTGCCTCCTGCCCCTTCCTGGACAACTCTTCCCGGAGTGGGGCCATCTCCTCCACCAGGCGCTCCAGGCTGGCCCGGGCCTCCTCCTTCAGCTGCAGCTCTTTGGCCAGCTGCTCCAGCTGGGTGCTCTGCTGCCTGTTGAGCTCCTGGACCCAGGTGCTCTCCCTTTCCAGGAGCTTCTCCCCCAGCTCCTGAGTCTCCAGGGGCGAGTCACTGGGGACGCGCTTTTGTCGCCCCTTTGTGTCCAGTGCCATGTCAGCCTTCTGCTCGGCTGCGCCCAGCTGGTCTGGGACATCAGCTGAGCGCTGGTCCTTCCTGCTCAGGGAGTCATGTGTGGCCTCGAGCTCCCGAGCCAGGGGCTGTAGTAGGGACTCCAGCCGCCGCAGGGCTGAGCGGTAATCCTCCTCCTTCTCCAAGGCCCCCAGCTCCAGGGCCTGCAGGCACATCTGCAGCTCCTTCACAGTGTTCTGTGTGGCCTGGGTGACCTTCCACTGCTCCTGGAGCGCGGCCACCACACCGGCGAGGCGAAGGTTGTCCTCGGCGGCGGCGCGGCCCCTCTCTCTCTCTGCCTGCAGCTGCTCTCCGTGCAGGCTGACGGCCGCCCTCAGCTCCTGGTTCTCTCTTTCCCGCTGCTGCATCTGCTCCTTCAGCTGCTTCTCCCGCACCTCCAACTGGTCCAGCTCCAGCCGCAACTCATCAAAGCCCTCCAGTGCCTCGTGGTTTAAGGGGTTGCTCAGGTCAAGGTGGGAGGTCATCTCCTGAGTCTGGGGAGGAAACACGAAAAACAAGTAGCTTGGGGATGAAGCTACATGGCCGCTTGGCAAAACATTAGAAGTTAATGAGAACAGAAGTAAAAATACAGCAATTACATGACCTAAAGTTAGTCTATCGAGCTATTCAAAGGACTGGAACCCCTTTGCTCAAAGCATATGCCAGAGGAGGTCAGTAGCACATCCTAAAATATGATGCAACGCCACATATGTGAGCTCCACTGAGACTCAGAACTTGCGTTTCCCATTCAGCCTCCTGTAGCTTTGGTAACATGCTGGCTCTTAGAGAAATGATGTTATATGTAAACTACTGCTTACCCATTGCACCCTACCCACAATTCCTGTTGCAATTAAATCGAAAAATAGGGTAAAAATGCTACTCTTAATGCTTCTTATACTGATTAGTCTTATTTTGCTTTGCTGATTAATTTCAGTGTCCTTTCCCATTAAACTATACAATACATTCACATTTCTAACAAAATTAATGAAGCTGACCTGACGCACTAACGTTTACTGAGCACTAGCCTGTGCCAAGTCCTTAAGCACTGTGCGTGTGTGCCCTCATTTACTCCCTACAACCACCTTACAGGCTGGTATGAGATTTTACAGATGAGAGAGCTCAAGTTTCGACAGGGTAAGTCACCTTCCCAGGGTCACACAGGGGGCGAGTGACAGTCAGGATTTGACCTTGCCATTTTTAATCACAGTGCCAAACCACTTCTTCTGAAACACTTTAAAAAGCTTTTAAAAGAATTTATTTTTCAAAAGGCCTAAATTCCTTTTGGTTGTAAAAACCTGGACTCGAGGAAAGAGTGGGTAGGACTGAGGGGTTCTATCGCCCGGGCTGGATCACCAGGCATCTGAGAACATCCCCCTGAGCTGGGAGGGGCAAGAACATGCCCTGGTTGACACGACAGAGAGGGAGTCCCCAGCCTTCTCGGCATTACCTGCAGGTAGCTGCTCACCAAACTGCTCATGCTGGAGCTTCGGCTGGGGGGTCTCCATAGGTAAGCAGAAGAGCCAGTGCCCAGGGTCCTCCTGCGGGGCCGCAAAACAGACATGCTTGCATCAGAGCAGGGAACACACACACAGACACACACACACACACACACACACACAAACACACACACACACACACACTCGGGGAGGCCTTGGTTGTCACTAGGCAACCAGGTGGTGGTAGCGGCAGTGCCCTCCCAAGTTCAGTAAGAAGGCAAAATCCAACAATTTCCCCCAAAGCACACATTCAGGTTGGTCGTAGCAGCTGGACCCCGCTGTTGAAGTCTAAGCATGATGGCTTTGCTCTCACTGCCAAAAAGGAACGAAGTGAACATAGTATTTCCCAGTTTTTAGTTTAAGTTTTCCTAGAACCTTCGATGCCAGCCATAACTTGTCTACCAGGGAGGAACCAACAACAGTCAATCTGGTAAATAAAGGTCACACTGTGCTTCGGGCCTTGAGGTCACTGCTTTACGTTATGTTACACGAGTAATGTGGCTGGAAGACCTCTTCTGGTTCACACCGGACATTTCCCTCACTGCAGAAAGTTCTATTTGATGGCACTAGTCATTGCAAACGAAACACACTTTTACTTAATGACCAGAATCTTCTCCTTAATCTACAATTATTGCATTTTAAACCTTGTTAGTCTCCACAACTCAACAACTGCACTTCTCAGTATCTACCTAAAAGACAGTCACATATGTGCATAAGGTGACGTGTGGGGATGCTCTTGGCAGCACAGTCATGGTGGAAAAAGCAGAACCTTTCTAACTCCACATCACTAGAGAAACAAGATAAACTGTTTACTCACACAATGGAATACTCTATGCCACAGGTTGGCAATCTTTTTTGTAAAGGGCCAGATAGTGAATATTTTCGGTTTGCAAGCCTTACAGGCTCTGTCGCAATTCAACTCTGCCACTGTAGCATGAAAGCAGCCATAGACAATAGGTAAATGAAGGTGTGTTACACACGGCCCTGTGGGCCGTGGTTTGCCAGCCCTACTCCACATCTATAGAACTCCCTGTACAAACACAGATAAAAAACTCAAAAACAATATGGAATGAAAAAAGCAACCTGCAAAAGTATAGGCATCTCATGATTCAATCAATGTAGCAAATTTAAAAAATATATATAAAATACAACTATACATACATAATATTTACAGGCACATGTAGTGAAACACAAAAATATTTGGGGATGACATGCATCAACTACAGGGTTGTAATTACTTCTAGAAAGGGAGAAAAGGAGAAAGGATGGCCACGGGGTGGGGCTTTATTTGGATCTATAATATTTTATTTCTTAAAAAAAAAAGTATCAGACATAACAAAAAAATCCCACAAGAACCAGCTTGAAGGGACTTTGGCCAAATATAAGGCATCTTAAGGTTTAAAACAATTACAGTGACAGAATATAACCTATTGAATAAAATAAGAATCCACGAGTCAACACTGCTATAAGTGAATAAATAGATGGGGAAGAGGGAAAAGATCTTCCTTACAATAGAATGCCAACTATTAGTATAGAAGGAATGATGGAGTCAGAAAGTCAGTCTGGTAATCATGATAGTAACTGATTCAGGAAAGATTTACCAGATGCTAAAACTAAAAGGAGGGAGATTTAAAAGAAACAGGATAAAAACCTAGTCTTGGGCTTCCCTGGTGGCGCAGTGGTTGAGAGTCCGCCTGCCGATGCAGGGGACACGGGTTCGTGCCCCGGTCCGGGAAGACCCCACATGCCGCGGAGCGGCTGCGCCCGTGAGCCATGGCCGCTGAGCCTGCGCGTCCAGAGCCTGTGCTCCGCAACGGGAGAGGCCGCAACAGTGAGAGGCCCGCGTAACGCAAAAAAACAAAAAACAAAAACCTAGTCTCAAAATGTCTTCCCCCCCGCCACACACAAAAAAAGTCTTCCCGTAAGATACATATTAATTACAAACAGAGAAACAGCAACTTTAGGAGAAACCTGGCTAACACCACCTTAACCAAATGATCATGGTTAACCTTGCAAGTAATGAAACAAACCAACATCCTGTGTCTCCGGGTACAACGTGCTGAGGACATAACACCTCGGGTATTTCTGCCAAAAATGCTTAATCTGAATCCAATAATGAGAAAACACTAGACAAACTCAAATTAAGGAACATTTTACAAAATAACTGGCCTGGGGCTTCCCTGGTGGCACAGTGGTTGAGAATCTGCCTGCTAATGCAGGGGACACAGGTTCGAGCCCTGGTCTGGGAAGATCCCACATGCCGTGGAGCAACTAGGCCCGTGAGCCACAACTACTGAGCCTGCGCGTCTGGAGCCTGTGCTCCGCAGCAAGAGAGGCCGCGATAGTGAGAGGCCCGCGCACTGCGATGAAGAGTGGCCCCCGCTTGCCACAACTAGAGAAAGCCCTCGCACAGAAACAAAGACCCAACACAGCCCAAAAATAAAAAATTAATAAAAAAAATAAATAAATAAATAACTGGCCTGTACTTTTCAAAAATGTCTGTGCAAAGAGGAGAAACTGTTCCAAATGAACAAGGACTAGAGAGACCCAACAATTCACTGACATGTGATCCTGGATTATAAAAGACATGTCTGGCTTAATTCTTAAAATCTGAACACAGTCTGTAGATTAGACAGCAGTATTGTATCAATGTTCTGTGATTTTAACAATTGTACTGAGGTTATATAGATGTCCCCAACTTTAGGAAAGAATGTCCCTGATTTTAGGAAATACACGATGAAGTACTTAGGAGTAAAGGGGAATCAGGTCTGTAACTTATTCTCAAGTGATGCAGGAAATAAACCAACATGTTTACATAAAGATAAAGAACGATAAGAAATTCCCTGGCGGTCCAGTGGTTAAGACTTCACGCTTCCACTGCAGGAGGCGCAGGTTCAATCCCTGGTCGGGGAACTAAGATCCCACATGCCATGTGGCATGGCCAGAAAAAAAAAAAGAGAGAGAGAGAGAGAGAAAGAATGATTAAAACGTTTGTAGTAAAATACTGATAACTGGGGAATCAAAGTGAATGAGTACTGTGTACTATTTTTACAACTTTTCTGTAAGTCTGAAATGATTTTAAAATTGAACAGTTCTAAAAATGACATGAAGTAAATATGGCAAAAATGTTAGCTCTTAAATCCTGGTGGTTGGCAAATGGGTTCCATTATAGTCAGTATTTTTTCCTCCATAGAAAGAATTCCCTAATGAGAAATACAAAAATTGGAAAAAAAACGAAACAAAACACCACCTTATTAACAGAAAGCAAAACAAAACAAAGAATGCTGGACTTGAGTTTAACTCAAGTCTAGTACCCTGGCCCTGGCCCTGCTGCCTGCCAGCTGTGTGACTTTGGGCAAGTCCCTCCACTCTCTGAGCCTGTTTCCTCAGCACCTTGCTCCTGGAACAGTTGTGAGGATGCAGTTAGACAATGTGTGAGTGCCGTACTGGTGTAGGAAAAGAAAACACAGCAAAGCAGCCTTTCCAGCAACCCTTACATGGACGAGCCTTCGCTCCCTCTCTTACTGGCCTCCACGATAACTGTTATCTATGAGAACACATTGGAGAAAAGCCCACTTGCTCCCCCCTCGCTCCCACACCAAGTCCTTTAACACATCTGAAAACCTTGGGTTTCACATATGCGTCTCCACTGACTCATGCCACCTGGCCAGTTAGGTTAGTTCAAGGTTGGAGCCTCCAGATGCTATCACTAGTCACGACTCAACCAAGTCTGTAAAATTAGCAAGCATAAGAGTTGCAAAGCTACAGGTAATTTACTGCATGAGCAAAACTGCTTTGAGTAGACTGGTGACAAGCTTCAAAACTTCAAACATCTCTTTCCCCTCTTTTCAACCAAGCAATTAATTCTTCAAGGCACCTGGCAAACGTCGGCCAGGCAGCATCCAGGTCATAGCCCCTCGATGCCAGGTCAAACTGGATGTCGGTCAGCTCGTAGAGTTGGCCCACGATGTCAGAGCTCAGCTTTGGCTTCAGAAAGGGGCTCCTTGCGTAGTACCAGTCACTGCAGGGAAACACAAAAAGGGGTCAAGTAAAGGAGTAGATAAAGGGAAGAAATCAGTCCTCCCAGTAAGGCTCTGCCTCATCAAATTCCAACTCAGATTACTAAATTAATTAAAGACAGACACATCCACACACACCCCAATTTGATTTTCACTGTAGGAGCACATAACTCTCAAATAAGTTTGCTCTTCAGGGAAATTACTGAAATGAATTATATGCTTATTTGTTTATTATTTATATCATACTATTTCCAAGTGAATGAGAGAAACCTTAAATCTGAATTACTGTCCAAGAAAAGGCAGTTGGTAGGGAAAAAAACACTTTTTTTTTTTTTTTTTTTTTTGGG
>NW_006798282.1:135629-187783 GCF_000442215.2 Lipotes vexillifer
ACAGGCTCCGGACGTGCAGGCTCAGCAGCCACGGCTCATGGGCCCAGCTGCTCCGCGGCATGTGGGATCTTCCCAGACCGGGGCACAAACCCGTGTCCCCTGCATCGGCAGGCGGACTCTCAACCACTGCGCCACCAGGGAAGCCCCAGAACACTTCTTTTTTAAAAGAAAATCTTGTCTTCTATCCCCTCCAGAGAACTCAATACAGGACATTGAACTCACTGCTAATTTCTGTCCAGACACCAACATAAAAGCCAAGGAACAAAACATCTCCATTTGGAAGTGGTAGCTGTTTCACTTCACGTGAAGCAATAAGAATTAAAAAGACAACACTGGGCTTCCCTGGTGGCGCAGTGGTTGGGAGTCCGCCTGCCGATGCA
The DNA here is from genome assembly GCF_000442215.2 of Lipotes vexillifer. Classification (NCBI taxonomy): domain Eukaryota; kingdom Metazoa; phylum Chordata; class Mammalia; order Artiodactyla; family Lipotidae; genus Lipotes; species Lipotes vexillifer. Next base: position 136,010 of record NW_006798282.1, read on the forward strand.
GGGGACGCGGGTTCATGCCCCGGTCCGGGAGGATCCCGCGTGCCGCGGGGAGGTTGGGCCCGTGAGCTGTGGCCGCTGGGCCTGCGCATCCGGAGCCTGTGCTCCGTGGCGGGAGAGGCCACGGCAGTGAGAGGCCCGCGTACCGCAAAAAAATACAAAAACAAAACCAAAACCAAAAAGACAACACTGATGAGTTTAATGAGCTACTCGGCTGATATCCGTGAACTGGGATACACTGGAAGTCAAGCCGTTTATGAGTTTTCACCAAACATCACAACAAAATAACCTTCAAATCAAATGTGCAAAGGTTCTCAACTCACATGCATTCACAAAGCCTGGCACATGCAAGAGCAATACACATTTATGCAAATCAATCTTAAAGGTGACAGTATGAAACAAAATATTCCCTCCCAATGGTTTTCCTTTAATTCAGAAGTATTTCTTTTAATTAACTGGAAGAACACTCCAGAGGTAGAGGGGAGGCAGAGCTGGAAAAGGGGTGCCGGGCGAGCCAAAGAGGTTCAGCTGATTGGCAGCTGATCTGCGGCTCCTAATCTGACACCCTCTCCCCGCCTTACACGCTCAACCCCACCTCTCCCTCCTCCTTCCCCTCCTGCTAAGGCTTCAGCACTAGGGGCACAAAGGCTCCCAATCTGGTCGCTCATCACAATCTCCGGGGAGCCCAGACCCATGGGGCGGGTGCTGACTCAGTGTCTCAGGTGAGGCCCCAGGCTCATTGGTGTTAAAAACCCCGCAGGTGATTCTGATGAGAGGCCAAGGCTGCAACCCACTGGTCCAGGGTGACCAGTGGGGTCTGCCCATTAGTGCCAGCACAAAGGACCTGCCATCCACCAGAGGAAACTACCTGGCATTAGGAGTTCAGAGACCTAGACCTAAGCTCCTGCTTTCCACCTCAGCATCAGTGGGGCCCAGAGAAAGGCATTTGGCCTCTCTGAGCCTCACTTTCCTCACCTGTGAAAGCTCAGGGCTACCTGCCCCATGTGCGCCAAGGACTGTGGTAGGGAAGGGGAGAGGAGGATGACAGGTGGAGGTCCCTGCTTGTGCCAGGGTGTGACACAGACAGGCACTGCTGCTGTGGTTGTCATTATTACTGTTTAGTTTATCACATTTATTTGAGGTCTTCTGAACTTGTTTCAGAGACGTTATATACTTTAATACATGCTGAAAAGTGCTGAAAAATTGTTCACTGCAAAAACAATAATTTAAAAAGAAAAATATACATAATCCTATCCTTTATCAAATCATGTTCTCATATACTTTTTTTTAAATAGATCTTTATTGGAGTATAATTGCTTCACAATACTCTTAGTTTCTGTTGCACAACAAAGCGAATCAGCCATGTGCATACACATGTCCCCATATCCCCTCTCTCTGAGCCTCCCTCCCATCCTCCCTATCCCACCCCTCTAGGGACATCGCAAAGCACGGAGCCGATCTCCCTGTGCTAGGCTGCTGCTTCCCACCAGCCAACTATTTTACATTCGATAGTGTATATATGTCGATGCTACTCTCACTTCGCCCCAGCTTCACCTCCCACCCCATGTCCTCAAGTCCATTTTCTATGTCTACCTCTTTATTCCTGCCCAGCAACTAGGTTCATCAGTACATTTTTTTTCTTTTTTTTAAGATTCCATACATATGCACTAGCATACGGTATTTGTTTTTCTCTTTCTGACTTACTTCACTCTGTATGACGGACTCTAGGTCCATCCACCTCACTACAAATAACTCAATTTTGTTTCTTTTTATGGCTGAGAAATATCCATTGTATATATGTGCCACATCTTCTTTATTCATCTGTCGATGGACATTTAGGTTGGTTCCAAGTCCTGGCTATTGTAAACAGTGCTGCAATGAACACTGTGGTACATGTCTCTTTTGGAATTATGGTTTTCTCAGGGTATATGCCCAGTAGTGGCATTGCTGGGTCATATGGTAGTTCTATTTTCAGTTTTTTAAGGAACATCCATACTGTTTACCATAGTGGTTATATCAATTTACATTCCCACCAACAGTGCAGGAGGGTTCCCTTTTCACCACACCCTTTCCAGCATTTATTGTTTCTAGATTTTTTGATAATGGCCATTCTAACCGGCGTGAGGGGATACCTCATTGTAGTTTTGATTTGCATTTCTCTAATGATTAGTGATGTTGAGCATCTTTTCATGCGCCTGTTGGCCATCTGTATGTCTTCCTTGGTGAAACGTCTATTTAGGGCTTCTGCTCACTTTTGGATTGGGTTGTTTGTTTTTTTGATACTGAGCTCCATGAGCTGTTTGCATATTTTGGAGATTAATCCTTTGTCCATTGTTTCATTTGCAAATATTTTCTCCCATTCTGAGGGTTGTCTTTTCGTCTTGTTTATGGTTTCCTTTGCTGTGCAAAAGCTCTTAAGTTTAATTAAGTCCCATTTGTTTACTTTTGTTTTTATTTCCATTACTCTAGGAGGTGGGTCAAAAAAGTCTTGCTGTGGTTTATGTCAACAAGTGTTTTTCCTATGTTTTCCTCTAAGAGTTTTATAGTGTCTAGTCTTACATTTAAGTCTTTAATCCATTTGGAGTTTATTCTTGTGTATGGTGTTAGGGAGTGTTCGAATTTCATTCTTTTACATGTAGCTGTCCAGTTTTCTCAGCACCACTTATTGAAGAGGCTGTCTTTTCTCCATTGTATGTTCTTGCCTCCTTTGTCATAAACTAGGTGCCCATATGTGCATGGGTTTATCTCTGGGCTATCTATCCTGTACCATTGATCTATATTTCTGTTTCTGTGCCAGTACCATACTGTGTTGATTACTGTGGCTTTGTGGTATAGTTTGAAATCAGGGAGCCTGATTCCTCCAGCTCCATTTTTCTTTCTCAAGATTGCTTTGGCTATTCGGGGCCTTTTGTGTTTCCATATGAATTGTACAATTTTTGGTTCTAATTCTGTGAAGAATGCCACTGGTAGTTGGATAGGGATGGCATTGAATCTGTAGATTGCTTTGGGTAGTATAGTCATTTTCACAATATTGATTCTTCCAATCCAAGAACATGGTGTATTCTATCTGTTTGTCATCTTTGACTTCTTTCACCACTGTTTTATAGTTTTCTGAGTACAAGTCTTTTGCCTCCTTAGGCAGGATTTTTCCTAGGTATTTTATTCTTTTTGTTGCAATGGTAAATGGGAGTGTTTCCTTAATTTCTTTTTCTGATTTTTCGTTGTTGGTGTATAGGAATGCCAGAGATTTCTGTGCATTAATTTTGTATCCTGAAACCTTACGAAATTCATTGATTAGTTCTAGTAGTTTTCTGGTGGCATTTTTAGGATTTTCTATGTTTAGTATCATGTCATTGGCAAACAGTGACAGTTTTACCACTTCTTTTCCAATTTGGATTCCTTTTCTTTCTTTTTCTTCTCTGATTGCTGTGGCTAGGACTTGCAAAACTATGTTGAATAACAGTGGTGAGAGTGGACATCCTTGTCTTGTTCCTGATCTTAGAGGAAATGCTTTCAGTTTTTCACCATTGAGTATGATGCTTGCTGTGGGTTTGTCATATATGGCCCTTATTATGTTGAGGTAGGTTCCCACTATGCCCATTTTCTGGAGGGTTTTTATCGTTAATGAGTGTTGAATTTTGTCAAAAGCTTTTTCTGCATCTATTGAGATGATCATATGGTTTTCATTCCTTGATTTGTTAATGTGGTGTATCACAGTGACTGGTTTGCATATACTGAAGAATCCTTGCATCCCTGGGATAAATCCCACTTGATTGTGGTGTATGATCCTTTTAATGTGCTGTTGGATTCTGTTTCCTAGTATTTTGTTCAGGACTTTTGCATCTATGTTCATCAGTGATATTGGTCTATAATTTTCTTTTTTTGTGATATCTTTTTCTGGTTTTGTGTATCAGGGTGACGGTGGCTTCATAGAATGAATTTGGGAGTGTTTCTCCCTCTGCAATTTTTTGGAAGAGTTTGAGAAGGATCGGTGTTAGCTCTTTTCTAAATGTTTGACAGCATTTGCCTGTGAAGCCATCTGGTCCTGGACCTTTGTTTGTTGGAAGATTTTTAATTATGGTTTCAATTTCATTACTTGTGATACGTCTGTTTATATTTTTTAATTCTTCCTGGTTCAGTCTTGGAAAATTGTACCTTTCCAAGAATTTGTCCATTTCTTCGTGGTTGTCCATTTTACTGGCATATAGTTGTTTCTGGTAGTCTCTTATAATCCTTTGTATTTCTGCAGTGCCCATTGCGATTTCTCCTTTTTCATTTTTAATTTTATTGCTTTGCGTCCTCTCCCTTTTTTTCTTGATGAGTCTGGCTAAGGGTTTATCCATTTTGTTTATCTTCTCAAAGAACCAGCTTTTACTTTTATTGATCTTTGCTATTGTTTTCTTTGTTTCTATTTCATTTATTTCTGCTCTGATCTTTATGATTTCCTTCCTTCTACTGATTTTGGGTTTTCTTTGTTCTTCTTTCTCTAGCTGTTTTAAGTGTAGGGTTAGTTTGTTTATTTGAGATTTTTCTTGTTTCTTGAGGTGATATTGTATTGCTATACACTTCCCTCTTAGAATGGCTTTTGAGGCATCCCATAGGTTTTGGGTCATTGTGTTTTCATTGTCATTTGTTTCTATGTATTTTTTTAATTTCTTCTTTGATTTCTTCAGTGATCTCTTGGTTATTTAGCACCGCACTGTTCAGCCTCCATGTATTTGTGTTTTTTACCGTTTTTTTTTCCTGTAGTTCACTTCCAATCTCATAGCACTGTGGTCAGAAAAGATGCTTGATACGATTTCAATTTTCTTAAAATTTCTGAGGCTCAATTTCTGACCCAAGATGTGATCTCTCCCAGAGAATGTTCCATGTGCACTTGAGAAGAAAGTGTATTCTGCCACTTTTGGGTGGAATGTTCTATAAATATCAATTAGATCTATCTGGTCTATTGTGTCATTTAAAGCTTATGTTTCCTTATTTATTTTCTGTCTGGATGATCTGTCCATTGGTGTAAGTGGGGTGTTAAAGCCCCCTACTATTATTGTGTTACTGTCGATTTCTCCTTTCATGGTTTTTAGCATTTGCCTTATGTATCGAGGTGCTATGTTGGGTGCATAAACATTTATAATTGTCATATCTTCTTGGATTGATCCCTTGATCATTATGTTGTGTCCTTCTTTGTCTCTTGTAACAATCTTTATTTTAAAGTCTATTTTATCTGATACGAGTATTGCTACTCCAGCTTTCTTTTGATTTCCATCTACATGGAATATCATTTTCCATCCCTTCACTTTCAGTCTGTATGTTTCCCTAGGTCTGAAGTGGGTCTCTCGTAAACAGCATATATATGGGTCTTGTTTTTGAATCCATTCAGCCAGTCTGTGTCTTTTGGTTGGGGCATTTAATCCATCTACATTCAAGGTCATTATCGATATGTATGTGCCTATTACCATTTTCTTAATTGCTTTGGGTTTTTTTTTTTTTTTTTTTTGCGGTACATGGCCCTCTCACTGTTGTGGCCTCTCCCGTTGCGGAGCACAGGCTCCAGACGTGCAGGCTCAGCAGCCACAGCTCACGGGCCTAGCCGCTCCGCGGCATGTGGGATCTTCCCAGACCGGGGCACGAACCTGTGTCCCCTGCATCAGCAGGTGGACTCTCAACCACTGCACCACCAGGGAAGCCCTTGGGTTTGTTTTTGTGGGCCTTTTTCTTCTCTTGTGTTTCCCCGCTTAGAGGAGTTTCTTTAGCATTTGTTGTAAAGCTGGTTTGGTGGTGCTGAATTCTCTTAGCTTTTGCTTGTCTGAAAAGCTTCTGACTTTGGCATCAAATCTGAATGTGATCCTTGCTGGGGAGAGTGCTGTTGGTTGTAGGTTTTTCTCTTTCATCACTTTAAGTATACCCTGCCACTCCCTTCTGGCTTGCAGAGTTTCTGCTGAAAAATCAGCTGATAACCTTATGGGGATTCCTTTGTATGTTATTTTTTGTTTTTCCCTTGCTGCTTTTAATATTTTTTATTTGAATTTCATTTTTGTTAGTTTGATTAATATGTGTCTTGGTGTGTTTTTCCTAGGGTTTATCCTGTATGGGACTCTGTGCTTCCTGGACTTGGGTGACTATTTCCTTTCCCATGTTAGGGAAGTTTTCAACTATAATCTCTTCAAATATTTTCTCAGACCCTTTTTCTCTTCTTCTTCTGGGACCCCTATTATTTGAGTGTTGGTGCGTTTAGTGTTGTCCCAGAGGTCTCTGAGATTGTCTTCAATTCTTTTCATTCTTTTTTCTTTATTCTGCTCCTCGGCAGTTATTTCCACCATTTTGTCTTTCAGCTCACTTATTCGTTCTTGTGCCTCAGTTATTCTGTTATTGATTCCTTCTAGTGTATTTTTCATTTCAGTTATTGTGTTGTTCATCTCTGTTTGTTTGTTCTTTAGTTCTTCTAGATCTTTGTTAATCACTTCTTGTATTTTCTCAATCCATGCCTCCATTCTATTTCCGAGATTCTGGATCATCTTTACTCTCGTTACTCTGAATTCTTTTTCAGGTAGATTGCCTATTTCCTCCTCATTTATTCGGTCTTGTAGGTTTTTGCCTTGCTCCTTCATTTGTGACATATTTTTTTGCCGTCTCTCTTTTTTTTTTTTTTTTTTAATGAGTGGGATTGTGCTCCTGTCTTACTGGTTGTTTGGCCTGAGGCTTCTAACACTAGGGTTTGTAGGCTATTGGGTAGAGCTGGGTCTTGGTGCTGAGATGAGGAGCTCCGTGAGACCTCACTCTAAAGAATATTCCCTGGGGTCTGAGGTTCTGTTAGTCCAGTGGTTCAGACTTGGAGCTCCCACCGCAGGAGCTTTGGCCCAATGCTGGGCTCGTGAACCAAGATCCCGCAAGCTGCCTGGGGCAGCAGGAAAAGAAAGAAACATACAACAATAGCAAAGTAAAAAATAAAATTAGACTAGGAAACTAACAGATATGTTAGGAAGAATATAAAAATAAAAATATAGATGAATCAACAACCGGAAGGTACATTAGTACCACAATAGTAAAAAAGAGGAGGGAAAAGAAAAAAAATAAACAAATAAAAATTTTAAAAGGGGGGGGTGGGAAGGTCTTGCCTGTGGAGGGTGGGGCCTAAGCAAGGGTGAGGTTTGGGTGGTGGGCGGGGCCAATGCTCAGGACCCACAGGGCTGGAAAACACCCTGGGGGCTGTTGGGGTGCAGCTTAGGCTCAAGGAACAGAAGGGGCCCAGGCATGCTCCCCACCCCTGGTCTCAGAGGGCAGGGGACCTCACCTGGGAGCCCAGAGGGCTTCCTGGACGCCCAGCGGTCTTCCTGGACTCAAGTTGGCAGGGCAAATGCCCTCTGCTCCTCCTGGGTGGCCCCTCCCGCCTGCCTCTCCAGATCTCTCTGGCCTCCCTCCTATGCCCCCAAGGACCCATGCAGCCTGGAGGGGGCCTTGGAGGGCAGGGGATTGGCTTGGGAGCTCAGAAGGCTCCCCAGCCCGAGTGGGCCAGGCGATTGCCCTCCGCTCCTCTCCCGCTCCTCCTGAACTCCTCCTGGAGAGTCCCTCCTGCCTGCCTCTCCTGATCTCCCCGGCCTCAGGGGCACTGATCCTGTCTGGCCTCCACTTCTCCTCCCGCCTCAGTCCCCCTACTGGTTCACTCTGGGGTTTCCTCCCATCTCCTTGGGCATCAGAGTCCCCCACCAGCGGCTGGCAGGCACCCTAGTTGTGGGGAGACGCTAACTCTGAGTCTTCCCACACCGCCCTCTTGACTCCGCCTCCTCATGTTCTCATATACTTTCTAATTCTTTTATATATTTTTTGTAATTTCATTGTTGCCATTAGGATAAGATTTGCATTCTTTTTCATTGATTATTATATTGTTATTTTCCTTGTTGCTATATAGACTTCCTTATTGCAATTTTATTTATTTACTTATTTATTTGGCAGGCAAAGAGTGAGTTTATTAGCATAGGAAACTTGTGAGAGATACAAGTGGGCAGGCAAGGCAGCGCAGCAGCCCCAAGAACAGAGTAGGCTACATTTTTATAATCAAAGAAAAAGTGGGGAGGGGAGACCACCTCTTCCTCACTCTTGGGCAGCTATCAAGGCTTACATAATTAGTTCCTCCTTTAACCCTATACAGTCTAACCTGGACTGTTATGGCGCTACTTAAATCATATGTATATTAGCAAAAGGGTGGTAACATACTAAAATATGGTAATTCATCTCAGGTTTTGGTATACCTTATTGCAATTTTAAATGATGCCTTGCTGTGTCATTTAAAATAATTTGCTGTAATTTTTTAAAATAAATTTATTTATTTATTTATTATTTTTTCTTTTTTGGTCGTACTGGGTCTTTGTTGCTGCACGCGGCTTTCTCTAGTTGCGGCAAGTGGGGGCTACTCTTCGTTGTGGTGCACGGGCTTCTCGTTGCAGTGGCTTCTCTTGTTGTGGAGCATGGGCTCTACGCATGCAGGCTTCAGTAGTTGTGGCTCGTGAGCTCTAGAGCACAGGCTCAGTAGTCGTGGCACACGGGCTTAGCTGCTCCGCGGCACGTGGGATCTTCCAGGACAAGGGCTCGAACCCGTGTTCCCTGAATTGGCAGACAGATTCTTAACCACTGTGCCACCAGGGAAGCCCTAATTTGCTGTAATTTAACAGCCCCCCATCATTGGACACTGATGGCTTCCATCTTGTGTATTGTAAGTAGCATCACCCTTTTTTTTTTAAGTGAAGTCTAGTTGATTTACAATATTGTGTTAGTTTCAGGTGTACAGCAAAGTGATTCGGTTACACATATACATGTACATATCTATATTCTTTTTTTAAATTCTTTTCCATTATAGCTTATTATAAGATATTGAATATAGTTCCCTGTGCTATACAGTAAATCTTTGTTTATTTTACATATGGTAGTGTGCATCTGTTAATCCCATACGCCCAATTTATTCCTCTCCCCCCTTCCCCCTTTGGTAACCATAAGTTTGTCTTCTATGTCTGTGAGTCTGTTTCTGTTTCATAAATACGTTCATTCATACTGTTTTTTAGATTCCACATATAAGTGACATCATATGATATTTGTCTTTCTCCGTCTGACTTATAAGTAGTATCGTTATTATTAGTGAGGGGACTTTGGGTCATTTCTGAATGGTGTGGGGTAAAGCCCAGCACTGTCATGTATTTACCTGGTCACTTTGGTGTTCATGAAGCACTGCTGTAAGGTGTCGGCCAACCTCTGGTGCACCAAGGAGTAGCGAATAAATGCTCTTCCCTTTCCCAGAGATGTTTGAAGCTGGAAAATGTAGTTAAAATAGAAATGAAGAGCTGTTAGCCTAACTCCAAATACAGGCCTCATGGATGGCTGACAAAAGCAGAAACAAAACAGGGCAGAAAATGTCATCCAATCCTACCCTACACATAACCTTCACTTACGTCCCTCAAAGAACACAAAACATTTGAGAATGTCACCCCACAGAGGGAGGCCTAAAGTGGGTGGACGTCTTGAAGGCCTCCGTCTGAGAAGAATCTGTAGACTCCAGCAAACGTGTCAAGGAAGAGACAGTCACGAGAGGCTCAAATATCTACTGTGGATTCTACCGGAATGTCATTCTTCCTCCTCTGCTCCATCAGAATCCCTGGGTTTAGAGTCAGAGATGAAACGGTCTGACTTAATTTGGAATATTTAGAAAACAGGCTGGAGGAAAATGAAGGGCTTCTCATACCAGAAGTACACTTGAAGAGGAAGAGACGGTCTCAGTTTAGCTAATGCCTGGGCTTATTTTTGAAGTTTTGGGAGAAGAGATTCAGGGGAAGAGGCCTAAGTGGCTTGGCTGGAGCCCATGTGGAAGGGGGAAGAGAGAGGAGGGCAAAAGACAGAGGAGTATTAGGGGGACTTGTGATGGATGTAAAACTGCCTCCTCTGTGTCCTCGTGGAACCATCACTAAAATCCACATATCTGTCAACGCTTTCCTGGTTGGATTTATTTTCAGCTATACCAACTCACTGCATTTAATCAGAAGGTGCCCAGGGGGTGAGGGGAGGGGTGTTTCTAGGTGGCCCAGTTACACTGAAGTAATGAAAAATGGGTGTGGTTCTGTTTCAGGAAGTCTGAGGTGGACGGAGGGTCCAGGTGCAGGCCTGTCTTCAAAACCTCTCCCCACAGTGCCAAAACATGGCTTCGAAAGAGGTTTCTGGAAGCTTGTTGGGATGGTGGTGGGGTACGCTGGTCACAGACTCTGGCCCCAGTTGCCAGGATGGACCATGGGCTATTAAGCTGTCCGAGGGTACAGCTATAGAAGACACTTGAGATCTGTAGGCAAATTAGGATTCATGCTCCCAATGTTTCAGCCCCAGAAGCTCAAGATAAGTAGGCAGAAACTCAAAACCTCTCAACCTACCACATGCACCTGTTCTGTCAGGTGCTGGCTCTGAGCAGGGTAAGCCAAGACCCATTCCCTCCTCACCTCTTCAAAGGTCAGAAATGTTTAACTTGGTGGTTGCGGGAAGGGGCAGTAGTGGTTTGACCAAAAGATGGTCCTAATCCTCCATCCTGTTAAGAAGCCAGCCATGGTGCTGGAATGAGACAGGAAACATGAGGTATGACCTCAAGCACCGGCACATTCATGATGCTATAAACATCCCGGTACCCAGCACCTTTTAGCTCAGAGCTATTTGCCTTCTCACTGCTGACTCGAGGAAATGATACCACAACGTGAAGCAGTTTTAAAAAATAAGAAGGTGTGAAACCTCATAAGACATTTATGTAAGAGGCTGTAAGACATTTTTTCCATGTGAGTTTTGTGAGTTTGGGGTATAGCCAGGAGGTCTGGAAATGAAGGTGGGCAGCAGCCTGACCTGGCTTTATAAAAACCACCATGGCACATCCGTGGGGAGTGTATCAAGACAGGTGCCCAGGGGAGAATGCTGATGACATCCCTATGTCCAAATGCTTTTCCACTGATAAGTGAGGTGAGAACAAAGTGTTCAGTGGTGATAACCAGGAGACCCAGGCAGCCGAGAACAGCTGAGCAAGGCATCCTGAAGTGAAGTGTGTTTGTCATACAAATGCACACCCACACATAGGCCCTGCAGAATCTAAAAAGAACCCCACATAACAGCCCACGTCTGTAAGCTCCCAAGGGAAGGGCTTGTTTTTTTGTTTTTATTTATTTATGTATTTATTTATTTTTGGCTGTGATGGGTCTTCGTTGCTGTGAACGGGCTTTCTCTAGTTGAGGAGAGCAGGGGCTACTCTTCTTTGTGGTGCGTGGACTTCTCATTGTGGTGGCTTCTCTTGTTGCGGAGCATGGGCTCTAGGCATGAGGGCTGCAGCAGTTGTGGCACACAGGCTCAGCTGCTCCACGGCATGCGGGATCTTCTCGGACCAGGGCTCAAACCCATGTCCCCTGCAGTGGCAGGCGGATCCTTAACCACTGAGCCACCAGGGATGTCCCGGGGCTTCTCCTTATTAATAAAATGGCCATTGTAACAGCATTTAGAACATTTAATTTTTTGAAGGCAAAGAGTTGAGGCTACATTTTAAATCAGGCCTATTAACTGAATTGATTATGTATGTAAAAGGAGCTATTTTAAAAGGTCTTTTTAGGGACTTCCCTGGTGGCGCAGTGGTTAAGAATCCGCCTGTCAATGCAGGGGAGACAGGTTCGAGCCCTGGTCCAGGAAGACCCCACATGCCATGGAGCAAGTAAGCCCGTGTGCCACAACTACTGAGCCTGTGCTCTAGAGCCTGCGAGCCACAACTACTGAGCCCACGTGCCACAACTACTGAAGCCCGCATGCCTAGAGCCCATGCTCTGCAACAAGAGAAGCCAACACAATGAGAAGCTCATGCCCCGCAACGAAGAGTAGTCCCCACTCGCCGCAAATAGAGAAAGCCCATGCACAGCAAAGAAGACCCAACAGAGCCAAAAATAAAATAAATAAATAAATAAATTTATTTATTTTTTTAAAAAAAGGTCTTTTTAAACATCCTTTGGGGAAGGGAACAGTAATAGTTCCCTTATACTGCAAATGAATATACTGCATAGCCTTGTTGTTTTTTTTTATTTTTGAACTTTTTGAGATCATGGGTCCACTTTCATCATCCAATTTCTTAATTTTTGTTAGCATCTAATCAGAACTCATTGCACTATACCGAGAAGCGATACAACATTTAATCATGCACCTGAGTGTCCCACCAGGCAAGATCTCACAGGATGTATCTATGCTACCTGGACATTAAACCAAATCCTCTGAGCCAGGATCTTTCCTCATTTTCTCAGCTGTCAGAAGGTACAGCTGGTGGAAAATGCCCAGCCCTCAGTGTCCACGTGTCTAACACCATCATTCGCTATAAGGAGAAACCCACCTGGCTCCAGCTGGCACGGCCAGGGAGTTCTTCCCAGAGCACCTGACCCTGTGGCCTTTGCGGAAGGCTGGCCAAGGAGCATGTCTGCCGACTTCAAAGGGACCTTAGACTTACTCATGAGATACTGGAAAGAAAGATGAAATATACAGACCCTTCAGGCCTCCTGCCTCAAATCTAGGGGATTACTTGCCCCTTAATGTGCAAAGTTCTTCACTCCCAGATGGACTAGGCTGGTGTGTGTGTGTGTGTGTGTGTGTGTGTGTGTGTGTGTGTGTGTGTGTGTGTGTGTGTGAGAGACAGAGACAGAGACAGAGACAGAGAGACAGAGAGACAGAGTATGTGTGTTGTTGTTGATCTGGAGTTTTGTAAAACAGCAAAGCCATGGCATTCTGCTCTTGAGGGGCTCAAAACTTAAGGTGGGAAGCTGCTTAGTTGTCTCTCAAGATCCCACATCACTCTCTTGATTTTTAATCCAAGTTTCCTGGGCAAATCATAGGGAAAGTAGCCTAGCAAACTCTAAGAATTTTATCTAAGAAACCGATTCTTTTAAAAAAGGTAAAGGTGTCCTATGCTGTACACCTCTCAGGGGCACCATGAGCAGACCACAATGTGAGCAGCCCACCCTGTTAGGTTACGTTTGGGTTGGGGTCTAATACAGTCAGGACTGAGCCATTCATTCCTCGGCTTGGTAAACGCTCGCCTAGGTGGCTTCCCGGAGCTCTCAGTGGGCACTGCACGTACCTGGACTGGATTTCTTTACTTCCTTCCTACACGTAAACCCTCACTTCCCCACTTGGCTGTTTGCAGCAAAGGTCTCTGTGAGAGAGGTTTAAGGCAGGCAAGGGAAAGAGGTGAGGTCCCTGGTTGCTCTGCTTACCTCTGAAATAGACTTGACGAATCGGATCCCGTCATTGGCTCCTTTCACCTTGGCCAGGCAGGCACAGAAGTAATCCCAGTAGTCCTTCTTGTTGCCCAGGAGGGTGGCCTTCTCTTTCTGATCGAACTGGGCAGAGAAAGGAGAGTGAGGACATCCAAACCCACTGCTATTTATCCCACCATTTAAACGATGAATAATGACAGCTTCTTAGTTGCCTGGCACTGGGCAAGGCCCTTTATTGGCATTATTTTTACTTACTGGTGAATGAGGGGGATTTCACCCTCAATTTACAGGTGAGGAAACTGAGGCTAGGAGAGATTAAGTAACTAGCTCAAGGTCATACAACTAGTGAGGTTCAGGAATAATAGGCGCCCAAAGGGCCCTCTGTGCATAGAGTTGGGTGGAAGACACCAAAGGTGCTATTAAGACGTGGTAAAGAAACTCAAATGAAAAGTTTTAAGGGTAACAGGAAGAGTGTTAACGATGTCTTGACGCAGGGAAATGTGTTAGTGACATTTTATCTGTTACTCAACTCAAGTTTCAATACTGTTTTAACATACATAGAATAAATCCAAATAAATGTCAGCCATGAGCCATTTCAAATCCCAAACCAAAATGGGCTGAGAAAAAAAAAAGCCCTATTAATACTTTCATAATGTAAAACAAGAGAACCAGTTGAAAAGGCATGTGACCAAAAAAGAGGGGATATATGTATACATACAGCTGATTCACTTTGCTGTACAGCAGAGACTAACACAACACTGTAAAGTAACTATACTCTAATAAAAAAAAAAAAAAAAAAAAAAAAAAAAAGGCACATGAAAGGTGAGCCTTCAATACACTGAGACACCTCCTCTAGTGGGCTCTCATCCTATACACGTTGGTGGGAGGTGACATTGCAAACTTATGGTGTTCAAAATGAGAGAGGATATCTTCCTATAATGTAATGCTCTATAGCATGTTTTTTTTTTGATTATAAAAGATTTGCATACATTGTTAGGACAACTGGATAAAACAAAAAAAAAAGAAAAGAAAAGAAAAAATTATAATGCCTACACCATCACCCTAAGATAACTTCTGTTATCATATTGGTCCATTTCCTTCCTGCCTATTGTAGTTGCCTGTATTTTTCCACATCTGCAGAGTTCTCTAGATCTGTGCTTCTTGAACCAAGCAGATATAAGCATTACACTGTAAACATGTTAAAAGAAAACTTCCTGAGCTGACCTCAGAGATCCTGATTCAGCAGGTCAAGGTGGGAACCAAGAATGTACTTCTAACCGGTTCCCAGGTGATGCCGATGCTGCTGGCCTATGGACCACACTTTAAGGAGCGAGGGTCCTCTGGGTAATCTTCAGAGGGTCCGCACACTCCTAGAAAATGTGTGATTGCGTATGTATGCATGTGTCTGGGGAGAGATTCCATAGCTTTCACCGGACTGCCAAAGGGGTATGTGACTCCCCTGAAGTTAAGATCCCTGCTATACAGAGAGACCTTGTGACCTGCATTAAGATGACCTAAATCTCTGAAGAATGTTCTCGATTCCCAAAACCATCCTGAGGGGCAACATTCTGATTCCCCAGAGGATCACACTTGGAGGCTGGGGACGGCTCTGACCTTCAGTCTAACCAGGAGGGCTCAACGGCTGCACTGAGCTTTCAGAGCTGCATCCTGAATGTTGATGAAGCCAAGAGGGAAACAAGAGACAACAGAGCAGAAACCAACACATGACAGGAGTCACTTACTTGAAGGAGATACTCAAGTTTATAAGAAAACTTATGCAAGCTGGTGCTGTCATCTGTGACGGGTTCCCCTGCTTCCTTAAATTCTCTGCTTAGTTCTGTCACAGCATCTTTAAGACAACAAACAGGAGCATGTCACCAGATAGAGACTGGGCTCAGAGAGAGCACCGGGATGGCCCCGGGGAGTAGCAGGCCTAAGTGGCCCATGACGGCAAAGCACCGTGCACATGTGGAGCGCTACGTAAACATCCATGGGCGGGAACTCCAAGTCAGAAGGCGCTAGGATGTCCTGAGAGCCCACAGGTACCTCACAACAGCTCACTGACTGGGCACATTTCTTGGTCATCCCTGTAGGCCTACCATGTAGGCCTTATCATTTGCGAGTAGTATTTCATCAAAAATGTCTGCTGTGTGGATAAATCATACAGCAGTCCCCTAATACTGACTTCCTGAGAGCTTTATCCTCTACTCCAGCCAGGTTTCTTGTTCTTCACTGCTCGGTACGGTTAAGTCCAGGTTTCCAGAGGACCCAGAATACGCAGAGGTCATGACAATGCCAAGAATGACACCACCACCTGCTTCTGTTAACTGAGTACTGGCTAGGGACCAGGCCTCTGCATGTCTTTCTCATTCAATAGAGCACTGTGAGGCAGGAATTGCTTTATTTCAACAAATCTAAGATGCAACTGATTTTAAGATGATTCCAAATTCAGAGCTGTTGAAATGTGAAAAAAACGTAAATGCACGGTAGAATTGATGAAGGCTGGCATTATCATCCCCATTTTACAGACGAGGAACTCACGGAGAGGTCAGAGCCAAAGATCACGGGTGGCAAACAGCAGTTCTGAAATGAGAACCCTGGTTTTCTCAGGGGCTCTCTGACCCCAGAGCTCACCTCTTAACTTCAAAGACGATTTACCTCCCAGTGTAGAAAAAGAGGAAAAACCCCTTTGACTCTCACTCACAGCCCTGCCGTGGGACAGAGGGACTGTCAGAAGTTGCGTTTGGTTTAGACACTGAGAAAAATGTCCCCAGCTGAGATGGCTGGGACATGCTGCACAAAGCTATCTCGACAATCATTGAAAGAAAAGGAACCCCTAGCCACTGCTCTCAAACACCATGGTTAGAAAGCAGACCTGCCGGGACTGAAGCTGAGCCTGAGCTGCTAAAAGTTAATCAAGATTGACCCCTCAGGCAAAGGTCAGCAAATGGCAAAGACATGTTCTTGGGGCTGAGTCTCACAACAAGTGACTGTGCCCTACTAGAAGTGTCTGCTGTGGCGGCACTGACAGCCGGCAGCCAGGGACCAGGAAAGACACACGGCCTTCCTCCCCCACCCTCAGGCTGGGGTAAAGCTCATAACCTGACCTGGGAACTCCTGAAATTTTGAAAGAAGGAGACTTGGACGTGGAATATGAAATTTCCAGCTCTAATCTCTGATAATTACCAACAGATGAAAAGAAAGGGTCTTGAGAAAGTGTGGTGCCTTTTAAAAATCCCCACCAAAGTGCTCTGAGGGCTGGGTATAGGACATTGAGATGGCCTTGGGATGTGGGGCATGACAGATGAGGATAGCACATGGAGTTAGAAAGGGCAACTGAACAAATTCTGATGCTGTCCTCCTCGCTGGATCAGGAGCTCTGCCATGGGCTCCTCTCTTCCCTCCAATAAGGACCTCTGGGTCCCAGAGTCATCCTTGAGAATCAGAGACTAAAACGAGAGAAGATGGCTTACTTTGTGGAGAAACCTCTGAAGACCAGGGGCAAACTCAGATTTGCAGGGACTGTCATTTTACTTTCTGTGTGTATGTGTGTGCATGTGTGTGTGTGTATATAGATTTAAAAAGAAAAAAGCCATCTCCCACATTTTGGCTGGATGTAGACTGGTGTGGTTAAGAGCACAGACCCTGGCACCAGGTGTGTGTACAAACCCAGGCTCTGCCTGACTGGATGTGTGACCGTAGGCAAGTCATTTAACCTCTCTGTGCCTGTTTCTACATTTGCAAAATGGGAATAATAATGGTCCCTGCCTCACAGGACCAAATGTGAGGACTCAATGAGCTATTATCTGTGAGACTCGTGCCTGGCACACATGAAATGCCAGGAAGGCCCAAAATAATACATAAACAGGAGATAAGCCTGAAAAAGTGATTTTCATCTCATTGATATTTGCCTTCGCAATGAAGACTGTTGTGGCCTCCACTAGCCTGGGTATGAGAGACTGCAGTCAGTTATCACTGTGTCTGAGCAGTTAGGAACCTGCGCCTTGAGTCTGTCAGGAGAGTGTTACTGGGGTCCCCATGACATGGAGGAAGGAGTCAGCTTCAGACTGTGTTGTAGCAAATGTGCTGGTGCTCCAGAGAGGCTTGTAAGACCTGCCCTGGTGATCCATGACGGACGGAAAACTTGCCAAAATTCTCCCCTTGGGACGTCACCTGAAAGGGTGAACCTGGGCCCTGGACTCCACAGCCAGTACAGAACACAGCGCGTTCCTCCCGAGCCTGCTCTCTGCACACGCACCCCCGCCTGCCTTGCCTTTGTCCAGTGAGCCAAGGCCCACAAGTCTCTCTCACTGGGCAACGTTGAGCTCAGGGAAGTCTGGGAGGCAGCAGGCCCAGAACTGGAGTGAGTCCCACCCAGGACCAGGTGGAAGAGCAAAACAAGAAAGATGGGTGTCTCGTCTTCCTGCTTAGAGGGAGGCAGAATATCTCTGCAAATGAGCCAATTCCGCCATCTCCCAGAGACTCACAATTCAAAGACTCAACGGGTGGTTTGGAAACACACACACACACACACACACACACACACACACACACACACACACACACAGAGAGAGAGAGAGAGAGAGAGAGAGAGAGAGAGAGAGAGAGAGAGAGAGAGAAATCAGACCCAGACCCAGAAAGAGGTATTTGATTTTGTTTACAAAGTGCCTTTACAGTGCCTGAGAGGAGGGCCAGGCAAGGTCTCCCAGCCTTAACAGGGCGGACATCTGAGCCCCAAATATTTCAATATGATGTGTCCTGAGGGCTCCGATTACTCTCGGTGTAAACACAGATCACAGGGCTAATTTCAGCTGGCAACAGCAAAAGCACAGTCACAGCTCTCTCAACACCAAGCTCGGTGTGCCCCGCAGCCAAGCCGTACCTTGCAAATCGCGGATGATTCTCTGCAGCTGGCTCTCCACGCTGGTGGACGCCATGGTAACCGTGACCGTCAGGGGCCGCCTTTCCTGGCTGTGGGCCTCCTGCCTGGGGCCGCTCAGCAGTGGTCAGACTCCGAGGTGGCACCTGCACAGGAAGGAGGCCGTGGAGGAGGCGGTCACAGACACAGTTTAAAGACAGTAGTAGAGGCACACTGCTCTGGGCACAAAGTCGCCCCATCTGGCCATCTTCCCTCAATGGGAAGGGCTTGACCTTTCTGTGTGGGCCTTGCTCTGTGGGCATTCTCTGATACACTTATGTTCAGACACAGGGACCTGGTTGGGAGCTTCAAAAGAAACAAGATCAACTAACTAGCATGACCTATTCTTTCTGAGCTCCCCTCCTAGTCTGCCCTTAGACAGGCCTGCCGCACTTTCCACTAAAAAACGCTTCCCAGTGGCTCCCCCCCACCCCCCTACACCAAGGCCAGAACTAGTCCAACCCTGCTCACTGACCTGCTAAGCCTAAGGTGCCACCACACCAAATCTGCTGTCTCCTCCAGGCCGGGCCCTACCCCCTCCCCAGGCATCGGGTGGAGGCGTGAGGCTGAGGACACATACCCTAAGGGCTTCCGGACCAAGGAGAGCCTGGCTTGCCTCTCAGGGAGGTCTGCAGCCTCCAGCCACCAGAGTCCCGCTCAGCTTGGGAGGGCAGACACCAGGGGCCGTCAGGGGCCTGCGCAGCCCTCAGGACCAGTCAAGGGCAGTCTCTATTTTAAGCTCGGTTACAGTCCTCTCACGGCTGGTGAGTCCCGAGTTACCAGCGCTACTTGGGCAGCTGCTGAAGTGATTTAAGGACGCAGTGGTGGCTGGAGACCAACAAAGAGGAGGAGATACGAGCAGCATCGGAAGGAGGTCTGGACATGCACTTGGACACCACTGTATCCTCCTTTCAGAACCTCTAACCCTTTCCTTAGATGTCCGCTGCAAAGGCGTAACATTTGCTGGCAAAAGCAGTTGGCAAGACTAGAGGTGGCCTTAGTAGCCACCCCCAGACGAGGGCCTGCTGTGCACTGGGCCTGTTAGGTGCTTTACACACTCACTCATTTTAATTCTCAGCAGCACCCTGGGAGATAGATGACGTACAAGGGAGAAACTGGCATACAGAGAAGCTGTGTAACTTGTCTAAGGCCCCGGGCCAGTAGGGAGGGGAATCGTGATGTGAACTCTGGTCAGTCTGAATTCAACCCCTTTGGCTCTACAACGGAGCCACTGTCACTACAGCAAATGTCAACCACTTCCACTGGCTTCTAGGAACTGCCCTGAACTCCAGCGCCTCTCAAACGTGCCACCACCTTGAGTGTTTCAAACATGAACTGGTCCTCACTCTCCCACCACGCTCTTCGCCTTACTGCTCCAGGAGACAAGGCAAGAAGATCCAGGAGGAGAAATGGTTGCCAACCTCAAGTTCCTCAAATATTTACACAAGCATTCCAGGTCAGCCTGAGGCCTGGGGAGGGCCTGTCATGGCGCAGATATGCCAAGGCCTGTTTTTAACTCACAAGCCAGTGCAGCTGTGAGTCAGTGCAAACAAGGCCCAAAGAGGGCTCCTCCAGCCTAGGAGGAACTAGACAGGTACATACCTGTACCACACTCCCAGCAATTCGTGACATGGAGGCCCAGAGAGTCAGGGCATCCACAAAAACTCCGCCCAAGTCCCTAGCAAGTGCTGGCACCTGCCATCACAGACACCAAACTGAGGGTGCGTGTGATTTACCAGAAGCCGGCCTGCCCACCCCTGGGTGGCTCTCTAGGTCAGCTGCTGAACACAGAGCCTGAGCAGGGACCAGCCAGGGCCCTAGAGAGCAGGAGCCCAGGATGGGCCAGACTTCTGCAGGGGCTCTGCTGCCTGGGCAGACACTTGGCTCCTCCCCCAGCGAGGAGGAGAGGACCGGGGATCATCACTGCCACTGCACAGCTGTCCCGGCGCCACACGGTCAAGCGCAGCCTGGGGGTACTGGGGCAACAAGGCGCCACCCAGCCCTGGAGGAGCTCGACCGTGTACCAAGAGGACAGACAAGAAAAGAATCCAGATATGCGGATATGGCAGAAGAGGTCCATGCAGAGACATGAATAAAAAGTTATGGGTACTCAGCAAGGAGAGGGAATGAACCAGGGATACACACAACAAACGACGTTTGCCGAGTGAAAGGAGCCAGACTGAAAAGCTACCTACTTTATGATTCCATCTGCATCCTGTTCTTACAAAGGCAAAACACTGGGGGCAAATGAGATCCATGGGTGCCAGGAGCTGAGGGGGAAGGGAGGGTTTGTCTACAAGAGAGTATGCAGAAATTTTGGTGGGCAACTCTACTGTGCGTCGTGATTATGGTGTTGGTTACATGACTGTATATATTTGATGAACATACATTTGTCAAAACTCACATACTGTACATCTTATCTCAGCAAACAAAAGAGCAGCACTGGTATGAATTTAGCAAGATGCAATGGGACCTGAGGAAGGGAACTTGCATTCCGCTGGGGGAAGGGAGAGGATGGTGGACACTCTCAGTAATGGCAACTGAGTTGGGTGATGAACAGGAGGTCATCGAAGAGACCTGAGGAGGAAAGGGCGCCAGGGTGGAGGGTACAGCAGGGGTAGAGGCTGTTTCTCTACCTGCACTCCCCTTATTTGACTATGGTCACCAGAGAGCTTTGTACCTTCGGGAAGAAATAATCTTGTAAGAAGATAACCTACACCCCATGAGTCCACTGGGTCTGAGTATACTTGCTTAAAACTAGGCTGAGACTCGCAAATGACAGAGAGGGCGGAGCCTGGAAAGGAAGCACTAATGACAACAGATTCTTAGTCATCCAGGCTCTGGCTGGGACAACACGTGAACTATACGACCAGCTGGATTTCCCAGAAACCAGCCCTCTTTGGAGCCTGGCACGAGGGCAATAGTGTCTGTAAACCCAACTGGCATCTTGGAATGATGAGCCTGAACAGATAGAAACATGCTCCTTCAAGACTTCTTGGCACTTTGGTGAAGCCGCAGGTGTCAGCCCGAGCCCAGGAGGCCTTGGAGTGCCTCCCTCCCCTGAGGCCAAGTTCCCGGGTCACCGGGTGAGCCGTGCCCAACCACTGATTACACAAGTTGATTTTCCAAAGACCCTCTGCCTCACCACCAAGATAATGAGCCCTGAGAAACTGCTGCTAGGCCTGGAGGTCACAGTGACTACACAGTGACCCACCACGGCTGTGGGTCACCACCTCACAGGTTTTCAGGAAGTAAATGGTCACCACAGGCATGCTATTTTCATGGACTTGAAAGAATGACTCTTCGCATTCTGGCCTTCCTTTTCCTGGGCCTGAGGTTATTGTTAAACTTCAAAAGACACAGAATGGGGCACAGTCTCTCTCCACTCCTTGGTCAACTTCCTTGTGTCTCTAGATAAGCTTGCCCTTTGGTTTAGGGATGAGATATTTTTTACTCACAACACTTCTGACACCAAATGTGTGGCTTTTTCCCCCACACCGATATCCAGCTGACACTAATGGGTGTCCTGCAATTCAATTCTTTTTCTTTTTGGCCATGCCGCAGGGCTTGCGGGATCTTAGTTCCCCGACCAGGGATTGAACCCGTGCCCTCAGCAGTGAAAGCGCAAAGCCCTAACCATTGGATCACCAGGGAAGTCCTTCAATTCAGTTCTAACTCTAACTACCTGAAGCCAGAGCAGACCCCATAGGTTAAAGGCTCAGTACACAAGGCTGCCCCGGCTTCAGACACCAGTCACAGGTCCCAGTACCTGTCACTACCTGCACTTCTGACCAACCAGCTATAAACTGGGGTTCCCCAAATCCCCATCTCAGGTTCTATAATTTGCTAGAACGGCTCACAAAACTTGGGGAAACATTTTACTATAACCGGTTTATTTTAAAGGACACAATTCAGCAACAGTGAAATGGAAGAGATGCAAGATAAGGGGGGTGGGGTGGGAGCTTCCATACCCTCAGGACTCTGCGCCCTCCGGCACTTCAATGTGTTCATCAGCACAGTATTTCTCAGAATCCTGTCATTTGAGGTTTTTATGGAGGTCTCATTACATAGGCATGACTGATTAAGTTACTGGCCACTGGCCATTTACTCCACCTTCAGCCCCTCTCCACTCCCCAGAGGGGTCTAAGGGTGGGGCTGAAAGTCCTCTGGCAACCAGCCCTCAGGCAGAAGCTATCTATCCAGGGACCCATGAAGAGTCATCTTATTAGCATATGGTTATGCTTATGGTTGAAAGGGTTTTGCTATGAATAACAAAAGACACTCCTATTACTCAGGAAATTCCAAGAGTTTTGGAAGCTCTGTGCCAGGAACCAGGGTAAGAGACCAAATATATATATTTCCTATTATATTACAGGAATCACAGACTTCTGGCATGAACCAGTGCGATCCTGACCTCTACAACCCATTGGCAAACTGCTCTCCTAACTCAGGAGACACTCAGAGATTGCTTCTATCCACACCGCCATGGGCTCCAGGACCCCAGTGCCTTGCAAGGCCCCCAAAGTGCAAATCACCACCATCAACCCAGGGTCCTTGTTGCATGACATTGTGAACACCTCCATCACTGTCTCTAGCAAGCTCTTTCAAATACCAGAGAAATTCATTTTATAAAATTTGGGGGAACACTGGATTCTCTGGCCAACAACTCAAAATTATGTTTAAGCTTATCCAGAATGTCTGAAAACATCCAATCTTCTGGTAAAGAGGAAAAGGGACTAAACGCGTTTTAAAAAATTCTTATTTATTACCTGGTACTGTGACCTGGGTTCCTCGTCACAGCCTATGTATTATTTTAGAGGTAAAGGATCTTCCCTGACCTCCAAATTCCTCCCATACCTGCCTAGATGTGCCTTAAACAACAGAGACAGCAGTTCAGTCCCAAATTAAGATACGAAGACACTGATTCACGTAAACTTCTTTACACTACGGTACAAATGACTAATACTCATGATGTTGCCCCAAAACTGGCTCTGGCAGGAGAAACACAGTGCCAGCTGAAATTGGCACTTGCCATCTGCCTCTACAAGGATTAAGCCACTGCAGTCACTGACCTTCAAGACATCCTGAAAGGAGTTCAGGGTGGAGATCAGGAATGAGGCACTCTGTGCTCTGGGAAAAACTGGCAGAACAAGCCTTCCGCTAGTTCGTTATTTTCAGAAGATTTTACGAGCCTAAATTCTTCCATCTTCTCATATACAGAAAAAGCACTCAAATCATTAACAGTGACATCTGCTCCTTGTGACTAGCAGCAAGCCTTGCCAAAATGTGTGATTGACTGCACGTACCCCCTTCACTAAAATCATATATGATACTGACCTTCCCCCGCTTAACAAAACTTAACCCACGGCTCTCATGTTGTGTATTTTTTTTCAGTTGACAACAGCATCTGAGTAGCCACATAAGGAAAGAAGGATCAGAAGGGGAGGAGGAGCTCTGGGGCACAGAAGACAACCCTGCCCTGCCTGCCAAATCTGCCATACTTGCTCCCAACACAATAGCTAAGACATGACCCAGAGAGGGCACCATACAGTCGGCTCTTCCCTGACTCCCGAACAAGCTGGGGCATACAAGTTGTCAATTCCACCCTGACTGGGAAAGAATGTTAACAAGGACAGTTCAGACCAGTCAAAAGCAGAAAGCCTTTCCGAAGAGTCCATTGCCTTGGCCTGGTTCAGCACACCCAACAGCATCTATCTAGTTACCACCTATGGGAAGGGGGCACTTGGCTGGTACCTGCAGCTTTGAAGGCCTGGAGGTCCTGGGGCTCAGTGCTGAAAGGGTCAGTGGTCAGGCAGACTGCCCTCACCAGAGCTTCTAGATGGTGCCCAGGAGAGTGCTCAAGAGTTTGTCAGAGGCCAGCTCAGAGACCAACATTTCAGTACACATGAACAAAGGCTCATTAGGCGACACAGTTATAATTAAAGACCTGTGATTAAAGGGCTGACCAACTGCAGGCCTGGGTCATCTCGCCCAAACCACTCCTTGCTTGTAATCTTCTCTTTCTTAAAGGGAATGAAGACTTGAGACTTTGCTATCACTTCTTGAAACTTCTCTTGGCCCCCTCCCTCCCACCAACAATTCCAGGTCTCTTGGTCACTCCCCCTGGAACATACACAAAACTGGCCCCAATTCCAGTCTGCTGACCCAGGAGAGCAGGGTCAAGAGGGACTTGTGGTTGTGAGGTGCTGCTTCTGGGCTTGGAGAAAGCTATCTTTTTTACGAAGGTGGGCAGTTGCTCAGGAAGGAGCCATATATCCATATTTGGGGGTGCAGGGCAGAGGTCTTGCCACTGGAAAGCCCAGAGAAAACATCCAGGAAGCAATGGGCAAGGAAAGTGTCTTCTCTTCTCTCAATCACAGCTGAGTCCTGCCAAGCTGGACCCTATTCAGAATGCAGAATCAGATTCATCTTGTGAAATTTCCATTCCCTATCATGTAACAAATAATGCGATGAAGATTATGCCATGATTGGGTGAGACCCATGGTACATTTAGTTCAAAGTATTGACCTCTTCCTACTGTGTGTGTGTGTGTGTGTGTGTGTGTGTGTGTGTGTGTTTTCAGATACAGTGTAGAGAGGTTACCCTTTACCTTCCTCCATGGAGGAGGTGTGCAAGAAGAACAGACATTCTCAGTGGTTAACTTTGGCTGCGGCTTCTAGGCCCCGCTCCTGACCCAGGCTGTAGATGCCCTGGAAAAAGCACCTGGGACTACAGTTCCTTCCAGCTCCACATTAAGCCACCACCTCTGGTTCAGTTGCCAGCCCACCCTGGACCTCTTGGCCTAGCCCTCTGCAGACTAATGGCTTGCTTGGAATGCTTTTTCCCTTCAGGATTTTCTTCTGGATTCCAAGGGCTCCCCTAACTCGGTTTTCTGCCCCAGACCAAGGGTGTAGTACCCCAGGCTCCTGAGATGTTTAGCCAGACCTGCCCTTGGGCTCTGAAACCAGCCACAGTGCCACAGGACTATACCCAGACCACAGACTCTCCCTAAGTCTGTCCTCCGAAACACACATCCTCATCCCTGCAAAGAGGATCTGACCCAACCAGAAACAGGCACCTGGTTTCTTTCAAATGCCACAGAGAACAGGAAGGACCATTGGCGGCCACTAAAACCCACCAGGCTGACTGGCTCCAAAGTGAGGAAGAGGGAGAAACACCTGCTGCCCAAATCAGCACAGTTCTGTCATCCTCATCTTCTAAAAGCCAGGGAGCCCATGCACTCTGAGGCCAAAGCTCTTATGGGGACAGTATAGTAACACGTCTAAAAACAGCATGATAAACAGAGACCCATGGAAACAGTTCAAAACCCAGCCTACTGACTGAGTTAGGTGTTCAAACAGAGGCTATTAAACCAATCAAAAGCTTTAAAAAACTCTGGCATTGAGATCACAAATAGGAAATATTGTTTATCTTTTGAGCAACACAATGACATCCATCCACTTGGTGAAGAGATGTTCACAAGGCCAAACTCGAATCACCTCTGCTCACAGGCGGACTCTGGTTAATGAATCTTACCTGCTCTGCTGCCTGGGCTGGCTAGTGAATGTGGCTCCAGACTTTGAGTTCCTATCGGTGATTTTCACCATGACACCACAGCTAGACAACATGCTTCCTCTGCCTCAGGTTTAAAGACACTTTGGTTTTGAGTCACCAAAGCTGTCCTTGGAATCACCAGAAAATGCTGGTTACCCATTAGCCAAGCCTCTCCCCTACAGGGAAGAAGGGGACTGCCATTCTTGAGTGCCTGTTTTATGTTCTAGAGGCAGCAGCCCACAGCGTCAGTGACCAACATGGGACAAAGTTACCAACTGCTCTGATCTTGTGCTGTTTTGGGTGGTTCCTCTTGTCACAAACATCTGTGGGGGCCATCCCATCCCAGAAGGACCAGGTTAAAAGCGTGGCTCCTGAACCCATGCTGGTGTCCCAAAACCAGTCACAAGGAGCAAAGACCATCCAAAGAGTAGCTAGAGGATCGACTCTAAAGCAACACAAAAATAACTGGAGTAAAATATTAACTGTAGACTCTAACAGGTGGGTATATGTTCTCTATACAATTCTTTCAATGATTCTGTATGTTTGTTTTCCCAAACTAAAAACTAAATGAAGCATTACGCAGAGAACTTTTAACAGAAACAGAAAATCTTTTTCCTAAAGCCTTTTCACATTCTTTTAATCAAAGCAGGCCCCGTCCCATCACTGAGACAATTAAGTCTGATTTCCAGAGTGATTAATAATAATGGCTCATAACTGGTACAGGGCATTCAATAATTTGTGAACAGTAGCTCTCATGGGAGGTAGGGTCGAGTGGAACCTACTCAACATGGGCCCACTTCAGAGGGGTGGGAGCCACTGAAAGCAGAACCTCAGCGTGACAGCTCTTCCCCAGCTACAATACCCAGCAGCCCGCATTAGGCAGATGGCAGGGGAGTTAAGCTTGCTACAGAGCACCACAAGGCTGGAAGTGGCAGGAGAGCAGTGAGCAGATTAACGCCTGATCCTCTGCCCTCAAAGAGCCCCTGACCCATTTCTCTGTTGGGAAAGGAAACTGCTGTGGTAAGACAGGCAGAGGGGCAGAGAGGCTGTGGCCACCACCGGTAGTTTCAAAGAGCGCTCTATTTTGCTCTGGACGGGGGCAGCGGATGGAACTGTGAAGAGTGACAAGGGGCATCAGATGACACAAGTGCACTATCTGGGAGCCACGTGGTTAAGGTGTCAACCACACATGCTTTTCTGAGGAAAAGTAAAATTCAGCCCTCCCCTTACACCCTCCTGCCTAGGTTCTTCATACCACGGACCCTAGCCGAAGTCCGGTGCAGCCACACCACAATCCAAAAATCCACAGGTGTTTCAGGAACAATCACCTGGGGGGCCATCTCGAAACCCTGCACCAGATCACAAGAGACAGTGGGTAAAGAGAATGGGCCATGGCCTGGGGATGGCCCAGGATGAACAAACCGTCCCCTTACGAGAGGGGAGAGACCCGGGCAAAGTTAAGTCTTGGAGTTTTGCAAAGTTAAGGTCTGGGCTGTCCCGGCCCAGCTGAGCCAGGAAATACGCCTCTTCAGGTTATCGGCTTCTTGGACAATGCAAACAGAAACTCGGGGACCTGTCCCTCCTGTGCTTAAAGACTCCAAGACTTGATCTGAGACCACACATGTGGGATCCTTGGCCGTCGGGTGTCTTGGAACTGGTGTTTGGGCGGAAGGGGGAGGGGGGCTGTCTGTCTTCCTAACTGATTACCAGAGGCAGCCTGGGTTCCAGGGTCAGATTCACCGGCCCTAGGTGCTTCCTAGGCCCGCTGGGCAAGGGCAAGGGCATTGGGCAAGGGCTCCGGGGGAGTCTGTGGAACACCCGGCACAAAGGCGGAGGCGGTAAGGGCAACAGGTGACAAGCCGCGCCTGGAAGAAAGTTCTCCGCTCTGGAGACGACAGCAACTAGAGGTGCCCCATGAGTCCGGACGGCCACCCGCAGCACTTACGCGCTCGTGGGTCCACGGTGGGACAGAACCGAAACTTTCTGCTGCCAAGCGGAAGAGTACGAGAGCGCGGCGTAGGCGGCCATGATACGCAGACCCCTCCGCAGGCTGGCGCAGACTACAACTTCCAGCATGCTCCACAGGGCCTCTGTCTACAACTCCCATAGGACCCCACGGACAGAGTGCGGACTACAACTCCCGGCATGCGCCGCAGAGCTGACGCTCACAACGCCCACTGGTTCCACGGCGGCAGCAGGCTTTAAATTAACCCTTGCAATCCCTGGGAGCATGTTTGCCCACTATGTCTGGGATCCTGAAAGCAGTGCTGTCCACGTGTGGCTTTTGAGAACTTGAAATGTGACTAGTTTGAGTTGAATTGTACATGTGCTGTAAGTGCAAAATACACCTGAGTTCCAAAAGAATGTAAAATAGCTCATTAACATTTTTATATTGATTCCATGTTGAAATAATAATGTTTTAATATATCAGGCTAAATAAAAAGCATTATATATTGCTGGGCCTAATGGTCTATCTTTTCATCCCCCTTGCTACTTAACACAGGGACCTGCTTAAAATCACTGCTCAAAAACTATGTGTTAATGAATGAACTACCACTCCTAACTTCTCCCTACTCTCCGCCCAATTTCTAAGTTGCATTTTCTATTTATAAGTTGTGAAGCACTCTGAGGCTGCACTCAACGGAACAAAATGCACTCATTAGTAATGAATGGTCATAAGAGAGGAGAGGAACAGTACCTGGAGTACTTCAGCCTATGACTGGGCTCCAAAACACCCTTCCACCTCACAGGCCTTTGCTGTTGGTGTCCAGTCAGGAGCCATGGCCCAAGCATTACAAATGCACAAAGAGGGGAGTTATCTGGTAGAATAATTCAGGAAAGGAAATAGATTTAGGCTACGGCATCTCATTAGCCATCTTTTCTGAGTTAGGTGTAGAGAAGGCAGTGAGTTAGATGAATGGAATAGTCAATTTGTGGGGGCTGGGGAGAAGTGATTTCCATCCTTCCTGTTGGGATGGAAACAATGAAAGGAAAAGGGAAGAGGGGGAAGGAGATAGCAAAGGGAAATCATTCCTCCTGAAATGCAGTCCCCCTAAAACTGAGTTCCCCTGCCAAGGGAACAGACACAGGTGGGTACTTCCTTCCCCAGACTCCCAGTTCACTGCAAGGTGCCTTGGAATAATTTTAATGACACATTTAAGGTGTCCGTTCCCAGTTGTGTGGACAATCAAGCCAGGTCATTCTCTCTCAGTCAAGAGGGTTCATCCAGGTCACCTGGAAAAAGGGCCAAGATTCCCTGGGACAAAAGTAATCCTATGGAAATCTTTCCCCACACAGGAGTGGCCAGAGGCTGGCCAACTTGAGAGTGGGGCTTTGTGGTCTCACTCCCCTCAACGTGGCCCTCCCATAGCCTTGGCACAGGGTCCGGAACAGGCCCTCTACAAAAGTAGCCAGGGACCTCCTGGAGGTCTGCATATCCCTCCCTCACCCCCACCCTCATCTCTACTCCCTGCAACCACCCAATTCCACGTGCCATCTGTTGCCCGTGTCTTCTCTCTAACTGTGGGTGATGCTCAAAGCTGATTTTCTTTTTTTAGTAAGTTTTTAAAAAAAATTAACTTATTTATCTGGTTGTGCCAGGTCCTAGTTGTGGCAGGTGGGCTCCTTAGTTGCGGATCAAGGGCTCCTTAGTTGCAGCATGCAAACTCTTAGTTGTGGCATGCATGTGGGATCCACTTCCCTGGCCAGGGATCGAAGCCGGTCCCCCAGCTCTGGGAGCGTGGAGTCTTAACCACTGTGCCACCAGGGAAGTTCCCAAGGCTGATTTTTCTGAAACGATAAAGTCAAGGAGCCAGGCCACCTTTGTCTTCCTTTGGTCCTTCTAGCCACACTCTTTTGCGGAGGAGCTAGGGGTGTGGGATGTGGGGGGACTGCAACAACCCCACACCCAAAATCTGGGCTGACCCCAAGGTGGAGAGGGGAGCTCTGTACTCGGAATAACTTGGTGAGGATTTAGGATAACTTTCTTTCCCTTACCAAAAATCCCCTGCAAACCTGCCAAATATATCCTACCAAGTTTTCAGGATGCCTGAAATTCCCAGCAGGAAGTGGTATCATTCCTTCTGGCTGGAGGGTTGATCTTTGGAAGGTACTTGTTCAGGCACCATGGGTCATGAGACAGAAAAAACCTTGGACTTGAAGGCAGAAAACATGGGTGCCAGACCACGGGAGAGGTAGGGACAGAAAGCTGAGGGTAGGAGCTCTCAAGACAGACTTGGCCTCCTGGACAATTTCACCTAGGGCCTGAATGGAGCCAATTTCCTACCATCCTGACCCACACAGGGCTTGTCTGATACTTTATCTCCAGTCCTCCTTCTGTATCACTCTTTTCACCCAAGATCTTAACCCAGATCCTTCATAAGCAGAGAACTTTTGAGAATCCTAAATAATGATCTTGGGTAGAAATGAGGGGAACATAACCAGTCTGAGGTAAGTCAGTACATGCTAATATTTTATTTGCATATATAATACAGTGATGTTTTCTGTTTGTATGAGATGATTTTAAGAATAATTCATATTTGTCCCATCACAGGCAGGTTTCATAAATGAAAGCCGTGAGTTCAACAAACCAAGGCACTGTCTGGGCTGGTGGGCCCAAGAGAAGAGATCATGGGAAGCCCATTGGGGTGGTGCCTGGTGTTGACCAAAGACATAAGCAAGTGTGAGAAGAAGAAACAGAAGTAGAAAAGAGTCAAAAAGATGGTCTGCTATCCACTTGCTCAACCAACCACAAACATTGCTGAGCACTGAGGGAGGTTCTAGACATGCAACATGAGGTTTGTGCCCTCAAGGAACTTCCACTCTGGCTTGGGTCATCTGAGGTCTGGGGCTGCCCCAGGCTTGCAGGCATGTTCCTATTTAGAGATCAGCAAGGTTTCCCTCTTGCTGATTTTGTCCGAGAGTGTGGAGGTGGAAATGCTGTGTAGAGGATCTTCCCTCAGAGCTGCTGTGGATTTTTTATGCTCCAGGAGTGGTAGGACGTCTGCAGCACTGGGTCCAGGGCACCTTTTTTTGACTGAAGTAGGAGGGATAGGCCCACAATGGTCCAGTTGAGGTTGGGCAGTGGTTTCAGTGGGTCGGGGGAGGGGAAAGCAGGAGGTTGTGGCCCATGAAGAGTGTGGTCAACAAATGTGGAGTGTGGTCACTGGGGTGCAGCTTGTGGGTTGCTTCCTTCAGCAGTCCTGCCCAGGTTCCCTTTCTGGTAGCATGGATGCCCCTCCATCTTTCCATTCATACCTCTCCTTCTCTGTGCCTCTTCCCTTGGATTCCCAAGGAGCTAGATTAGGAGAAGACTCTGGATTAAAAAGATTACCCTGGGAGCTAGTCTACTAGGGATGCCAAAACATCACTAGAAATGCAAAGAGACAAATGTGATTGTACTGATGAAGTGCTCCCAGAGATACAGCTATATGTGTTGAAAAGAATACTTAGGTAAGCATCTTGGGATGTGAAGGAATGGGATGGGGCGAGAAGACGGTGGAGTGAGGACATGCAAGCTCTGTAGTGATACAAGCTCCCCAAACCTGCCTTCTAAGAAGAGTGGGCTCAAAACCTGCTTTGGCTTGGCGAAGTGGGTGTGTCAGTGGAGTCCTCAGCTCTTCTGATCCCTGGGCTCAGCCCGCCCTCTGAACAAAAGTTGAATAAAATTGTAATAATATCAATTTGAAGGAGTGCAGAATGATTAGCCTGACTAGAAGCTCATAGGCTTAGCTCTGACCCCATAACTGTCTTTCCTTTTGCTGTTCCTTTCTTCCGTGGTGAGTGGTGGCCCCACCAACCGGCTGTAAGTCCACGGGAGTTTTATCCCTTCACGGGTGCACTACCCAGCCCTCTCCAAGAGGGGCTACAGGCCTAATTCTTTAAACTAGACGCTCACTCTTCCCCAGTCAGCTCAAACTCCTTCAAGGCTGGCTGCCCAGGGGCAAATAGATCATTGATCAGTTGCAGCTGGAAGCGAAGGGGAACTGCTTTACAAGCTCTCTAGGCTCCAGGTGAGGGCTATATTAGTAGCTACTTTATTCAACAAGCATGTATTGAGTGCCTGCTGAGTGCCAAGTCCTGCTCAAGGGACTATGGAAGACTCTGGAATTCCCATTTTCAAGGAGTTGCAGCCAAATGTTCCTAACTGGGGTGCTTGTCAGAATCACATGGGGAGCTTTTCCAAAGGCCCCTCTCCAGAGCTGAATGAGGTTCACAGATTGAGACCAGGTCTGTGGGGTATGGGGAAGCTCAGAGGGTGGTTTTTATCTATGTCCTTGGATGTGAAGCTCTGGGACAGTGTAAGAGACAGGCATGTGTACCACTAACTAAAAAGCAAGGGCAAGTTTACCCAATGCCACAGAGAGAGATAAGCAACGTGCTCTGAGTGGAGACTAGCAAAGAAAGGTTAATATTTATAAAGCAGCAGCCTGGGCAAACAAGGTAGAATATGTCACATGAGCATGGCTCTTACAAAGAGCATAAATTGTAAGAATAAGGACAGCTATCATTCTTTTCTCCCACTCAGTACACAGTGATAGAACACCAGGGTCCACTGCTTGGCAGGGTGCAAGACCAGGTTCCTGCCCTCTGGCAGTTTGCAGTGTGATGGGGCAGGGAGATAAGACATCCATGGGTGTAACTACGACATGTTGGAGAGTGCCAAATACTACTTTAGAGAGAACAAGCGGAGTGCTGTGGCAACCCAGAGACTGCTCTTCTGCTTTACAGATTGTGGACACCTTCCTGAAGGAGCTGGCATTTTAGCTGGGGCTTGTAGGTTAGGGAGTAGAAGGCCCAGCATGACAAAGGCCCAGAGGAGACTGGGAAAAGGGTATCTGGGAAAGGACCCGTGGCCTTTTGTGGCTGGATCCCAGGCTGCTTGGGGGGGTGGGGGCTTACGTTGGAATAAAATTAGAAAGAATGGAAATGTTAGTTGGCGCCAGACTGTAGGGGCCTTTATTTACATGCAAATAAAGCCTACGGGTGTTTGGGCTTTATTTGCATGTAACGTGGAGCCACTGAGGGTTTTGAAGCACCCTGATGTCAATGCAGAGGACGCTTGGTGGGGAAAGAGATGAGCAGCAGGAAGGTGCAGAGGAAGTGAGGCGGTTTGGGGACGAGGCCACAGGCATGTGAGAGACACTGGGAAGGTAACATCAACAGGACTTGGCAGTGGGAGTGGAGGGGAAGGAAATGCAGGGCTCAAAGATAACTTGGTTTTGGGGGGAAGCTGGGACCATCAGCCAGGACGGGGAGAACATTTTAGGTGGAACATGATGAATCGGAAATGTCAGCTCAATACGCAGCTGGAGAGGAGGAGATGCTGGAGGAATCTTCAACTCTGGATGCCTTTATCAAGGTGGCTGTTTAGTTATCTGGGCCTTCAGAGCTGGACTCTTGGCACCTGGAGGGTAGCATCTGCATCTCATTCATTTTTATATCCTCCAAATAAATGCCGGCAGAAGATGGCACTTACTGCATTCATTCTTTTTTTTTTTTGGCGGTACCCGGGCCTCTCACTGTTGTGGCCTCTCCCGTTGCGGAGCACAGGCTCCAGACGCCGCGCAGGCTCAGCGGCCATGGCTCACGGGCCCAGCCGCTCCGCGGCATGTGGGATCTTCCCGGTCCGGGGCACGAACCCGTGTCCCCTGAATCGGCAGGCAGACTCTCAACCACTGCGCCACCAGGGAAGCCCTACTGCATTCATTCTTAAGATTTATAGACTAAATATGCAAGTGCCAGTTCACGTGCTAGAAACTGGAACTATGATACAGAACACGTCTCGAGTCCAGCTGTGGGTTTTTAGAATCCAGGTTTCCTTCTGACTATGCTTATTTGAGGATGTGATTACTTTTGTTCTGCAGACAGCCCCATGCAGCAGTCATCCAGAGCCAACCCCCTCCAAAATCAGCTGGGACAGCCCTACAGTCAGGGAGGGGAGAGACCGTCTTGCCAGCAGCCTACATCTGCACAGTTGAATTTCAGACCCTCATAAAGTCTTGAGGGATGCTCCTTTCAGGGCATGCTTTCGTATTTTAGAGCCTTTTGAACTAAGCAAGGATAAGAAATCCATGTGTGAATGAAAGAATAAATGCTAAAAGATTTTCTCAAAATCTAAGAAACGATTTTCTGGATGGCAATATAAA
Organism: Lipotes vexillifer; assembly: GCF_000442215.2. NCBI lineage: Eukaryota > Metazoa > Chordata > Mammalia > Artiodactyla > Lipotidae > Lipotes > Lipotes vexillifer. The sequence continues at coordinate 169,873 of NW_006798282.1, forward strand.
ATTTCCAGATGGGGAAATTTTCCGCAGAAGAGGGGGCATATAGGACCCCTTGACTTAATGTACTTCTTTTACCCCCGTCGCTGCAGTGGTAGCGTGTCCCAGAGCTGTGCCTTCTATGCTCCTTCCTGCCCTGCTTCTCCTTCAGCTCCACCTCCTCCGGCTGCTCTGTCTACCGCCACCTGCTCCACCAAACTCCCTCTCAATAGAAGGAGGTGCCCTCATAGGTGAAGGCACCTGGGGGGTGAGGTGACGGGGGAAGGCCAGGTGCCTGTTGCCGGCAGAGCCAGAAGTGCCGGAGCAGACTTTTGAGGTGTCTGCGGAACTTGACCCCGACAAAGACATAGAGCACCGGGTTGAAGCAGCAGTGGGAGAAGGCAACGTTGCGGCAGATGAGCAGGGCATAATCCAGCTGCTGGCTGACCTCGCAGCTCTGAATGACGCCAAGTTTCAACAGTGTCTGCAGAAACAGGATCAGGTTGTAGGGAGCCCAGCTGAGGAAGTACGCCGCCACAATGGTGAAGATGAGCCTAACTGTCCGGTGGCGCCGTTTGGACCTTGAGCGGAACAGGGTCCTGAGAATCTCCACGTAGCAGAACAGGATAATCCCCAAGGAGAGAAGGAAGATGATGTTGTGCTGGTAGACTGAGGCTAGGAACCACTCGAGTTCTGAATAATCACAGCCCGAAGGGAACACCTTGTGGAAGATGGCATCGGGGATGGAGGACAGGATGCTGGCTACCCACACAGCTATGGTCACCAGCACGCGGCACTGGAGGCTGTGGACACGCAGGGATGAGATGGGACTCACCACGGACAGGTAGCGATGGACGGTCATGATGGTCAGGAAGGAGATGCTGCTGTAGAGGCTGATGGAGAAGACCATGTTGAGGAGCTTGCAAAAGAAGTCTCCCAGCAACCAGCCCCAGTGGTACCCCAAGATCCACACGGGCAACAAGCAGGAGAACACCAGGTCTGAGAGACACAAGTTGAGGATGAAGACGTTGGTGAGGGACTCCAGGCTCTCATACTTCACCAGGACCCACAACACCAGGCTGTTGCCCACCATGCTGAGGAAGAACACCAGGCAGTACAGGATGGTGGTGCTGAAGGTGGCAAAGACAAAGGTCTTCTTCTCACACAGAAAGCTCTGAGGATCATACTCAAAAGGGGTGGTGGTCTCCGGGATGTCCGAGGGCTCCATCTAGACGCTGAGAGCATCTGAAGTGATACAGACATGGAGTTCAAAGCCATGTGGTTAGGCTAGAGAGCAATAGGACCCAGGATACAAAAAAAGTGTGGTCCATGGTCCAGCTACTGGTCGGCGAACTATTTATAAGGAAATTAGGGACTTTTGCCAAAACGTGAAGTCACTAAGCATGCTGTTCAGTTTGGTTAGCATTTTTTCTCAGCAAGACTTTCTTGAAGAAAGTGACACGTTAACTTACAATATGTCATGAGCCCCTTCCCTTCTAGAAGACTGTCATTTGAGTAACACTAAGCTAGACCAGTGTCCCAGTAGGTGTAGGAGAAAGACAGTGGAACTGGATTCAAAGACCTGAGATCAAATGTGGGGCCCAATATCACGTTCCTGGGCAAGCTTTTTAACCTTTCTGAACCTTGGGTCCTCATCTACAAAACAGAACTAATGATCTCAGAGTCATTCCTTCATTTATTCAACAAATATCTACTAAGAATTTACTACGCCCACTTGCCTTTCCTTCTCCTCTCCCTCTGTCCCTCCCTTCCTTTCTTTCTTCCTCTGCTCCTTCCTTTTCTTCCTCCCGTAAAGTGTACAAACCCTGATGGCAGGATTGTTTCAGGAAACTTGCTGTCTCCAGGAACTGGTCCAAAAAGAGAGGACACAAAAGGAGCAAACATCTCCCTCACGTAAATTCAATTGTGAAATAATCTCAAGACTTCAGTGAATGTTGAGAATCTGGGAAACCAAATCCCCACTAACACAGAGGATTAACTCTCAGAGCAGAAAGCTTCATCATCTGGGAGTCTGGTCTACAGAATATCTTACAAGCAAGTGGAAATAACCTAAGTGTCCAATAGGAGGGGAGTAGCTAAGAAAACATAGGGTCAAATTGATTTAATCCTCTGTGCTAGTGAGATTTTAGAAATAATAGTGAGACTAGGACTTCCCTGGTGGTGCAGTGGTTAAGAATCCGCCTGCCAGTGCAGGGGACACAGGTTCGTAGCCCTGGTCCGGGAAGATCCCACAGGCCACAGAGCAACTAAGCCCGTGCGCCACACTACTGATGAGCCTGTGCTCTAGAGCTCGTGAGCCATAATTAGTGAGCTCACGCACCACAACTACTGAAGCCCGCATGCCTAGAGTCTGTGCTCCACAACAAGAGAAGCCACCGCAACAAGAAGCCCGCGCACCACAACTAGAGAAAGCCTGCGTGCAGCAGCGAAGACCCAATGCAGCCAAAAATAAAATATAAATAAATAAATATATTAAAAATAAAAAGAAATAGTGAGACTAGAAGGCCAAGGAGACGAAAGAGAAGTGACTGAAGAGCTGGAAATTTCACAGAGAGAGGGGCAAATGAAGCTGCAGGGCCTCAGAGAAGGATGGGAGACTTGGATGAAGCAGCTGCCTGAAACAGATAAGAGAACTCTCATCATCCACTATGTGTCAGGCACTGTGCTAACACATTATACTCAACTGCTCCCTTAATCCTGCAACGCTCTCTCTTAAGGCATGACCATTTCCATTTGATAGAAGAGGAGACAGGTTCAGACTGGTAAAATGACCTTCTCAATGTTATAAAGCCAGGAAGCAGCAAGGAGGGCCAAGACTGGAACCCAGGCTTTATGACCTTGTACTCTGAGAAGGAGAACTGGAGAAATAATTTCCCACTTCCTGGTTTGGGACAGGAGGGAAGATAGCGGTGAGGGTGCAAAACGTATCCTACTTTAGGTAGTTAAATCAACTTGTGTCTCTAAACACAAAAGTGAAGATAGTTGAAAATATTAATATGGTTGTTTTGTTTTGTATTCCTTTGATATCTAGAGAGGCATACATATGCTTTACTGTCCACTTCTGTTTCTTATTTTTAGTGTTCATGGATTTTATTCATTTTTCTACTTGGGACAACACTGTTTTTCTTATGGATTTTTAAGAGCACTTTACTTAGTCTGGTCAACCCATTCTGCTTTTGATTATGTCTTATGGTCTTACTTTTTTGACATTTAGAAATTGGGTACTTACATTTTAAGGAAGAGCTTATCTGACTCAATACAACAGCCCTTAATGACCAATGACATATGCCAGGCGCTATGATAGATGCTGGATTATATAGTATGAACATAATAGACTCTACCTACAAGAAGCTTACAGTTTAGAATGAAATCAGAAATGATACAAATATCTGGGATTTCCTGTAGTGTGACAAGTTGGAAGTGGAGATATTTTGGAACAGGGGGTTTGTAAGCACCCTTCATATCGTACAAAGCCAAAGCTGGTTGTCTGAAAAAGAAATTTTTAAAGGTACTAAAACTCTAGCTAGACTGAGAACAAAAAGAGAGAGAACACGAACTGTCAATAGCAGGTATGAAAGAGTGCTTATTGCTACAGATCTTACAGACTTTAAAAGAATAACAGAGAAATATTATGATCAGTTATAACAAATTCAACAACTTGAACGAAATGGGCAGATTTCCTTAAAAATTCAACCTACCAGAACGGACATGAAATGATACGACATAGTCCTACCTTTATTATAGTAATTTAGTTAACTCTAAAAAACTGTCTCAGGTGATTTTTCTAGCGCGTTCTCTCAAACATTTAAGAAAGAAAGAACACTGATCTTAGGCAAACTACCTGAAATACAGGATGGAATAATTCCCAAATTGTTTTATGAGGCCAGCATAGCCCTGATACCAAACCAGAGAAAAATATTACAACAGAAAACTATAGACCAATATCCCTCATGAAGACAGACATAAAAATCCTTAACCAAATATTAGCAAATCAAATCCAGCAATATATTTTAAAAGGTTAATACGTCATGACCAAGTGTTTATCCCAGAAGTATGAAGTTGGTTTAATATTTGAAAATCAATCAATTTAAGTGACCATATTAAGACAAAAACTATATGACCCTTTTTGATAAATGCAGAAGAGCATTTGACAAAACTCAACACTCATTCATGATATAAACACTCAGCAAACTAGAAATAAAAGGGATATCAGGTACCTACAAAAAACATTCCAGTTTTTTGTTGGTTATTGATTCATTCACTCAAAAGTTCAGAGGAGCTGCCAGTCAGGGCCTGGTAGGCCTTGGGCACAGAAAGAAGAATGGTGCCAAATCCCAAACCTCTCCGAGTTACATCCTACGGGTTTGGTTCCCTTTGCCTGTCATTGCTCTCCCACCCCATCTCTGAAGCCCACTTCAATTCTAACAGAGTAACTTGAGCTTTCTGGTCCACATTATAATTTGGATTGAGAAATACAGCTCTCAATTACCCAAACACTAATAATAACAATGCCTTACATAGAGACTTATAACCAAACACCTCCACTTTCTTTAGCACAAGGAAAAGCAAAGCATTATATGTGATAGTTGTACTCAAAGCATGGTCCACAGACCTGCCTTTTAGCAACACAGGTTTTTGGGAATCCTCAGATCCAGAGAATCAGAGCCTCTGGAGGGAGGGCTCAGGAATCTGCATTATTTACCTGCTCTCCAGGTGGTTCTGATACCTACCCGGGAGTTTAAGAACTCCTGCTAGATTTTTTGATGATGGCCATTCTGACTGGTGTGAGATGATATCTCATTGTAGTTTTGATTTGCATTTCTCTAATGATTAATGATGCTGAGCATTCTTTCATGTGTTTGTTGGCAGTCTGTATATCTTCTTTGGAGAAATGTCTATTTAGGTCTTCTGCCCATTTTTGGATTGGGTTGTTTATTTTTTTGTTATTGAGCTGCATGAGCTGCCTGTAAATTTTAGAGATTAATCCTTTGTCAGTTGATTCATTTGCAAATATTTTCTCCCATTCTGAGGGTTGTCTTTTGGTCTTGTTTATGGTTTCCTTTGCTGTGCAAAAGCTTTGAAGTTTCATTAGGTCCCATTTGTTTATTTTTGTTTTTATCTCCATTACTCTAGGAGATGGGTCAAGAAGGATCTTGCTGTGATTTATGTCATAGAGTGTTCTGCCTATGTTTTCCTCTAAGAGTTTGATAGTTTCTGGCCTTACATTTAGGTCTTTAATCCATTTTGAGCTTATTTTTGTGTATGGTGTTAGGGAGTGATCTAATCTCATACTTTTACATGTACCTGTCCAGTTTTCCCAGCACCACTTATTGAAGAACTATGGAGAACAGTATGGAGGTTCCTTAAAAAACTACAAATAGAACTACCATATGACCCAGCAATCCCACTACTAGGTATATACCCTGAGGAAACCAGAATTCAGAAAGAGTCATGTACCAAAATGTTCATTGCAGCTCTATTTACAATAGCCCGGAGATGGAAACAACCTAAGTGCCCGTCGTCGGATGAATGGATAAAGAAGATGTGGCACATATATACAATGGAATATTACTCAGCCATAAAAAGAAACGAAATTGAGCTATTTGTAATGAGGGGGATAGACCTAGAGTCTGTCATACAGAGTGAAGTCAGTCAGAGAGAGAAGGACAAATGCCGTACGCTAACACATATATATGGAATTTAAGAAAAAAAAATGCTGTGAAGAACCTAGGGGTAAAACAGGAATAAAGACACAGACCTACCGGAGAACAGACTTGAGGATATGGGGAGCGGGAAGGGCGAGGTGTGATAGGGCGAGAGAGAGACATGGACATATATATACTAACAAACGTAAGGTAGATGGCCAGTGGGAAGCAGCCGCATGGCACAGGGAAACCGGCTCGGTTCTTTGTGGCTGTCTGGAGGGGTGGGATAGGGAGGGTGGGAGGGAGGGAGACAGAGAGGGAAGAGATATGGGAACATATGTATATGTATAACTGATTCACTCTGTTATAAAGCAGAAACTAACACACCATTGTAAAGCAATTATACCCCAATAAAGATGTTTAAAAAAAAAAAGAACTCCTGCTATAGGCTATTAGAAGTAGAGGAAAACATATGTTTGAAATGTTTGTAAAGGAACTCACCTATATCTGCACCTCTTTACACGCTTCTTGAGGCAGAAATGGTGCTTCTTTGTTTCATATTTCGCTCAAAGAAACCGAAACACTCATGCTGCCCAGTAGGCTAGAGGAAGGTGGGGGAAGGCTAATGTGAAGAGTCTCAGAGGGAGACAGAGGGAGAGACAGGGAGTTTTCCCAACCCCCCTCTTCCCACCACAAGGTGTCCTGGCTTGATCTGCTCCCAACTCCCGACTCCACCCAAGACCTCATGTAGAACCTGGCTACGTCACTCGTCACTTGGAAAAGAGCTGGCCACCCAGCCTGTCTCCACAGGAAGGTGGGGTCCACAGCTTAGGGGTCATCTAAGCCCCTGGGTTCCACCAAGGATAGATGCAGGTAATTTTGGAGTTGGAAGGGATAGTAAAAGATAATGTATTTTTTTAAAGTGGTATTTTAATCTTATCAAAAATTATACTTGATTAATGTACCAGTAATGCTTTATTATTATTTTAAATTGAAATAATTCATGTAATAAAAAATTTAGCATTTTAAGTTGTATAATTCAGTTGTTTGGGGCATATTCACAATGTTGTACACCACCATTACTATCTAATTCAGAACATTTCCATCACCCTGAAAGAAATTCATGCTTGTTTGTCAGCAGAAAATCCTACTCCCTACCTCGCTCCATCTCTTGGCAACCACTAATCTACTTTCTGTCTCTATGGTTTTGCCTATTCTGGACATTTCATGTAAGTGGAGTCATATGTGACCTTTTGTGTCTGGCTACTTTCACTTAGCATAACATTTTTTGGGTTCATCCATGTTGTAGCATGTACTGCATGTACATCCATGTTGTAGCATCAGTACTTCATTCCTTTTTATGGTTGAATAATATTCCACTGCATGGATAAGCCACATTTCAACCAGTCATCAATTGAATGACATTTGGGTTGCTTCTACTTTTTGGCTATGATGAATAATGCTGCTCTGAATATCCACTTGTAAATTTCTGTATGGATATATATTTTCAGTGCTCTTGAGTATTTACCTAGGAGTGGAATTGCTGGATTGTTTGGTAACCCCATGTTTAGCTTTTTGAGGAACTTCCAAATCATTTTCCACAGAGCTGTGCCATTTTATTTTCCCACCAGTAGTGTATGAAGGCTCCAATTCTGTTGATCTTCTCTGCAAAACTGGGATCGTATCGTGTACACTGATTTATCCTTTTTCCGTTAAACAAAATGGCACGAAAGTCTTTCCAAGCCTTATTCTTTATAACAGCTGGAAAGTGTTCCACTGCATTATGGTATCAGGATTTACCTATTTTCCTGTCAATGGACATCCAGTTTGCTTTCAATTTTTAAAATTATCACAATGCTGCAGGGATTAAAGGTATATCTAAAACATACACCTTTAATGTACTGGTGTTGAATTACTGTAGGATGGATTTCTAGAAGTGGTGCATTTCTGGGTCATAGGGAATGTGCATTTTACATTTTGGTAAGTACTGCCAAAATACTTACCATTTAGAACCTCTAAAATGGTTGTATTTATTTACATTTCCAAAACAGTGTATACCTGGTCAAAAATCAGGTGTTACTAACTTTAAAAATTTTGTTCATTCTGAAAGGATACTTGTAGTATCATGTTGTTTAGATTAAAATATTGTTATTTGGAGTTAGGAATTTTCTCTACAGATTTATTGTCCAATTGTGTGTGTGTGTAATTGTTCCTTGCTGAGGGAGATAATTTTTGCAAGGATTCATATAGCAAGTGTTTAACAAATGTTTGTTCCCTAAATATGAAGACACAATTTGAAACTAACGTTTTCACATTTCCTCACATTTGGTTTCATTGTGAAAAAAGTTCATGCTCTCGCCTTAAACAGAAAGTTCTAAAACACTGGTCAGGCTGGACAAAGATGGAATTGAGTTCCAGCCTCATACAGACTCGACATACAGAAGGGGAAGTTCAGTTCTGGGTAAAGCACAATGTGGATAGGGGCCTGGTTATCACATTCAGGGTCTGGGCCCATCTGTGGGCAAGTGGGATCCAGGGCAGAGACCAGCATCAGCGGTCTTTGGCATCAGCATCAGAGTGGGGCTCTTGGCGGGGATTAATTGCTGTTAATAGGGAAACCACTGACTCTAGATCCCCAGGGTCTCATGATCTAATTGGACCAAGTCCAGCAAGCTGGATGGTTCTCTTTGAGCCTCAGCCCCATGCACATGAGAACAGGCACAGGCATGGGCAAATGAAAGGTCTTGCAGCTTTGGGAGCCCTTGGAGACAGATCCTGGCTTCACTGGGAAGTACGTTCACAGGGCACAGGAGGGAGGAGGCTGACAGCATCCAGAAGGCCCATCCACCTCTCTGTGGGAACATCTAGCCCCTGGCTGGAGTGGCCCTAGTGGGAGAGATTAGCGCTAGTGTTTGATCTGGGCAGAGGTATGCTGGAGCTGGCTCATACCAGCTTGTGTGCGTTTTATTTTTAGGAATTTTACGAGTTGGTTGCTGTTGCATTAGTAGCATGAAATCAACCATGGTGGAAGTATTGACACCTTGGAATCTGGCAATCACTGCAAATCAGGGCTTTTCCCTCTGGAGAGCTGGTTGTTAAGATTTACCAGCACACCACTGGATAGAAGGTTAGCATTTTCTCAGAATTGCTCCAAAGATAAAGTCCCAAATTCCTGTCCTTGCTGGTGTAGTGGTATCATTCAGGATTCCAGAAAGGGACAGGTGGCCCTCTCACGAGGGTGACTGAGGACAATGCAAGGAAAGGACTTTTACCAAGGTGTGGGCAGGGTGTAGGGAATGCAAGCACCGATGGTGAAGTACCCCTGGGCCAGCAAGAGTGGGCAGCTGCTACTGAGCCCAGGGCTGAATGCACAGGAGAAAGAGCCACTGAAGGACCTGGTGAGATGGGCCCCACAAGAAGGTTGCTGGACACTGGATGTGGATTTTGGCAGAGGAAGTATTCACTTCCACCACTTGCCCAGCAGAGAGAGAGCCAGAAGAATAAATATGCCAGCCTCTTTCTCCTCCCACCCCCCTCCACCCAAACTCCTGCTGGTGCCTTCTACTGGCACCAGCAGGGAGGCAAGGGAGATTGTTGATGCAGCCCATACAGGGGAGCCTCAGAAGCAGAGGCTGGTGGGGAAGGTGGAAGGCAGACCTGGAGGGATGGAAGTAAGGCATCCAGTTCAGAGCCTTAAGTGGTCCATCCCCATCCAGCTCATTTGATGCATGCTTCCCTTGCCCACCGCACCTGGTGGCCACACACGCTGCTTCCTCCCTCCCCCGCTAGTTCATTACCCCTCCTCCTTGGCTTAAACTTCACCCTCCTGTTGACTGTGTTCTTTTACACCTTGTCATTCTTCAAAGCGATTCTCTGCTTATGCTTATTATGCTTATCATTTTTATCCAATAATGATTCATTTAACAATTAAAATACCAGCAGCCAACATTTACTGGCACTTCCCATATGCCAGGCACTGTGTAACTGTTAGGCTGTATTTGAGAGGGCAGGCACCATGTCTCTGTCTTATTCATTGCTCTCTCTCTCCAGTGCCCGGGACAGAGCCTGGAATACACTAGGAGCTTGACAAACACGTGGAGTAAAAATCCTCACAATGACCCTAGCAAGTGTTTCCCAGCTCGTCTGTAGTATGGGAGATTACATATGGCCACAAATGTTTTACTGCTCCTTCCACTGAGAGGCAAAGTCTAAGTCCATTCTCCTTGAATGCTGCTGCTCTTGGTGACTCACTTGACTGACAGAACGTGGTGAAAGTGAGGTTCTGGGACTTCAGCTGGGTCCCTAACATTCTCACTGATAGCCTTGAACCACCATTTATGAAATCCAACTCCATGAGGCCACCGTGCTGGTGAGGCCACATGTGGAGCGGCTGACAGTTCTGGCTGAGCCCGGCTCTCCAGCCTTCTCCGTTGGGGCTAGACCTGGGAGGGAAGCTGCCTTGGAGCAGCCCGCCATCTCCTAGCTCAGTGGCATCGAGGGACCACCACTGATGCCACACGAAAAAGGATTGCCCAGCTGAGTGCTGCTCAGGCTTCTGAGTCACAATTTATGAGATATAATAAAATGGCTCTTATTTTAGACCTCTATATTTGAGGGTGCTTAATTACACAACCATAGTCAGAACTTATAATATCGGTTAGGGGGAAATCCCTATGCTGATTTTCCATCCCACCTTTACCCATCCCATGTTCTACGTGCCCCTTGACGACTGTCATCACCCAGAGTCTTGCTGACTCTCCAGCAAGTTACCTTTGATGTGGCTTTAACAGAGGTGCCCACTCAAGGTAGCTTCCATTTGAACATGGCTGGGAAGTCCCCCAAGGGCAGGCCTGGCTGCTCTGTAGGCAGCAAAGGGAGCTGAGTTGTTCTGGGTCAACTGCCAAATCTTCACATGGCCCCCTTCAACCTTTTGTGACAGTGAAATCACCGACTCCTGGGGAGAGGCCCTTTCCTTGGAGGCCTGCTCTGCCCACCTGACCACGCACAGGCCTGGCTGGATGGTTTTCACGCTGCCAGTTGGGGAAATCAGGCGCTGGCCAGGGCTGCCCCGGCTTCCACTGCTGCCCTGCTCCCCGCTGGTCCCGTCCCAGGCAGAGCAAACACTGCTGGCATCGCCAGGACTTGTCTGTGAGGAGCTTCCGAGGGCCACACGGGTTGCAGCTAGAGGACTAAACCCTGGGGGTGTGCTCTGAAGGTGTGCAGGGCTCTGAATGGAGCCTTTTGGACGTTTCTGGCAGCACCGCAGGCTAAAGAGAGGCCTGAGAGGCTTGAGGCCTCTTGATCTTCTCCAGGGCCTCCGGAAGGGCACGTGTGCGGATGCCCCTGGGGCTTTGCCAGCCCATCCTGAGCAGCAAGGTCCCCCTCTTCTCACTCCCACCAGTGCTCCCCAAGCACACTTGGGTGGGTGGGTGGGCGTCGTGACAGCATTCCTGGCAGAGGCAGCAAGAGTTTGGAGACGAGCGAGTACAGGATGTGTTCGTGAGGCAGTGAGACAGGTGCATCAGGGCCAGACCTCACAGAGCCTCGGACGCTCTTGGCACAGCCAGCATTTCTGCACTATGTGGGGCTCGTGGAAAATGAAGATTCCCAGGCCCTGCACAGACCTATAGAAACAAGCTCTTCAGGTGAGACTTGGGCCTCTGCATTTGTGACAAGTGTCCGGGGGGTTCCGAAGGAAGCCAGACAGTGTAGAGATTAATACCACAGGCTCCAGAGTTAGGCTGCAGGGGTGCAAACGTGGACTCCAGGATTCAGTGCCCATGGAATTTTGCCACCTCAGTTTCCCCACGTGAATTGCAGATAATTACAGCATCAACCTCACTGACTTATACAAAGTGAACGAGTTAGGTACTTAGGACAATGCCCAGTGAGCGCTCAATAACTGTGAGCTCCAGCTACCCAGACAATGGCAGTAAATGCAATGCAGGAAGCTGTACCTTCAGTACAGGGTCACATCTCAATAAATGTTTGTTGAATGGAGGACAAGAGCAAAACACATTCAGCCATACCACTGGCACAACCATGCCATGAACATTTTTTTTTTTTTTTTTTTTTTTGGTGGAATGCGGGCCTCTCACTGCTGTGGCCTCTCCCGTTGCGGAGTACAGGCTCCGGATGTGCAGGCTCAGCAGCCATGGCTCACGGGCCCAGCCGCTCTGCGGCACACGGGATCTTCCCGGACTGGGGCACGAACCCGTGTCCCCTGCATCGGCAGGTGGACTCTCAACCACTGCGCCACCAGGGAAGCCCAAAACTCTTTCTCTTTGAATTTGAAAGAACTTTAGGGGAGATAGGATCTTTGAGGGACAGCCAAGTTTCAGTAAGCCCAGCAACTTGAGAGAATGTTTAAAGAAAATACTGAGGGTATAGGAGAGCCTGCTGATCAGTCACTCGAGTGTACAGTTCAAGGACTGGGGGGGTGGGATGGGTAAGGTGGGGGGTTGGTTTTCAAACGTCAGATGGTTAAATCAGTGTAATTGTTTATGACTGGAATTTTTAAGATATGAAATGCAATAGGATAGGAAATAGTGTCCATCCCATTTACAGCGGCCATGGCTCACGGGCCCAGCCGCTCCGCGGCATGCGGGATGCCCCCGGACCAGGGCACGAACCTGCGTCCCCTGCATCGGCAGGCGGACTCTCAACCACTGCGCCACCGAACATTTATTTTTATAGCAAGCTCTGGCATTATTCTAGGTGCTGGTGGTTCAAAAAGGAATAAATCATTCCCTGCCCTTAAGATGCTCACAGGCTCACAGATGTGGAAATGGGTGGTTAGGATACTGTGTGTTAAGTGTGATGTGAGGGACAGGCTCTGGGCATACCAGCCTTAGAGAGGCAAGGAAGGCTTCCTACAGGAGGTGATGTCAAAGGGAGATCTGAAGGATGAGTAGGAGTTATGCAGGGAAAGGGGGCTGAATGCCAGGTGTGGGGGAACATTTATGCAGTAGGTCACATTCTGAGCCTCCCAATGACTCGAAGTGAGAGAGATGTGTGGTGGAAGAAGCAGACCACGGGGGTTTGAGGCTGGAAAGATGAGCAGCATCAGCTGGTTGGGTTGAGTTGGGTTGCCCAATGCCTTCAGGTCTGACTAGCTCATCTCACACACTGCACGTCCTTATCACGAAGATTGCCTTGTGTGTCACTGAATAACGGTCCCCTGGATTAGTCAGTTAGCACCCTGCTTCGGTGTTCAGAGTATGAAAAGTCACAGAGGTCCAAATCCCTGCCCAAGTCACTCTCAAGTAGAGGAGTGTCAAAAAACTTGGAGTCCATGTTTCAAAATCACCACATGGAGATTCAGGGAAAAGTTCCTGAAGGAGAGGACATGGGCCAAGTCTTGACAGGTGAGTAGGACTGAACAGGGAGAGAAGAGGAGGAAGGATGTGCCATTCGGGGACCAGCAAATGTAAACATCAGGAGATAGGAGGTCTTGGGGCTGGGTCAAAAGACTCAACTTAGGCTCGAGACGAGATGTGTGCCAAGAGGGGTGCTGGGAGATGAGCAGGAGAGGGAGGCAAAGGCCCTTGGGTGCTAGGCTCAGGAGTCGGAAATTCATCCTGAATGGAGAACTAGTAAAGGGTTTTAAGCAGAGGAATAAGGTGATCGATGGATTCACTAGGATGCTCTTGGCTGTAAGTGACAAAGCACAGGACTGAAGAGGCTTAAGTGGTCGAAGCTGTTAATTTTCCATAGGAAGGTAATGCTAGGGTTGGTGCAGCAACTTGGCAATGTCATCAAGAACCACGGCCCCTTCTACCTCTTGTACTAGCCTCAGCGCCTCTGTAGTATCATTCCTCACAACTGCAAGATGGCTGCTATGGCACCAAGCATCACGGCTTTGTAAAGCATCCAAATCAGGAAATAAGGAGGCATATGTCTAAACAAGCAGCTTTCATTGGGGGCAATTTTGTGATGTCTGGGGGGCATTTTTGGTTCTCACAGGTTGAAGGAGGTACTGACATCTAGCAGGTAGAGGCCAGGGATGCTGACGAACAGGACAAACTCCCATGAGAGAGAATTACCAAAATGGCAATAATACCAAGGTTGAGAAACGATGGTCTAAACGGACTGGGTGCCCTTAGCTTATACATGGAGGTGAAGTTGTGTCACTGCACGTTTGGAGCTAAGAGCCCAGAGATTCAGTTTCATGGCTTACCTGCTAAGGGACACTAGACACTGCCAGATATGTCCATGTATTATAAACTTACAACCATATGAAGTTCTAGATAGACTGAAATGTAAGAAGTGAAACCAAAAAAGGGGGAAAACAGAAATAGTTATCAGATGGATGGGGAACGACTTCATAAACATATATTTACATATATTGCATATAAACATAAATACAATATGTCTATGGCTTTCAGCACATGTCATTTGAGGAGGGCATTATTATCTGTCAGACAGTGAATTGGTTTGGAGGATATAGCTTGCTTTCTTCTTGATACATCTTTAGTTCCTGGAATTTCTATTCTATTGTAGTCAGTGTAGTGTCTTTTTTCCTTTCAGTTTTCTGAAGCAGAATTAGTTGGATTGACCTTGCTGTGATAGGGGCAGTGATGGTGGGAAGTGGGGAAGAAGCTGACTTAGAAGGCAGGGGTTGCCAACATACAAGAAATTCAGCTTGTCTACAGTCAACTCAGACCCTGAAATGTTACTGGTATTTCTGCTGGAGGTTTCTGGTTTGGCCTAATTCTTTTAGAGATGCAATGCTGATTTGGTACTTTTTTTTTCCTAATCAGCTTCCTTTTCCTGTTTTTTGCTTATCATGGTCTCTGCCATTAGCCTTGTTTTTTGAAAATGAGAATTTGAGCTCTGCCGGTTAGGTGTGGGTATAAGTATGCCATGGGGGTGTGTGTGTACATGTGTGTATGTGTAGATTTCCATGTCAACACAAGTTGGCTGGCAAAGTTCTGGACTCCTTCAATGATAAAGATGTGTCTCCTTCTAACCCACCCTCACTATGAAATCAACGGCTAAAAAGAATATAAGAAAAATAGTAAACCAACTTACTGTACCCGAAAATCTTCAACAAGTGAGTTACTGGAAAATAAATAGCACACTTTTCAATAATCCAAGGATCAAACAAGACTCAAGGGGAATTTAAAAAAAAACACATTGAACGGCATAAAAGTGAAAATACAACATCAAACTTTGTGGGACACAGTTAAAGCAGCACTGAGAGGGAAATTTTTAGCACTAAATGCTTACGTTAGAAAAGAGAAAATGTCCCACATAAATAATCTAAGCACGTATCTTAAGAACCTAGAAAAAGAAGCAAAATAAACTCAAAGTAAGTAGAAGGAAAGAAAAAATAAAGAGAAGAATTGATAAAATTGCAAACATAAACCCAAGAGAAATGAAACAAAAAAAGTTTGCTCTTTGAAAAGATCAATAAAAGTGATATGCCTCTAGAAAGACTAACGAGAAAAGAGAAAGACACAAATTACTAATATCAGGAAGGAAACAGTGGATATTGCTACAGATTCTGCAGACATCAAAGATAATAATCAAGGACTTTCCCAGCGGTCCAGTGGTTAAGACCCCATGCTCCCAATGCAGGGGGCCCAGGCTCAATCTCTGGTCAGGGAACTAGATCCCGCATGCTGCAACTAAAAGATCCCACATGCTGCAACTAAAAGATCCCACATGCTGCAACTAAAAGATCCTGCATGCCACAACTAGACCTGGCGCAGCCAAATAAATAAAAAAATATATTTTTTAAAAAGAGATAACAATCAAATAGTATGAAAATCTATATAACTTAGATGAAGTAGACTAATTCCTCAAAAAACACAGGTTACCACAACTCACCCAATATGAAATAACTAAATAAATAAACCCACCCAATATGAAAGGGCTCACCCAATAAGCCCTTCAAGGAAACTGAAGTCATAATTTAAAACTCCTGAGAAAGAAATTTCCAGGCCCAGATAATCTGACTGGATGATTCTTTTAAATGTTTAAAGAAGAATTAACACCCATTCTACATAACCCTTTCCAGAAAATAGAAGAAGAGAGAATACTTCACACCTCACTTTGTGAGACCAGTATTACCCTGGTACCAAAACCAGATAAAGATGGTACCAAAAAGTACATATAATAACTACAGATGAATATCCTTCACAAATACAAATGAAAAAACTCTTTAATAAATATTAGCAAATTGAATATGGGGTTTATTCCAGAGATGCAAGGCTGGTTCAATACTTAATCAGTGAAATCCACTGTATTAAAAGGCTAAAGAAGAAAAACCACATGATCATACCAACTGATACAGAAAAATCAGTTGTTGACAAAATTCAACAACTATTGGGACTTCGCTGTTGGGGCAGTGGTTAAGAAGCTGCCTGCCAGTGCAGGGGACACAGGTTCGATCCCTGGTCTGGGAAGATCCCACGTGCTGTGGAGCAACTAAATCCGTGCACCACAACTACTGAGCCTGCACTCTAGAGCCCGTAAGCCACAACTAGTGAGCCCACGTGCCACAACTACTAAAGCCCACGTGCCTAGAGCCCCTGCTCCGCAACAAGAGAAGCCACTGCAATGAGAAGCCCGCGCACCGCAATGAAGAGTAGCCCCCCGCTCGCCGCAACTAGAGAAAGCCCACATGCAGTCAAAAATAAATAAATAAATAAATGAATGAATGTATTTAAAAAGAATTCAGCAACTCTTTATGATAAAACTCTCAGAAAAAACTAAGGATGGGGGGAACTTCCTCAATTTGATAAAAAAAATACCTATTAAAAACCACCAGTTGGGCTCCCCTGGTGGCACAGCGGTTGAGAGTCCGCCTGCCGATGCAGGGGACACAGGTTCGTGCCGCGGTCCGGGAAGATCCCACATGCCGCAGAGCGGCAGGGCCCGTGAGCTATGGCTGCTGATCCTGCGCGTCCGGAGCCTGTGCTCCGCAACGGGAGATGCCACAACAGTGAGAGGCCTGCGTACCGCAAACAAACAAACAAACAAACAAACAAAAAAACACACCAGCGGACAAAATACTAATGTTGAAAGACAATGTTTTCCCATAAGACTGGGAGCAAGGCAAGGGTGTCTATATTAACCACTCTTGTTCAATATAGTACTGGAAGCCTCGGGCAGCACAGTAAGCAAAAGGAAATAAAAGGCGTACAGGTTGGAAAGGGATAAATAAAACAGTCCCTGTTTGCAGATAGCATAATGATCTACCCAGAAAATGCCAAATATCCAAAAACAAAACAAAACTGAAACAATTCCTAGGATAATAAGTGAGTTTAGCAAAGTTGCAAGATATAAGATCAACATATAAAAATCAATTGTATTTCTATATATTAGCAATAAACACATGGAAAGCAAAATTTAAAGTACAATATTGTTTACAATCTCTCTCTCCAAAAAGAAATACCTGTGCATAAATCATCAAAATGTACAAAACATGTACACTAAAAATTATAAAATGCTGATGAAATAAATAAAAAAGATCTAAATAAATGGAGAGATATTCATGGGTTGGAAGATTCATCAGAGTACAAATGTCAATTCTCCCTCAAATGATATATGGTTATAATGAAATTTTTAGCAAAATCCTCCAAGATATTTTGTAGGCAGAGACACGCTTATTCTAAAATTTATATTAAAAGCAAAGGATTCAGAATAAATAAAACATTTTGAAAAAGAAGAAAGGAATGGGAGTAATCCCTCTGTTCTATTTGAAGACTTATTATGCAGCTATAGTAATTAAGACCGTAGTACGGGCAGAGGGGTGGACACCAAGATTAATGGAAGGGAATGGAAAGCCCAGAAATAGCCCCACACCAGTAAGGCCACCTGATTTTTGACAAAGGTGCAAAAGGAATTCACTGGAGGAAGGATAGCTGACTTTTCAACACATGGTGCTGGAGCAATTGGATAATCATAGGCCAAAAAATAAATAAGTAAATAAAAAGAACCTCAACTTAAATTTTGGATTTTATATAAAAATTAACTCAAAATGCATCACGGATATAAATGTACATATAAAATTATAAAAACTTTTAGAAGAAAACATAGGAGAAAATCTTGGGGACCTAAAGCTTAGCGACAAGTTCTTAGACATAACACCAAAGGCATAAACAAAAGAGAGATAAATTAGACTTCATCAAAATGAAAAAGCTTTGCTCTGCAAATGATCCTGTTAAGATAAGCTACAGACTGAGAGATAGCATTTGCAAACTGCATATCAGACAAAGTACCCATGTCTAGAATATATACAGAGTCCTCAAAAGTCAGCAGGA
>NW_006798282.1:187793-237234 GCF_000442215.2 Lipotes vexillifer
AACCAAACAATAAAAATGGGTAAAGAACTTGGAGAGACATTTCACTGAAGAGAATATACAGATTGTAAATAGGCACATGAAAAGATATTCAACATCATTAGCCATGAGGGAAATACAAATTAAGACTATGATGAGATATTACCACACACCTATTAGAAAAGCTAAAATCAAAACCAGGGGCCATGCCAAAATCTGGCAAGGATGTAGAGAAATGATCTCTCATACACTGCTGCAGGAAATGTGAAATGGCACAGCCACTCTGGAAAAGAGTATGACAGTCTCTTAAAAAACTGAACACACGCCATATGATCCAGCAATCACACTCTTGGGCATTTACCCTGGGGAAATGAAAACTTATGTTCTCCCAAAAACCAATACATGATTGTTTACAGAAGATTAATTCTTTATAGCCCCAAACTGGAAACAACCAAAATGTCCCATAACGGGTGAATGGCTAAATTCCATACCATGGGATACTACTCAGTAATAAAAAGGAGCAAGCTTTTGGTATATGCAATGATTTGCATAGACCTCAGGGGTTTTATGATTAGTTTAAAAAATGCAATCTCAAAAGGTCACATAGCAATTCCACTTACATAACATTCTTGAAATGACAAAAATCATAGAGATAGAAAGCAGATCAGTGGTTGCCAGGGGTTAGGAATGGTGGGGGCAGGTGTGACTATAAAAGGAGAGCAGGAGGGACATCTTTGTGATGACAGAATAGTTCTATATCTTAATTGGGGTGGTGGTTACAGGAATCTACATATGTGATAAAATGGAACAGAACTGTACACACACATTGTACCACTGTCTAACTCCTGTTTTTGATACTGTACTATACTTATGGAAGATGTAACCACTGGAGGAAAATGAGTGAATCAGGTGGGATTTCTCTATACTATTTTTATAATTTCTTGCTAATCTATAATTATTTCAAAGTTAAGCAAACAAAAAAGCTATAATCCTGCTATTTTTAGCTCAAAAAGCTTCAACAATTACCCACTGCCCATGGCAGTGGTTTTACAAATTTAGTGTAGGTAAGTATCACTAATGTTGTATTAAACATGCAAATTCTGATACAGTAGGTAAGGGGGTGGGCGGGGGTCAGCACATCTAAGGAGCTCTAAGGAGTTGATTAGGCTGCAAGAGGGGTCTTCAGGTCACACTTTGAGAAACTCAGACTCTGGCTCTGCTCTTGAGCTCTTAGTTTACAGTTAACGCTCTCTACAACAAAAATATATGTTCACCGGACCCAGGACAGGGTAAGGCAGGCAAGGAGCCAAGGGTGTGATATTTAAGGAGGCACTCACTCTCCACAGAAGTGCAGAGTTCTCCACATAAAGACTTGGATTTAAAGGTCCTTAGCAGCTTTACTCATTATACCCCCAAACTGGAAACAACCAACTGTCAACCAACTCAACCAACTAGTAAAGGGACCAGTAAATTGTGATATAGTCATACAATGAAATGCTAGCCAGCAGTAAAAAGGAACAAACTACTCATCCATGCAACAAAATAGATGAACCTCACAAATGTTATGCTGAGTAACACAAAAGAGTACATATTCTGAACAAAACTTTGGAAAATCTGGGAAAGACAAATCTAATTTACACCAACAGAAAGAACATAAGTAGTTGCCAGGGTGGGTGATTATCTGGGAAGGTGGGTGATTACTTGGAAAGGCGGGTTACAAGGGAGCTTTTGGGGGTATCAGGAATGTTTCATATCTTGATTGGTTGTGGTTACACTGGTGTATACTCGCGGAAACACCCATTTAACATGGGTGCATTTTATTGTATGTGAATGACACTTCAATGAAGCTGATTAAATATACAAAACAAAAACAAACAAAATCCCCAGCTCTCTCACAAACATCTGAACCCTGCGCTTTGGGGGAAAGGCCATCTCTTACTGATGGGCTCCGGGTACAACACAGTCGAGTAGGAAGAGCTGTGGTGAGGGGTCAGGACACCTTGATTCTCATCCTAGTTCTAGTAATAACTGGCTGGACGACCCATGGGTCAGTCATTAAGCCCTCTGAGTCTCATCTGCTGTGAGTACTTCCCAGGGCTGGTGGGAGCAATAGATACATGAAGTCACCTAGTGAAAAGCTACACATTTGTCAGAAATTTTTACCTGTTCTTGGATGGAAACTGCCCTTTGCACAGCCCTTTGAATTCAAGTCTGGAATGGCTCTAGGAATATGAGGAGATTTCGATAGCATACGCAAATTAAAGCTGCCAGACATCATTTTTTGCCCATGTATTTGGCAAAAATTAGAAAGTCATAATACCAAGGGTTAATGAGAACGAGGAAAGTGAGAACCCTGGAGGCAAGGCTGGTGGGAGTGTGGACTGGTGTAGCATTTGAGGGACAACCTGGAAGAAGGTAAGGCTGAAAATACCTCTGATCTAGCAGTTCCACTCTTGGGCTCCTCATCCAGAGAAACTCTGCATA
Source organism: Lipotes vexillifer (assembly GCF_000442215.2). Taxonomy (NCBI): domain Eukaryota; kingdom Metazoa; phylum Chordata; class Mammalia; order Artiodactyla; family Lipotidae; genus Lipotes; species Lipotes vexillifer. The sequence continues at coordinate 190,254 of NW_006798282.1, forward strand.
GGCCATAAGGAGACAGATGGAAAGATGCTCACTCCAACATTGTTTTTGACGGCAAAGATCGGGGACAATCTAGGTGTCTGTCACTAGGAAATGGATACATAACTGTCGGAACATTCACACACAGTAAGACAAAGCAGTAATCAGAAATACATTTACTACAGCTGCACAGTTGTAGCTCAAAAACATCATATTGAATAAAAATGTATTCTGAATGATATTTATGGCATAATGTCACTTATGTAAACCAATCTCACCTTGCAGAATTGAATGGATTAGACAGGATGTTGGTCACTGATTGCCACTTAGTAGTGGCTCGACAGATGGTAGCCATTATTTTGAAAAAAAAAAAAAAAAGTAGATCATTGAATTCATCAGCATCAAAGTTAAAAAAATAGAATTGTGAATCCTGGTAAGTTCCATATTTCCCTGGGAAGGAGGTAAAACAAGGGGCTGGACCTCCATGTTCCAGAATGTCCCCACTAGGTCAGGAAGCTGGCCTTCTTGGCAGTTTCAGTTTGAAGATGCTAGAGAAATATGTTGTTGGCCACTGCCCCCTGTTGAAACAATATTGTCAGTTCCGAGTAGAGAATTCTCAGACTTGCCATGTAATAGCATGTGAACTTCAACTCACTGGGGAAAAGGCAGACTGCTGTTTCAGCACTTACAGAAAATGCTGCCCCTCTGAAGGAATCCCTCTAATCATTATAGCTAAAACAATATAGCTACTTTCTTATGTCTATTATTATCATTTGAATATGTTATTTTGAAAAACAGAATCGATTCTCATAACAAACACAACTCAACACAATGCATACACAAGAGGCAGGTACTATTGTATTGATGTGAGAACAGAGGCACAACGAGGTAAGTAATTTGCCTGAAGTCACACAGTCAGGAAGCAGTGAAGCTGGCTCCAAGGTCTGTATTCTTTTTTTTTTTTTTTTTTTAACATCTTTATTGGAGTATAATTGCTTTACAATGATGTGTTAATTTCTGCTTTATAACAAAGTGAATCAGTTATACATATACATATGTTCCCATATCTCTTCCCTCTTGCGTCTCCCTCCCTCCCACCCTCTGTATTCTTAACCAGCTTTGCAGGTCTGACTCTTGAATGCCTCTGGTTCCTTTGGTCTGATCATGACAATTGTTCTGCAGCCTGCATTTTGTCCAAATACTTTTTCCCCATCTAAAACACCTTCAAGTCTATGCTCCATCCCTTATAGGTCCCTCCCTTTCACAGTAAAATTCCTTGAAAGAACAGTCTACACTCACTTTCTTCCCAGAAGCAAAAGACTCTGCCGTTAATTCTCACTCCCAAATTCCTCAGGAGTCTGGCCTTGACCTGCTTCTCTGATTTGTATGTGCTCCCTCCAAGCACCCTCACTATACACATAATGCTGATACTATACATGATTATTGAATCAAGGAAATGGATGTGACAGTTCACAATCCAAAGACATTTTGCTCATTCCAATCTTTTGGTCTTCCATGTATTTTCCTATTTTCTCCACCAGGGGGAAGTCTTCTCTTAAGGCCTGATTCCTCCAGCCTCTTCACAGGTCAGGTACACAACTCTAGCTATTGAGCGCTGGAAACGTGGCAGGTCCCAACTGAGATGTGCTTAAGTACAAATTACACACTAGATATTGAAGATTTAGTACAAAGGAGAGAATGTAAAATATCTTATTAATAAATGTAATAACTTGATTACATGTTGAAATGATATTCTAGATAGATTAAAGACACTCTTGAAATTAATTTTACCTATTTCTTTTTAGATTTTTAAAAATATGTTTACTAAACAATTTAAAATTGCACATGTGGCTTACTCCATATTTCTATTGGACAGTATAAGTTTAGAGGCTCCCTGCTAATGGCAAACTCTAAGGGTGGTCTGCAGAACCCTTGGTCAGCAAGGAACCCAGTTCGAAAACCATTCACTTGACCACTAATGAAGAAACTGAGGCCCACAAGGGCCAACAACTTTTCCAAGGTGATCCAAGTGATGGGATCTTGAGTTTAGATTAGAATGCAGGTGTCCTCAAAAGACCTGTATGCAGAAAATTATAAGACACTGATGAAAGAAATTAAAGATGATACAAATAGATGGAGAGATATACCATGTTCTTGGATTGGAAGAATCAACATTGTGAAAATGACTCTACTACCCAAAGCAATCTACAGATTCAATGCAATCCCTATCAAACTACCACTGGCATTTTTCACAGAACTAGAACAAAAAATTTCACAATTTGTATGGAAACACAAAAGACCCCGAATAGCCAAAGCAATCTTGAGAACAAAAAATGGAGCTGGAGGAATCAGGCTGCCTGACTTCAGACTATACTACAAAGCTACAGTAATCAAGACAGTATGGTACTGGCACAAAAACAGAAAGATAGATCAATGGAATAGGATAGAAAGCCCAGAGATAAACCCATGCACATATGGTCACCTTATCTTTGATAAAGGTGGCAGGAATATACAGTGGAGAAAGGACAGCCTCTTCAATAAGTGGTGCTGGGAAAATTGGATAGGTACATGTAAAAGTATGAGATTAGATCACTCCCTAACACCATACACAAAAATAAGCTCAAAATGGATTAAAGACCTAAATGTAAGGCCAGAAACTATCAAACTCTTAGAGGAAAACATAGGCAGAACACTCTATGACATAAATCACAGCAAGATCCTTCTTGACCCATCTCCTAGAGTAATGGAGATAAAAACAAAAATAAACAAATGGGACCTAATGAAACTTCAAAGCTTTTGCACAGCAAAGGAAACCATAAACAAGACCAAAAGACAACCCTCAGAATGGGAGAAAATCTTTGCAAATGAATCAACTGACAAAGGATTAATCTCTAAAATTTACAGGCAGCTCATGCAGCTCAATAACAAAAAAATAAACAACCCAATCCAAAAATGGGCAGAAGACCTAAATAGACATTTCTCCAAAGAAGATATACAGACTTCCAACAAACACATGAAAGAATTCTCAACATCATTAATCATTAGAGAAATGCAAATCAAAACTACAGTGAGATATCATCTCACACCAGTCAGAATGGCCATCATCAAAAAATCTAGAAACAATAAATGCTGGAGAGGGTGTGGAGAAAAGGGAACCCTCTTACACTGCTGGTGGGAATGTAAGTTGATACAGCCACTGTTGGAGAACAGATGGAGGTTCCTTAAAAAACTACAAATAGAACTACCATATGACCCAGCAATCCCACTACTAGGTATATACCCTGAGAAAACCATAATTCAAAAAGAATCATGTACCAAAATGTCCACTGCAGCCCTATTTACAATAGCCCGGAGATGGAAACAACCTAAGTGTCCATCATCGGGTGAATGGATAAAGAAGATGTGGCACATATATACGATGGAATATTACTCAGCCATAAAAAGAAATGAAATTGAACTATTTGTAATGAGGTGGATAGACCTAGAGTCTGTCATACAGAGTGAAGTAAGTCAGAAAGAGAGAGACAAACACCGTATGCTAACACATATATATGGAATTTAAGAAAAAAAGTCATGAAGAACCTAGGGGTGAAACAGGAATAAAGACACAGACCTACTAGAGAATGGACTTGAGGATATGGGGAGGGGGAAGGGCAAACTGTGACAAAGCGAGAGAGAGGCATGGACATATATACATTACCAAACGTAAGGTAGATAGCTAGTGGGAAGCAGCCACATGGCACAGGGAGATCAGCTCGGTGCTTTGTGACCCCCCCTGGAGGGGTGGGATAGGGAGGGTGGGAGGGAGGGAGACGCAAGCCGGAAGAGATATGGGAACATATGTATATATATAACTGATTCATTTTGTTGTGAAGCTGAAACTAACATACCATTGTAAAGCAATTATACTCCAATAAAGATGCTAAAAAAAAAAAAAAAAGAATGCAGGTGTCCTATACCCTTTTTTTTTAATCTCTCCCCTATTATGGAGGTCCTTGAATGCCACAAGAGGACACAGGCACAAGACTATGTCCTGTGGGCCTTTAAGGTCCCTTATCAAGAAATGTCACCACCTCAGGTCTCTCGCTGTTTGCTTCCACAGGTCTCCTGCACAGCCCAGGGGCCACTCTCTCTTGCATCCTCTGCCAACCCCGTGAGCATTTTTCTGCTCTCTGCTAGGAAGCCCAGCCCTGCTTTAGGGGTCTATCTGGCTGCTTCCTCCCTGGCGCTGACAGCCTGGCTAGAGACCCTGGAGACAAGCAGTGACTACAGAGCCCTTCTCACCCTTTTGTCGTCTTCAACTATCCTCTAGACTTGTCCAATTCCAGTCCCACCCAGAGGGCCATCGTAGCAGCTCTTGCTGGAATAAGTCCAACCCAGCTGGAAGGATGAGCAAATAGAGCCAGCTAGACTGATCACCTGCTGACCCCGTGTCCATCACCCTCTGTCACTACAGACAGCTCACGTTGCCCACAGGCCCTCCTTGCAGAGCGGGGACCGGTGATCACATGGCTGGTGAGTCACATGGAAACTGAAAGCACCCCTCAGTGGGGTGACTTCTCTAAAGTGGACACATGAATCAGAGGCGGGGAAGCTGCGAGGCAAGGCTAGACCCTGCGTCGCAGGCAGGGATCTTAAGTGCAAGCCCTAACACCACAAATCTTCCCCACCACACCCCCGCAGAACTACAGCATTGTGGGTCAGCTGTAGTTTGTTTTGAGTTCGGGTTGAGGCCCGAACACGTGTGTGAGCCTGCACAGGTGTGGGTCTGCCCAGGTGGGAAGAAGTCTCTGTTTCTGGCTTGTGTCTCTTCCTCATGAGAGCCACACACGAGTGGGAGCAAAGGGTATCAGCCCCCCTCCCTACCCTGGATTCCTGGTCAAGGACCCGTGTGAGTCTAGGCCCTGAGTGTGGCCAAGGGTGCCTGGATAGTCATTGCACCATGCCTGCAACCTCATCTCTGCCTCTTCTGAACCCAAATTAGAGAACTGCTGAATCATGGGACTGTAAGAGAACCCGTGTGGTGTGGATCAGCAGTCACAAGATGAGGGCTCTCTTCCCAGTTCTGCCACAGCTCTAGCTGTGCAATTTTGGGCTAGTCACTGTATGTGTCTGAGGCTCAGGTTCTCACTTGTATAATGGGTGTATTACTTATCTATCACTCTTTTAAAAATTCCTTCAAAACCTACTGGCTTAAACAATAAGTATTTATTATCTCACACAGTGTCTGTGGGTCGGATATTTGAGAACAACTCACCTGGGTGGTTTTGGCTCATGGTCTTTCATGGGATGAGGTCAAGATGTCCACTGGAGCTGCAGTCATCTGAAGGCTTGACTGGGGCTGGAGGACCTACATCCAAGACAGCTTTGTTCATACGGCTGCTGGCAGGAGGCCTCGGTTCCTTGCCACATGAGTCTCTCCATGGGGCTGCTTGAGTGTCCTCCTGACATGGTAGCCGGCTTCCCCTAGAATGAGCAATCGAAAAGCACAAGACAGAAGCCACAGTATCTTTTATGACCTAACCTCTGAAGTCAAGCACTGTTATTTCTGCACTATCTCACTTGTTATCCAAGTCAACCCTAATCAGGGATGTGAACACCAGAAGGTACAAACCACTGGGGGCCATCATGAAGGCTGGCTACCACCTTAGAAGTAATTAGTACCATTATTAATATCTGCCCTGCCCATCTCACAGAGCCATCAGGAGGTTTTGTTTGCATACCCACTGCAAGAAAAACCATTAACCAGAGGATGCACCTGATAAGAGTCAAGACAGCAGCTGCTAAAAACAGCTGTAAAAAGGGTTGCTGGAGACTGGACTCTGAGACCATCACAGGAAGCTCTGAGACAAGTAAAAGGAGGACCAACATAGGAACGTGGTACAATGCGGAGACAATTAGGAAAGTGCCTGACAATGTGCCCATTACATATGGTGCTCAGCCATAAGTGTTCTTTCTAAGGAAAGCAGGTGGGTCATAGTCTTAGGAATTCCAGGAGGAGGTGCTGGGCCACGGTGAAGGTTGAATTGTGCCCTAGCCCTTTAGTTCTGACATTTAAATTAGTTAGTTTACTTTTCACAAACTCCAAAGAGCTGCATAAACATGGAAGTCCATCGTTATTACCTCCTGGTAAGATGCCCACAGATCACGCTTCCAAAGAATCTCTCCACTGATTCCTTAAATAGCCAAAAAAAAGGAACTGAGATACGTTCACTGTTTTCCAACTATCAGAAACAGCCTCTCAAAGTTGCCTCTGAATTTGTCCTTGTTCATTTACTCTGGGATTTTCTCTCACTCTCTGCACTCAGCCTCTACCTGACAGTGGCTCAGTCCCTCTGGAACCCACTCTTATTACTCCTGTCATTCTCAGGTCCTGCTTAGGGCTGCAGTTCCCTCCACTTCCAAAATTTCACTCCAGTGGCTAGAGCCTTATAATCCACTGCTGTCCAGGTGCCGTCCTAACTGCTGCCCATCTTCCTGGATTTGTGAGGACCACTGCTCTTGGGGTCCTCTTTGTTGTGTTCTGAGTTCTACCCATCTCGGTGCCTGGCTGGCTGGACCCCAGTGCTGGATGCTCACCTGGTTTAGGTCTGTTCTTGTACCGTGTTTTTGTACCAGATTCCAGACACCCAGTCCTGCCTGCTGGACTGGACTTTCTCCCTGCACCTGCGTTGGACAGGCCCCTCCCACACTTCCCTTTCTGCCCTCCGAAGGGAATCTCCTTATAGATCTTCCTGGTGGACACCTCGGGGGACAATGCTTGGTTTGAGAGGGACAACAGCCTAGATTTTCAGCTGCAGTGTTTATAGCAGAACAAAAATTGTTCATGTTTCTCAGTGCACAAGGCACATTTTTATGTCGTTCATGTTTTGTCATATTTCTCCCCTGCTGGTTAGGGAGTAAGGTCACACAGGGATTTTAAAAGCAAAACAAGTAGTCCCTGCCTCCAGTGAGTTTTTTTTTTTTTTTTTGCGGTACGCGGGCCTCTCACTGTTGTGGCCTCTCCCGTTGCGGAGCACAGGCTCCGGATGCGCAGACACAGCAGCCATGGCTCACGGGCCCAACCGCTCCGCATCATGCGGGATATTCCTGGACCGGGGCACGAACTCGTGTCCCCTGCATCGGCAGGCGGACTCTCAACCACTGCGCCACCAGGGAAGCCCTCCAGTGAGTTTTTGAATGAAGTAATAGGTGTTTATAAATAAATACACAGGAAATCCATTTATAGTAGTTCCCACTAAGATCTGTTCCTCTTTGCCTGAGGTCTCTGTTTTCATCCTCACCGTCTCTTTGTGGTCCCAAATGACTGCACTTCAAAGTACTGCCTTCTTGCGAACAAATGTCTGTATTCAGGGCCAAATTCATTCTGAAACTTGCGCTTTTGGTGACACTGAGTGAGGTTATAGGGGAGTAGGTGATTGTCAACTCCCTTAGCTCATGGCAGCTGTTGTTATTAACCAAAAGGACCTGAATGGTTATACAGGACTAAACTGGCTTAGGTCAGTTCTAACACTGGGGAGTAGGAGGTGCATTAATGGGCAGTGGAGAATTGACTAAAGATTTGAGTTGGGGGCAGTGGACCAGGGAAAGTTAAACTCACATGCATGTATCCAACAAGTCCCTTGAACTCTTCCTCTGGGCTATGGTGGCAGCGCTCTTCTACCCTGGCCTCCTGCCTACAGCACCCAGCCCCACTCCTCCTTCCTCCTTCATGTTCCAGAAAACCTCCTTCCTTCTACAGAAAACTGGGGAGAAGCTCCAAGTCCAGGCTGGAAGGGCCCTTTCCACCCTTGAAGATTGGACTTTTCAAAGACCGTTTCTCCTCCAAGAAATTTTCACGCCAGCAGCTACAAAGACGTTTTCTCCACAGTCTTTGCAATTACATTGAAAGTGCTCATCAGCGAAAACTAGGGGTGATGACTCAGAGTTGTTGACACAGAGTGAGGCATCACGAGTTCTAATCTCGTTGCATTTCCTTGTGGTAATTTCAGGGTGCTGCTGGGATGGATGGACAGCTGTCAGGCTTGGCCTGGTTTCCAGTCTCTGCAGCCTCCTTCTTTCTACAGCCAACATTACCTTCAGCTCCCTTCTGCCAGATCTCTAAGGAGGCCAGAGCCCAGATCCTGAGGCTCACATCCATGGAGGCCCCTTGTGCGCTCCGGCTCCAGGCCTACTCCAGTTCTGGGTACCAGATCTTTGCCTCATTTCTTGGGTCTTCTCCTGTCTCCCTCATGGAAGCCTGCTCAATCCCCAGTCTCATTATGAATGAGCCCTGCCTTGTACCCAACACCCTTCCTCCACCTCTTTGGGGGTTGGATTCCTGCCCAGACTCCAGCTCAGCTGGGACCCTGAGACCTGACGGATGACAGGTCTTTCTGAGGAAAACTGGTGAGTCCCTAGACTTGGAAGGGGAGCTCCTACTTCCCAATTTGGTCACATACAACCATGAGGTTCTGCTTGGTTAATATCAATAGCCGCCATTAGTTATAAGATTCAAGGGCTGGCTCCTTCTTATGGCCTCACTCTAGGTTACCATTAAAGGAAGTCTCAGACTAAATTCTCCCCCCAAAGAGACAATGATTAGCAAATACGCACAAGTCACACCACCTCCTGTGAGCTTGATAAAGTCCAAACTCTCTGTCCTTTAGGGTGCTCCAACAAGATCACACGTGAAAGAAAGTTTCACTTGGGGCAAATGCGATAATACTCTAGTAGTGGGATTGGCGAACCATCTAGTCAGACTCAGGTTGGCCCACCTTCTCCGGAATCAGCAGCTGGACTGTGGGCAACGTTCCTAACAGGGAAGGAGGAAAGATTCACTAGATTCTAATACCCTGTTCATATATGTTTGTGGAGTTCCTCCATGCTTCACCAGTGAACACCTTTCTCTCCACTCATTATGCTAATTAACAAAACCTCTAGTACTGATCAGCTATAAAGATAGCTGAAGCACTTGTGAGAGCTCCTCTGCAGTGTGGCCTTCTGATTAAGCCCTAGTTACCACCCTTGGAGTTGCCCAGATTAGCACAATTGGCCTCCTCTAGGGTATAGATTAAAAAGGAATGAACCGGGCTTCCCTGGTGGCGCAGTGGTTGAGAGTCCGCCTGCCGATGCAGGGGACACGGGTTTGTGCCCCGGTCCGGGAAGATCCCACATGCCGTGGAGCAGCTGGGCCCGTGAGCCATGGCCGCTGAGCCTGCGCATCCGGAGCCTGTGCTCCACAACGGGAGGGGCCACAGCAGTGAGAGGCCTGCGTACCGCAAAAAAAAAAAAAAAAAGGAATGAACCACATTTAGAGCACACTGTCAGTGCTGAAGTATAAACTGCAGACGTCATAGTACTAGGGCACCCCAGCCTCCATGATAATAGTAATAATCAGCATTTCTTTGGCTCACAAGATGTTATTCCATGGTTTTCAGCCCCCTGCAAAGTAAGTCCCCTGAATTATTTCTAGGTACTGCCAGGAGTCTCATGTGGACTCACCAACGGGTTCATTAGCTATAGCTCAGCACAGTCCCCACTTCATCCCTTTCCACTTCCAGCTTCCTCTGCAACAGGCATTTGTTGTTTGGAATGCCTACAACAGCACTCCCCACGTTGGGGGCAAGTTGCTTCTTCCCCACTCCAGCCATCGTGTGGCTATGGGAATGAGCATGTGACTTTCCTGGGCCAATCACTACAGCCTCATCCTTTTGGCCAAAGTGACTGGCTAGGAATGGACAAGGGGCTTGCGAAGCCAATCAAGAGACTTCCTAGAGATTTTTTTCAATACAGAGTTGGCGAAGACACTCTCTTTTGTTTTTTTTCCTAAGATTTTTTTTTTTTTGATGTGGCCATTTTTTTTTTTAAGTCTTTATTGAATTTTGTTACAATATTGCTTCTGTTTTATGTTTTGGTTTTTTGGCTGCGAGTCATGTGGGATCTTAGCTCCCCGACCAGGGGTCGAACCCGGACCCCCTGCATTGGAAGGCGAAGTCTTAACCACTGGACTGCCAGGGAAGTTCTGCAAAGACACTCTCTTAAAGCTGCCTTCCGGCATGTCTTTGGCCTTGTGGAGACAGCTGAATTGTGAGGATAAATCCAATATGCAGAGAGCATCAGAGACATACATTGTTATGGACTGAATGTTTGTGTCCCTCCCATCAAATTCATATGTTAAAGTCCTAATTCCCAAGGTGGTGATATTAGGAGGTGGGGATTGGGAGGTAATTAGGTTTGGATGAGGTCATGAGGGTGAGTCCCCCATGATGGGATTAGTGCACTTATCGGAAAAGGAAGAGGCACCAGAGTTCATCCTCTCTCCCCCCACATGAACTCATACAAGGAATAGACCACGTGAGGATACAGAGAGACGGTGTCTGTCTGCAAACCAGAAAGTGGAAACTAAACATGCCAGTGCCTTGATCTTGGACTTCCCAGCCTCCAGAGCTATGAAAAATAAATGCCTGCTATTTAAACCACCTAGTCTATGGTATTTTGTTACAGCAGCCTGAGCTGATTAAGATGTAGGTGGAGAGATAGGAAGTCCTGACAATAGTTGAATCTCTAAATCCAGTTGTCCCTGGGTCCAGCTGTACCCAAATGTGCACTCTGTGTGGTTTGGTTATATAGCCCACAGTGACCTTTTTTGGTGCAAGCTGGCTTAAGTTTCTGATTAACTTATCCACCAGCAATGGCCAGTAGTTGCTTTACAGGACCACCTTTACCTTCCTTGCTGAAGCCCTGTGCTGCTGCTGGGACCTCTGGTGCTTGGTGCTAAGGACCACAATCACCCACTCTGTCCTCCTGATGCTTCCTGGTCCTAACCTGAGGATCATCTAGGCCAGAATGAAGACCCTCACTATTGCTGAGCAGTTGGTTTATGGCCAGTGTGTCTGGCAGACGCCCACTCTTGGGGTTAGTAGGATGTCTGCACCTCTGAGCTTCCCCACGACTGGCTCATGCGTATTGTAGATAGGTTAAGGCCTGTAAAGTGATTTTGGACTCTTATTTTCAAAAGTTACATTGCCAGGTAAGCTGTCACCCTGGCCATCCCCTTCAAGAACCATTTCTGCCTTCTGGGAAGGACTTCTTCCCCCAAGACCTAAGGCTAATCCTATCCCCTCCATGCTAGTTATGTCCTGGCCCCATTCTCCTTTCCTACATGTCCCAGAACCACTGTGCACTCTGGCTGACTGAACTGTGATCTCCAAGGGAGGCTTCATACACATGGAACCTCAGTGAGGGCCTGTATGTCTGGTGCTCTGTGCCCATTAAACGTCCCAGCCTCATATCTTTTCTATTGTTATATTATACGGCTGACTCACCCTGAGCTTGTGGCCTTGGCAAACAAGACCCTCAAGATCTCTATCTGCACTTTCCACACAGAGGAAGCCAGATAGCACCGTGTATAGATGGTTTGTTTCTGTCTCACTAATCAAGAGGCTGAAAGCAACAGTTTCTGAGGTATCTTTTCTTCTTTGATTCATTAGGGCCAGGGGACCTGAGGACAGATGATGAAGCATTTAGGATTTAGTTTTCTCATCTAGAGAATGGAACCACAATTAAAACATTGCTCAGACCTCACCTACAACAGGACTGAATAACCCGGACTTGCAGCAGAGAGTTCTGAGTACCTCAGGCCCCTTAAAAGAAGGGGATTTCCTGAGAGGACACCCACCTGTGAGGGCAGGGGTGGGAGCGCTTTTTGGTGTCACAGGGAGTTTGGGGCCTGCCCATGCCCTCGACTTCTCTCCTGGGCTTCATGGCTGTGATTCTTTCTGTGTGTCACCCTCCATCTCCTCCTACTCTCAAGAAGACAGTCATCTCTGGTATCTCCAGCCCCAGATTCCAGAGGATGCTGGTCTGATCAGTAGAGACTGGAGATGTCCCCTACTATTCATTCTCTCTCAAAATAATATAGCCCTGGATTTTTAGCTAGGCACGGCTGCCTAGAATATGGCTAATATTTCCCAGCTGTCCTTGCACCTGAGTCTTCCTTTGGCCAATGGGATGCGAGTGAAAGTTATCTGTGCAAATTCCAGGTTGTGTTTTAAAGGGAAGGGGCATGTCCTCTGGGTTCCCTTTTCCTTTCCCACTTGCTGGAAAGTGGACATGCTGTGAGCCATCTCGGTCAGTGCCTATGAGGACAACACTGCAGCGGGCAGAGCAACAAGACAGAAAGAGCCTGGGCCCCTGAAACCTTTGCAGAATAGAGCTTCCATAACTAGCTTAGACTCCCACATGAGAAAAAAAGCAAACATGTATTTGTTTTAGCCATGTTATTGGGGTTTTCTCATGGCAGCTGAGCTATTGTTACATTTAGGAAATCATTGTTGCCTTCAAGCCAGCCACCTCAACCAGAAAGCTTATACAGTTGGGCTCTCTTGGGTCAATACCCACCCTTGATGCAATCAGTGGCCACCTTTGCACAGAGAATAGTTTAGCACTGCTTCCCTGGGTACGGAGCTCTGGGAAGGGTAGTTTCTTCCAGGAAGGGATAAACAGTATGGCTGGGGAGGCATCAAAACAAGAACTTTGCACAGCATTAGTCAAATGTCACAACATGTCACTAGATGAACAGAAGGGGATGTCAACTGTGCTAGTCTAAAAATATGTGGGGTTCCTAGATGGCAAGCAGGATGGAAAACCATCAGGCTGAATATCCAGAAATGCAGGCCCAATGGCACCAGGAGCTGGGGATGTCAGAAATAAGATCATTAGTCTGATTCTGTGGCAGCCACAGGTCTGCCTCTTTCTGTGCTGTAACTTCATGTCAAATTCTGTAGTGAGGGACTCTGATTGGCTTACTTAATGCTATCACCTTGGTTTGTCAGTTCCCTCTGTATCAGGCCATGTCATAAGCCACTAGTAGTGCACGGTAGGGTATCCACTCCTGGGTCCCTAGGTGGTCACCCCTGCCCAAAGTCAACCCAGAACTGCTTTCCCTAGGTTTGTATGTAGGGGGAGTGTGCTGCAGGCCAGGCAGTTTCAGCTCAAGGGGACAGTGGTCATAGAAGAAAAACACCAAAAGCCTCAGGGAATTGGCAGCAACCACTTCTGATGATTCTGGCAGATTACAGAACAGGGGAAGTTCTATTCAAAGCAAGAGAAGGGACCCAGGAATCGGTAAGGCCAGGTGCCAGTGGCATAAGACAAAAGTGAGGCCCCAGGCTTCAGCTGGGGTGGGTACAGGCAGCACCCCAACTCTGAGCAGGGAGGGAAGGAGGATAGGGAAAGTCTAGCTAGAACACTGCAGAGAGGACTTCTGTTCCAGGGCTACCAAAAGAGTCTGGCAGGCCCAGGGGAAGAGGCCCACCCCTTGGGTACAAGATAGATCTTAAATCTTAGCAGCAAGACCAAAGCCAGTTTTCAAAAGTAGGACGTAAGGTCTGTCCATGGCCTTTCCACTTTTCTGCCAAATTCTAGCAGAAGATTCCAGACTACCCTGCTCAATTCATCCTTCATCTTGCGCTGCTCCCAGCATTTTTTCATTTGTTCTTACTCTGGCTTCTATCCATGGCTCACTGATTGCCCAGACAATGCAAGGCAGAGTCTGGCTTTTTCCTCCTCAGGGAAACTGCTGGAAAAGAGCGGCTGCCAAGGCTGTGATCCTTCGCCTTAAGGTTTCAAAATGACAAGCATGCCGGAGAGATGGCGCAGACATCTAACTGCCCATCAGCCACCCATTCTCACCTCTTTTCTTAGGAAAAGACATCCAATTTTTAGCCTCTTTTAGCTTGGAGGTGGTCAAGGGATGAAGCAGAAGGTTAAGGGTCTGCAAGAAATTTTTCAGAGTTGCTGGTTTGGCTGGTAGGAACATTATTTTTCCCTCTCCCACTTCCTCTTGCTGCTGGCTCAGAGCGCGGATGGGCTGGGTCTCCAGGATCCATCTTAGATCGTAAGGTGATTTTAAGGGTGGAAGCCACATTCTGAAGATGGAGCAGCAGAGAGAGTTGGATCTGCTATGGATCCCAAGTAGCCTGGAGGGTCAGCCTCTAGGTTTTCTTTACTAAGTCAGGAATAAACTTCCATTGTGTTGAAGACCTCACGACTCAGTGTGTGTTGTGGACCAGAAACATGCCCCCCCACCCCCGCCACACCCCGGCCCCAGGAGCTTGTTAGAAATGCTGAAGCTTCTGAATCCGAATCTGCATTTTAACAGGATCCATGGGTGATTCATGTGCACATGATGGTTTAAGAAGCACTGATTTAAGCCACTATTATTATTACTCTTTTCCTGTTGTTGGCAGCTGAATCTAATTCTTGCACATAGAGAAGATGATTCCCATGTGGGGTCTTCTAGAAAGTGGGGCTAAGAATGGGCTGCTGAGAAGCTCACTACTGGACTCTCCCACTTCTCCTTTCCCTGCATGCAGGAAAAGAATGCAGGGCTCTCCAGCAAACCCTCATTTCCCCAAGCCATATCATGAGGGGCTTGGGGAACCTTGGCCAGGTTGTCCTGGAGCCCAGGTTCTTGAAAAGCAAGCTTCCTGTCACCTGCAACTGCCTCCACCCCTGACACCCTCTGTCTCCAGACCCAAGAATGGCAGAGGGTAGATGATAGTGTTTTAGCTCAGAGGAGGCAGGTGAGGGGGGCCCACAGTCATTCTGAAACCCTAAGGCATCATAAAATAGATCATCATTCCTGGAAGCCTTGGCCTTCTGTTTTTAAACACAGGCATTTCTAGGCTTTGCTTCTGGGGCTGACTGTCATACTCAGCCCCACGGTGACTCACACTTGACTGCCTAGGAGGGTCACGCCCTCTGGTACAAAACTCCAGGAAGTGTCCCTCCCAGCCCAACTATATCCACCCAGATGGTCAGGTGAAGGGTGGGAAAAGCTCCTAAGGATGTTTAGGAGACATCCTTAGGGTGACATTCTGGAAAATGGTTCTCCACATGCTACCAACTGGATGCAAGTGTTCAAGTGAATCACCTGAAAACATTCAACCCTAGGGAGGCAACTGAAAGTTACAGGGGGCTTCAAGGAGATCTTGTTTCAAGGCCCAGTTCTGCCCTTTACTACCTTTTGACCTAGGACAAGTTTCTAACCTCTCTAAGCCTTCTCTCCAAGCTTCTGGTAGCCTTTTAATAAATCTCAGTTCTGCTAAAGTTAACCCGGATTTCCTCATCTGTACACAGAAGAAATAATAACAATAGCAACAATGTATAGCTGATTCACTTTGTTATAAAGCACAAGCTAACACACCACTGTAAAGCAATTATACTCCAATAAAGATGTTAAAAAAAAAAAAGATACATGCACCCCTATGTTCATAGCAGCACTATTCACAACAGCCAAAACATGGAAACAACCTAAATGTCCACTGACAGATGAATGGATAAAGAAGATGTGGTACATACCTACCATGGAATACTACTCAGCTATAAAAAAGAATGAAATAATGCCATTTGCAGCAACATGGATGGACCTAGAGATTATCATACTAAGTGAAGTAAGTCAGAAAGAGAAAGATAAGTACTATATGATATCACTTATATGTGGAATCTAAAATATAACACAAATGAACCTATCTACAAAAGAGAAACAGACTCACAGACATAGAGAACAGACTTGTGGTTGCCAAGGGGGAGGGGAGTGGGGGGAGGGAAGGACTGGGAGCTTGGGGTTAGCAGATGCAAACTATTATATATAAGATGGATAAACAACAAGGTCCTACTGTATAGTACAGGGAACTATATTCAATATCATGTGATAAACCACAGTGGAAAAGAAGATTAATAAAAAAAAGAATGTCTCTATGTGTGTAACTGAGTCACTGTGCTGTAGAGCAGAGATTGGCACAGCATATTGTAAATCAACTCTACCTCAAAAAAAAAAAAAAAAAGACTGTAGACTCTCTACTAACGACTTGTGGATATTCCTTAGTTACTGTCCCTCAGCTGTTCTAAACTTTACTTCACAATTTCAGACACTATCATCACAAAAAGCAAATGACTTGCCATTTGTTACATGATCTCACCACAAGGTTTCTGTTTTGTTGTTGTTGTTAATAACGTACTACCCGTAGAACTTCATTTTGGATAAAATGTCCATATCATCCCGGCCACGACATGGAGAGATGATGTTTAATCCAGCAGGCAACAGGATATCGTTCTATCTGGGTTCCTGGTGGTGCAATATTTCCCCATGTTTAGAGGATACCTCTCAGCTTGATGTGGCAATTTTTGCTGTGGTTATGTCTTTCAACACACTTCCTGCTTTTCTTGCAAAACAGAGATGACTTACTCCTCTCTTGCAGACCACAGCCCAAATGGTTATAGGTTTCTCTGAGGGCTTGGGCAGGGCGTGGGGCACATCGTTGGCCCTCAGTGTGTGAGGCCTTTGGCTTTGGTTTTTCTATATGAACCCCGAGATTAATCTACGTGGACTTTACTTTCTGTTGGAATGAACAACTGAAAATCTGTTAGAGAAACATGAGGCTTGCAGCACCTGACTGCTCCAGATTTCAAGTAGACTTCTTCAGCCCCTCAACAAGCACAGAAAATAGAACCCTGCCATTTTTTGTAGTCAAGACTCTGCCTGGATCACATGATCTCAATGGCAATGCTCACAGTTGCTAGAAACTCAGAGACGCATAAGCTATGGGAGTTGAACAGAGCCTGACAACTTCTGAAGCTAACTCCTCTATGAATCAGAGGTGGAAACCAAAGTCCAGAGAGGTTAAGTGACTTGCCCAAGGTCATACTGCTAGCCTGGCCTTCATGGTTATTGTAGGATCATCCCATAAAGAGTCCAGATAAATTGCTCTGCTTAAAATCAAAACTACAATGAGATATCATCTCACACCGGTCAGAATGGCCACCATCAAAAAACCTACAAACAGGGGCTTCCCTGGTGGCGCAGGGGGTTGAGAGTCCGCCTGCCGATGCAGGTGACATGGGTTCGTGCACCGGTCCGGGAGGATCCCACATGCCGCGGAGCGGCTGGACGCGTGAGCCAGGGCCGCTGAGCCTGCGCGTCCGCAGCCTGTTGCTCCGCAATGGGAGAGGCCACAACAGTGAGAGGCTCGCGTACTGCAAACAAACAAACAAAACAAAAACAAAAACAAAAAAAACCCTACAAACAATAAATGCTGGAGCAGGTGTGGAGAAAAGGGAACCCTCTTGCACTGTTGGTGGGAATGTGAATTGATACAGCCACTATGGAGAACAGTATGGACGTTCCTTAAAAACCTAAAAATAGAACTACCATATGACCCAGCAATCCCACTACTGGGCATATACCCTGAGGAAACCATAATTCAAAAAGAGTCATGTACCAAAATGTTCATTGCAGCTCTATTTACAATAGCCAGGACATGGAAGCAACCTAAGTGTCCATCGACAGATGAATGGATAAAGAAGACGTGGCATATATATACAATGGGATATTACTCAGCCATAAAAAGAAACGAAATTGAGTTATCTGTAGTGAGGTGGATGGACCTAGAGTCTGTCATACAGAGTGAAGTAAGTCAGAAAGAGAAAAACAAATACCGTATGCTAACACATATATATGGGATCTAAAAAAAAAACCAATAGTCACGAAGAACCTAGGGGCAAGACGGGAATAAAGACGCAGACCTATTGGAGAATGGACATGAGGATACAGGGGGCGGGGAAGGGTAAGCTGGGACAAAGTGAGAGAGTGGCATGGACATATATACACTACCAAACGTAAAATAGATAGCTAGTGGGAAGCAGCCGCACAGCACAGGGAGATCAGCTTGGTGCTTTGTGACCACCTAGAGGGGTGGGATAGGGAGGGTGGGAGGGAGAGAGATGCAAGAGGGAAGAGATATGGGAACATACGTATAACGGATTCACTTTGTTATAAAACAGAAACTAGCACACCATTGTAAAGCAATTATACTCCAATAACGATGTTAAAAAAGTAAAAAAAAAAACAAAAGCTGAAAACAATTTGAGGAAAACAAACGAACAAAAAAAAAAAAAACTGCTCTGCTTAGGCATCCCCATTTCCTACAACTTATAACCACCATGTGATAAAAATAATGTATTAACCATTTCTCTTTTCTTTATGAATTTTTCCATTACGGAAATAACAAAAACCACATTACTGTATAATTGGAAAATAGAGGAAGAAAAATCACCCACACAATCTCTTTTTGACCTGAGATATCTAACTATTACTATAAAATCTTTCAATATTTTTAAAATTTTGCTTTTTAATTATTAAAATATAGGTACCCAGAAATAAAAGTTCAAAGAGTATAGAAAGCCATAAAAAGTAAGTCTTCTTCATACATATGATGAACAGGCACATAAAAAGATGCTCAACATCGCTAATTATTAGAGAAATGCAAATCAAAACTACAATGAGGTACCACCTCACACCAGTCAGAATGGCCATCAATAACAAGTCTACAAATAACAAATGCTGGAGAGGGGGCAGAAAAAAGGGAACACTCCTACACTGTTGGTGGGAATGTAAATTGGTGCAGCCACTATGGAAAACAGTATGGAGGTTCCTCAAAAAACTAGAAATAGAGTTTCTGGATGATTTTGCAATCCCACCTCCGGGCATACATCCAGACAAAACTATAACTTAAAAAGATACATGCACCCCAATGTTCACAGCAGCACTATTTACAACAGTCAATACATGGAAACAAGCTAAATGTCCATTGATAGATAAGTGGATAAAGATGTGGTATATATACACAATGGAATACTACTCAGCCACAAAAAAAGAATGAAATAACGCCATCTGCAGCAACATGGATGGACCTAGAGATTATCAGACTAGGTGAAGTCAGAATGAGAAAGACAAATACCATATGATATATATCACTTACACATGGAATCTAAAATATGACACAAATGAACTTACCTATAAAACAGAAACAGACTCAGACATAGAAAACAGACCTGTGGTTGCCAAGAGGGGAGGGGAAGAGTTGGATTGGCAGTCTGGGACTAGCAGATGCAAACTACTATTATATACAGAATGGATAAACAACAAGGTCCTACTGTATAGCACAGGAAACTATATTTGATACCCTGTAGTAAAACATAATGGAAAAGAATTTTAAAAATATGAAGGCAAAAAGTAAGTCTTATTCCACACTCCTTTCCTAGTTTTTCTTCTAATAGGTATCTTCTTTTGATTCTTTCTATTTCTTATGGTATTTGCCTTGATTGACATTGCTAAATAAACTACCACATCTATGTCTTCATTTATCAGCTTGAAGCACTATTTATAGACTTTTTGTTTTGACTGGTGAGTAACTTATTCACTTATTGACCCCCTTCTCCCACCTCCAAATCATTTACAGTTGTGTATTTTTATTTCTTCTGATGGTCAACCTTATGATTTTACATCATGTTCAGTCTCTGTTTATCGACCCATTAACTGTAGCTAGTGACTCTGGATTCTCCACTGTGTAAGACAGGAAAGTAACACTCCTTTACTTCCCTCTTCTCCCTCTTCTATTCCCTACCCTCTCTCAGATATATCACCTCTTTAACATTGTCAAGGTTTACAGCACAAGAATTCTGTTTAGTAAAGTTGTCCTCCATGTTTTGTCAGTAAGTTGATTTTGATAACTGAAAGCCAATGAACCAACAGTATTTAAAGTACGAAGATGATGTAAATATTATTCCCAACAGAAGCAGGTATTATGTTGAGATCTGCAGAGGGGAATGTTCCAAGGTCAAGTGGGTCTTCTTTTCTTGGACCTCATCAACTACACAAAATCATGATACTTTTCGGTTGGTTTTATATGTGGGCCATGAGATTATCTATTTATTTATCTTTCTATCTCTCTCTCTATATTTATATATATATTTTTCACAACTTACTGTTCCTGGAATTTTTAGCTGATTGACAACAGAAACATATGCCTTCTTTATAATACAGATACCTTCCAGCTTTTTAATTAAATCATTTATTAAGTGCTCCAAAATGTACTGACTTTTGGCTAGGCCAAGTGCACATCTGTACTGGAGTTTCTTTTAATTGCATTTCTAGGCTGGTTTAATGGTTTTTAGTTCTCATATCTTTCCTTTCTTGGGTAGTATATCATCAAGTAATTTTATTTCCAGAAGATATATGGGAGTCTGAGTTCCTGCATGCCTGAATGAGTCCTTATTTCTCCTCCACACTGGATCAATAATTTGGTAAAATATCAAATTCTAGGTACAAAATTATTTCTTTAATCTTTGAAGGTAATTGCTCCATTGTCTTCAAGCATTGGTGTTGCAGATGAGAAGAATGATGTTAATCTTCTTATTCTTTTGTTGGTTATGTGTTTCTTCTGTCTAAGTGCATTTAGCATCTCCTCTTATGATCAGTACTCTGAAATGCCATGAGATTATTTCTACGGATCATTCTTTATTCATTGGGCTGGGTACTTGGGATCTTTCAAATTAAAACCTTCGTCTTTCTTCCACACTGGGAGATTTTCTTCAATTATTTCTTTATTCCCTCCTCTCCCTTTTCACTCTTCTTTCCTAAAACTCCTGTTACATAAATGTTGGCCCATCTGAATTGACCTTTTATGCATTTTTTCCTCAAATTATCCACTTACCATTTTACTCTCTATTCTGCAAGATCCTCTAGACTTTTCAGTGCAGTCTTTCTACTATTTGAATTTTGGTTTTTATTCCATGTATTATATTTATTTTAATTATTAAAAAGTAAATACAGTTAACAAGGGATTTAAAACAAACTCTTGCTTAGTTTCCAACTGCTCCTTTTTAGAAGACTGTTGTTGTTTTATGGATGTATACTCTTGATTTTCCACAAGGATAAGTCAAGTTTAGGGTTTTCATTTTGTTCTCCTTACTTAGCTCCACCTCCTCCAGGCTCATTTGTTCTAATTAGCTATCTTTTAATTTAGTTAATTAACTATCTTTTAGTTAATTTGGTCCTTCCCTTTTACTGTTGAGTGTGAATGGGGACTTTTGACTGCCCATCCCTATTTATATACACCAAGCTGGGTGTTTACTTGAGGTAACTGGGGAGCATTTCCTTTTCTCTGAATAAGAAAGCTGATTGTGAGTGCTCTGGGTGTGGAAGGGGGTCTTGGTGGGGGTGGGGTGGGGTGGGGTGGGGGGAGGAGAGGGGAGCAGGAGTGATAGCCCAGGGCAGAGGGCATAGAGGCAGGAAAGCCTGGGGGAGGCCAGAGGGCCTCTGATGTCAGGTCACTGGGAAGATCTGCAGGCAGTTCCTGGGCAAGGAGGTCTCAAGGTTGAAAGCCAGCAACCCTCTGTTGGGGGCCTGACCTCAATCCCACAATCCCATTTTATAGATGAGAAAACTGAGGCTCCAGAAGTAGCAGAGCCAGATCTAGGGCCCGAATCCTCTCCAGCACTGCCCCACCCCAAACCACGCTGCACACAGGGTCCCTGAAATCCACTTTTATTCATGTAAAAAAATCCCCAAAGGATAGAGAAAGAACGTGACCCCGACTTCCCGGAGCTCGAAGTCTCCACCCACTGTTCCCTGGGGAAGTGAGGGAGATGAGTCCCACTCTAGGGTGTGGGTGTCCCCACCCAGCACCTTCCCTAGGACTGAGGGCAGGAAGGAGGGACTGGGGATTAAAGGGGCCCCAGGAGGGTGAAGGAAGGGAGTTAGTGTGGGGTGCTCACCCCAGTTTAAAAAAATAAAATTTCTAAAGATAAAAAGTTAAAAAAAAAAAAGCATTTAGTGTCTTAGCCTCCTGCCCTCCTCCCAGTGCCCACCCTGGCCTGGTGGCCACCTCTTGCTCAGCCAGTTCAGAGCTTCGTAGTCTCCTCTTGACTCTCCGAATCAGCGCCGGACAGGTGCCCACTGCTCCCAGGCGCGTGACCATTGCTGGCACAGGCCACCAGATGCCCGTCCCCCAGTCCCTCCGGCGTAAAAAAAAAAAAAAAAAAAAAAAAACAACAAAAATATCCACAACCTTCCTAAGCTTTTGGGTAAAATTATATTCTAATGATATAATATAAAATATAATATAACATAACATAATATAATATAATATAATATAAAATATTGCATTTTACCAGCTCATTAACCTCTACTTTTGTAACAACACGAATGGTCTCTCTCTTTATCAAATTCTGCTCCAGTTATTTCTGGGTGCTTATAAGGGAAGGCTAAGAGAGAAGCATATCTCTGGAAAACATAAATAGGACACAATGTGCTTTAATGATGTATTATTTATAATATTGAAAATCTGGGAAATATCCAGCAATAAGGAAATAAGTAAATTATGGTACAGTCAACAAATACTATATAGTTCTCAAAAGTGAGGTATGTGGGCCATTTTTAATGATGTGGGATAATTTTTATGGTAGACTACTCAGTGAGAAGGACATAAAATTGTATGCATCACATGATTTTGATGATGTAAAACGTATCTGTTCATATCAATCAGTGTTATCAGTGAGGGAAGAGATTGTAAGCAATGCTGTTTTCTTCTTTACACCCATGAGTTTGTTTTGAGTTTGTTTTTGATCTTTGACATGCTGGTAGAAAGAGTTCCTACTCTGGAAACTGTCCTTCCCCATCCACTTCTTTAGAATTGGGGATCTAAGTAACATACTTTCCAGAATCCGTCCACTCAGCTTCCAGTCCTCCTGCTCCTCACCTGGTTCCCATTAACACTGTTTTTGGGGGAAGGGACTCAATGATGCCAAGAATTTTCTAGTTCTGCTTTCGACAGCACTTTGCAAAGTACTGTGTGTTGTGACATTTGCTCCCGTATTGGTTTGAGAGCTGCCGGAGTACTTCTGCCTGTTTTTAAAAAAAAAAACACAAAACTTTGGAGATTATTTGATTTGTGGGGGAGGGAGAATTTCAGATCTGTTTCAATTCCTACATCTTTCCCGGCCTCCTCATGTAATTAATACGCAGACAAAGCACAGACAACTCTCATTGATTTCACACTTTCAATGAAAAAAGATCCCTGTTTGTTTTAGCTTCATGTTGGTTTGGTTCTGTTTGTCTTTAATAGCTGTTTACACAAATGTAGTAGCTTGAATGGGGTCCTGATTTGACCTAGAGTCAAATACTACTTGAAATACTAGTAGGTGAATGAGCAGGACATTAATCGGTTTTCTCTTGACTCTGATATGACCTGCTGAGTTGGCCTAGAGTCTTCCTCTTCCTCAGGCTGGTTCTTGCTTTGGGTCCAAAAGATGGCACAGTCCATTTCCAGTTCAGGGCAGGAAGTGATGAAATGGAGTAATGAGGACATCAATCTGGTTGCCTGGAGACCTGGGTTCTGGTCCTATCTCCCTTGTTGACAACTGAGCAACCTGGGGCAAGTCGTAGCCTCAGTTTCCTCATCTGGGGCAGGAGAGGATGTAAACAGGAAGAATTCGAAGGCCTTAATTTGTTTACTATGGTTTCATTAATAATAGAAATAACACCTATCATTCATGTGAACCATTTATGTTTCTGGGCCAGAAATAATTTCTAATCTTGGGGTCACTGCCACCAAGGGAATAATTTTGCCTAGAATACGGACAGGGAACTCAAATCAGAAGCATGGAAGAGGGAGTCCCAGATTACAGGATACTATACGATCTTTTCTGTAAATATGAACTATTATTAAACAAATAATAGGACTTGTTCTGATTAGCTATAGCTGTGTAACAAACCACCCCAAACGGTGGCTTAAGGCAAAGCCAGACTGCAGTTGGTGGGGCTCAGCAAGGCGGTTTTCATTTTGTCATGCAGTTGCAGAAAGACAGTGGCTGGGGTGACAGTTATCGTGAAGGGTTCTTCACTCATATGACTACAGCCTGGGATGAGAAGACTCGAACAGATGGAGATCAACCTGTTCAAGTATCCATGTATAGATCTTTCCATCTAGTGTCTCTACGTGGTCTCCCTGCAAAGTGGCTTCAGAGTAGCCAGAATTCTTACAGCTGGAACCCTGGAGTATGTGTCTTAAAGAGACACTGGCAGAAGCTGCATGACTTTTTCTAATCTGACTTTAGAAGTCACACAGCACCACTCCTACCACATTCTATTCATTAAGGCAGCCATAGGGCCTGTCCAAGTTCAACATGAGAGGACACAGACTCTACCCCTTAATGTGAGGTGTGTCAAAGAATTCATAAGCATGTTTCAAAACCATCACAAGATGCAAGGATGAATTAACATCAATATTGTGTATTGACAAAATGAAATTAAACTCTGACAGTCACTTACTGCCAACCCCACGAAGTGTCCAGAGGTGTCCAGACTGGAGTCCCCTGGCCTAAGCAGAGACCCCACATCTATATTGGAGGGGGCAACTGGGAGCCAGAAGACTGGAGTTCAGGTTCCAGCTCCATCGTGCTGAGTCGTGCGGCCTCTGGACGTGCAACTCTATCATGCTGAGTCGTGCAGCCTCTGGACATGTCACTTTAGCTTACTGGCCTCGTTTCTGCTGCATAATGGAGACACTGGCCCTGCCTTACCTAGGCCGAAGAGTTGTGGTGAGACTCTAATGAGAATTTGCTTTCTAACTGCAAAGTGTTCTACAAATCAAGAGAAAAACTCCCCACTCCTATTTCTTGGCTCTTGTGAACACTGGTGAAGCCATAAGGCCTTGAGAAGCCCCAATCACAACAAAGTCTAGATCTCTGGGAATCTTCTGTTTTATGTTGGAACTGTTGTTTCTGCTCGAAAGGCCCAGTTCTACTCGTATCAACAACTGAGATCTGTTTACGGGGTTCTTCTTGGTGGGATGGAGAACTCGGCTTTCTTGCCACACAGCTTGACCAAAGGTAGATGTGACTGGTTATAATCACCCCTGTGTGATCTTTACGTGATCATTTTTCCAGTTCAAAGGGAGGATCTCCCCTACACCTGACAGCATAAGGCTAGATTCAAGGTGAAGTGGACAGTGCTTTGGGACCCACTGGATTTGTGCTGGGGACCAGCCCATGCAGGGCTGAAGGTCTAGTGGTCGAAAGGCCAATGCGAAATGGACAGAAGAGAAATTCTTAACTAACTCCTCAAATTTAGACTTCCAACAAAGACTTGCTTTTACTTTAAAGGGCTCAAGTTTGTTTCTTTTAAAAACATTAAAAATATTTAGTCAATTCAATTCCCCCCTCATTTACTGACTATCTACTCTGGGCAGAGTAGGTTGAAAAAATGGCAGACAGTTCAGCCTCTCAGTGCTTCCTCTTTAGTAAAGAAGATGCAGAAAGCCTGTCACACGCATGACCTGTGATTTAACAAGGGAAGAACAACATGCATCTGGTTTATTAAACTGTCTGAAAGTGGAGGGGTATGGTTATACAAGTTTTAATTTTTCTCTGATCTTTGCCATCCATTGTCCTGTGTTAGCACGCACTGTCACATATACCTACACTGGTGATTCTTAAACTGGTTCCATATCGATGGAAAGCCATTAGGCATACACAAAAACCTTAAAGTGTGCAAATACTATAACCCAGAGATTCCAGTTATCCTAAGGAAAAATCATAGATGGTCACTGCAGTGAAGCTTAGAAGAGCAACCCTGATTCTTATTAAACACTCAGCTTTACAGGATTATGAAGAAATCAAGAACAGTAGTTCATGCTTGTAAAGTGCTTATATGTGCCAGACACTGTGTTAAGTGCTTTACATATTTTTACTATTCACGGAACCCACTGAGGGATAGCCCCATTATATAGATGTGGAAGCTGAGGCTCAGAGAAGTTGATTTGCTGCAGGTCACCAAGCCAGGATTTCAACACAGGTGGTCCAACTCCACAGCTCACAGTTTTAATCATTGTTCTCTACAGACTCAAATAAATCATGGTCCATAAGCATCAAGGTGATGTTCTATACACCCTCACACCATACACAAAAATAAACTCAAACTGGCTTAAAGACTTAAATATAAGACGTGACGCCATAAAACTCTTAGAAAAGAACATAGGCAAAACATTCTCTGACATAAATCATACCAGTATTTTCCCAGGTCAGTCTCCAAAGGCAACAGAAATAAAAGCAAGAATAAACAAATGGGACCTAGTCAAACTTAAGCTTTTGTACAGCAAAGGAAACCATAAATAAAATGAAAAGACAAACTATGGAATGGGAGAGAATATTTGCAAATGATGCGACCAACAAGGTCTTAATTTCCAAAAGATACAAACAGCTCATACAACTCAGTAACAAAAAAACAAACAACCCAATTGAAAAATGGGCAGAAGACCTAAATAGACATTTCTCCGAAGAATACATATAGATGGCCAACAAGCACATGAAAAGATGCTCAGCATTGCTAATTATTAGAGAAATGCAAATCAAAACTACAATACGGTACCACCTCACACCAGTCAGAATGGCCATCATTAACAAGTCTACAAGTAACAAATGCTGGAGAGGGGGTGGAGAAAAGGGAACCCTCCTACACTGTTGGTGGGAATGTAAATTGGTGCAGCCACTGTGGAAAACAGTATGGAGGTTCCTCAAAAAACTAAGTAGTGTTTCTGGATGATCCTGCAATCCCACTTCTTGGCATATATCTGGACAAAACTAAAACTCGAAAAGATACATGAACCCCAGTGTTCACTGCAGCACTATTTACAATAGCCAAGACCTGGAAACTACCTAAATGTCCATCAACAGATGAATGGATAAAGAAGATGTGGTACATATCTACAATGGAATATTACTCAGCCATAAAAAAGAATGAAATAATGCCATTTGCAGCAACATGGGTGGACCCAGAGATTATCATACTAAGTCAAGTAAGTCAGAAAGAGAAAGACAAATACTATATGATATCCCTTATGTGTGGAATCTAAAATATGGGACAAATGAACATATCTATGCAACAAATATAGACTCACAGACATAGAGAACAGACTTGTGGCTGCCAAGGGGGAGGGGAGTAGGGGGAGGGAGGGAAGGACTGGGAGTTTGGGATTAGCAGATGCAAACTAGTACATATAGGAGGGATAAACAACAAGTTCCTATTGTATAGTACAGGGAGCTATATTCAATATCCTGTGATAAACCATAATGGAAAAGAATACGAAAAAGAATGTATATATATGTATAACTGAATTACTTTGCTGTACAGTAGAAATTAACACATTATAAATCAACTATACTTCAATAAAATAAATTTTAAAAATGATGTTCTAGAAGAACACAGGAAAATGTACATAAGGTCAAAGGGACAAAGTGGCTTACAAAGCAATACAGTCAGTCTGGTTCTTATTTTTTTAAAGTACATATAAAATGGACAGGAGAAAGCATAGAGAAAGGTCCATCAAGGTGGGGGGATTGTGTTTTATTTTAATTTTCTTCTTTGTGCTTTTCTAGATGTTCTATAATGACCATTTCTTGCTTCTGAAGTAAAAAAAAAATGTAAAGTATCACAGTCATTTAGTTACTCAGTTGAAATGGTAGGAGGTGGGCAAGAGCACAGGCAGCTGGGGATGGGAGCGAGCAGGAAGGCTTCATAAAAGAGGGGGCATTTGAACTGGGCCTTGGAATGGTACAAAATTCACAAGGAAAAACACCGAGGTTGTGATGATGGTTTTCTGCTGCTCTCTGCACACCTTCCTTTTCCTAGAGTCACAGAGTCACCGTCTCCTCTTGGAATCTTTCTTTAAGTCCCTGTGCTGCCAAGTCTGCATCATTTCTCTTGGGGAGGGGGATTCTGAGATGCAACAGAGTGATTTCCACATTCACCCTGGGGTCTCCCCTGGCTTTCCAGACAGAATGAGTCCTGCTGCTCAGGCCACACCATCTCCGTGACACTCTTGATTTGAGGTGGGGAATGGGGTGCTGTGGGCAACGTCTGTGGTTTGCAGAAGCAACTTTGGAAACATCTGCAATCTTCTATTGCTGGAAATGACTGCACTGCACACAGAGGTGGGATGGCTTAGGTGTCAAAAGGGGGCCCAGGGCTTCCCTGGTGGCGCGGTGGTTGAGAGTCCGCCTGCCGATGCAGGGGACCCGGGTTCGTGCCCCGGTCTGGGAGGATCCCACGTGCCGCGGAGCGGCTGGGCCCGTGAGCCATGGCCGCTGAGCCTGCGCGTCCGGAGCCTGTGCTCCGCAACGGGAGAGGCCACAACAGTGAGAGGCCCGCGTACCAAAAAAAAAAAAAAAAAAAAAGGGGGCCCAACCGAGGGTACTCTGAGACCACAGAAAGACACCGCCACCCCAAGGGCACATGGAGTGGCCATTTCAAGGCTGGACCTGTGCCAAGAGTTGGTTTTGCACCTGGCCAGGACTTCCTGCGTGCTGAGTTCCACAGCACATCTCAGGGCATCTCAGCGGCTCTGGACCCCATAGAGAACTTCAGACATTGTTCACAGAGATGAGAGCAAGCTGTATCTGGCAGGTTCCTTGAAAAAACATCACCTCTTACTGAACCAGAGGCATCCACCACTCTACCAGGAAAGCAATTCCCATCTCCCAGGCCTGGAAAAAATTCCCTTTGTGTCACCCGTTGGTCACCACCAACTCCCTAATCGCTTCCTTTTGGAAAGTGGCTGTGGAATCTCCCACAGAATTCAGGAAAGGAGACCCAAGCCTTGCCCCAGGTCTTAGTGCCTTGCCATCACCCACGTAAGGGCAAATTTTAAAACTCAGCTTTCCTCGTGGCCAAAGAGCAAAGAAACTTTCCCCCTCCCTTTTGTACGTGAGAAACCTAGCCTTTGTGGATCCTTACTCTGTCCCTTTGATATGCAGTTAAGTATTTGTAAGGGCTAAGTAAAGTCCCTTGCAGTTTTAAAACCCAGCAATGATTTTAAAGTATTTAATGTTTTTGAGATCTCTTTGAAATACAAAAATTGCCCCTATTTCCCTGTCACCTTGGAGTTTAGCCTGGCACCTGTTCTAAGCTGTACTTGCCTGCTTGTCATAGAGACAAAGGCAATTCAGATAAAGGCAATTAGCTAGCACACTGGCTCCCCCAGTTAGCAGGTGAACTTGGGTGAAGTATGAAAGAATGCACAGCAAACAGTGCTGCCAGGTCCTCCTGTTGGAAAACACGCTACCATTAGTCTTGGGCACGTTTTCATAATGGGTTGTAACAGCTAGGCAGTACAAAAATGGGAAACTTTTCTTCTGCCTTTGTAATCTCATCAGTGAGCTGCCTGTGACACAC
Organism: Lipotes vexillifer; assembly: GCF_000442215.2. Taxonomy (NCBI): domain Eukaryota; kingdom Metazoa; phylum Chordata; class Mammalia; order Artiodactyla; family Lipotidae; genus Lipotes; species Lipotes vexillifer. Next base: position 219,283 of record NW_006798282.1, read on the forward strand.
ACTGTGATCTGGTTTAATGCTTATTCAACAATAAAACTGTTTTCTTTCCTTTCTACCCATGTGGACAGGATTCTCTGCATTGGCAGGAGTTCTAAGTTCCCCAACATCCATGAGCATCAGCTTTGTAGCTTGGTACAAAGACTATCCACAACCCGGTACTAATAATACCGACTTGTGGGCAGTCCTCCGGCACACCACGCTTTATGCTTCAGAACACGTTCATCGAGGAATGAACACAGTTTCCTTTCTCTGTTGGCTCTGCCCCGGGGCAGCCCAGAGTCCCAACTTCCTGGCCCCCACAGGAGTAGGACATGTGGCCTGTGCCCCGGCAGTCCCCACCCCTACCCCCGCCCCCACCCAAAGGCTGGCAGCAGCTCTCTGTCTCTAGTTTAGTAACCAGGCTCTCCTGTTTTGCAGGCCTGCCACACAGCACTTTCTGGCCTCTCTGCCCTGGACCAGCTGTCCAAGGCCACGATGCTGCCAGATTTATCACCAAGCAGCACTGAGGCATCCCTGCAAACAGGGCCCTGACATATACCAGTGAGGCACCGTCCTGCCCACCCCCCTGGAGAGCGGGGCCAGCAGGTAGCAAGGAGGTGTGGTTTGTGTTACACTCCACTTTGGCAGGAAGATGCTGTGCATGGCTGGGTAAGGAAACCACATCAATGCTCAGCGGTCACCTTTGTTGGCCCTTCAGAGTCAGAGGTGGCTCACTATCCCACGTGTTCTTTACATAAAGATCTCTGAGCCTAAACTTGGCTCTTTCCAGGACGTTGGCTGGTGCGGTGGGCAAATAAAGGAGGGCGGGTGAAACAGAGGCAACTGGAAGATTCTGTGGCTCTCCTCTACTCTCTCTCTGTTATTCTTTTTCTCTCTTTTCTTCTGTGGGTATAAGCCACATAGGACCCAGGGCAGCTTCTTGCTGCCCACAGAGGTGTGTTTGTATTAATATCCTTAAGAAACCTCAGCCCCCTCTGTTCACACTGTTCAGGGCACAAGCCTCTAGGATAACTCACTACATGGCCTGACCCCAAACTATTCACACGTGACCTTGCAGGGGGCCATGGCAGGAGGTCTGTGTTTTGGGCATATCCCGAGTCATACACAAGGATGAGGTAGCACTCTTGAGTACAGATTCAGAAAAAAAAAAAAAAAAAATTCTCACCCCCCTCAGTCTGTTCTTGGTCTCAGCTCCTTCTCACTCATTCCTGAAGCCAGAAATTATCAATTCCCTCAAGTTTTTTGCTTCTCTAAAAAAAGGACTTCCTCTCAAGATTCTGGTGATTGGTTTGAGGATCTTTCTGAAGGAGCATTAAGGTGCAGAAACACAATTTCAACTGGGCACACCTTATTATATACAATAGATATGTCCTGGGATAACAGTGGCTGTGGGAGGAATTCCTTTTCAAATGCAGGAGGCGGGCTTTATGATTTAACTTAATTAACTTGTAATATGTCTGTTTGAGAAGAAAGCATCCAAGGATAATGAAATTATTGACCTAATACTTTCCCCAATTTGAAAGTTCAGATGTTTACATACTAGATGTTCTTCTTCAGTGCTTTAAAAAAAATAATGTGGGGCTTCCCTGGTGGCGCAGTGGTTGAGGATCTGCCTGCCAATGCAGGGGACACGGGTTCGAGCCCTGGTCTGGGAGGATCCCACATGCCGCGGAGCGACTAGGCCCGCGAGCCACAACTACTCTACTGAGCCTGCGCATCTGGAGCCTGGGCTCCGCAAGAAGAGAGGCCGCGACAGTGAGAGGCCCGCGCACCGCGATGAAGAGTGGCCCCCACTCGCCGCAACTAGAGAAAGCCCTCGCGCAGAAACGAAGACCCAACACAGCCAAAAATTAATTAATTAATTAAAAAAAAATAATGTGGTCTGGTGCAGCATCATGACCTATTGATTTTGCCTTTACTACTCTGTGATTACAAAAGTAATACATGTTCAAGGTATTATTTATTTAGTTAGTTAGTTAGTTATTTCTTGCTGCGTTGGGTCTTCGTTGCTGCGCGTAAGCTTTCTCTAGTCACAGCGAGCGGGAGCTACTCTTAGTTGCAGTGCGCAGGCTTCTCATTGTGGTGGCTTCTCTTGTTGGGGAGCGTGGGCTCTGGGTGTGTGGGCTTCCGTAGTTGTGGCACACAGGCTTAGTCGCTCCACAGCATGTGGGATCTTCCCGGACCAGGGCTCGAACCCGTGTCCCCTGAATTGGCAGGCAGATTCTTAACCACTGCGCCACCAGGGAAGCTCCGGTATCATTTTTTATACAGAAGTTTTTTGTTTTAATGTATTCTAATGTATCAGCCTTTTCCTTTATCATTTGTGCATTTTATTCCTTGTGGTAGGTTGCATAAATGGCTGCACTAGCTTTGTTCCAGTGATTCATGCCTCTGTGCTATGTGTCTTTGCAGCCTCTCCTGTTAGGAGATGTACTCTATCTCTACCCTTCTTGAATCTCAATACTTGCTTTGGCCAAGGGAAAGCAGTGGAAGTAATGCTGTGGCAGTTGTGACTACAGAGATCTTAGGGGTTGCTCTCTCTTGGAATTCTGCCAGCTGCCATGGAAATGAACTCCAGCTAGCCTACTTACTGGATGATGAGATCATGTGGCCCAGACACCCTGTGGCCCGGCCAATGGCCAGTTCTCAGCTAACCTGGCAGTTGCCCATAGTCCAGCTACGCCCAGCCTTAATGGCCAACCTGCAGAATCATCAACAATGAAAAACGGTTGTTGCTTCAAGCCATCAGGTTTGGAGCTGGTTGGTAATACAGAAATATTTAAATAAAACATGTCTTGCTCTTGCTAAAGAGAGTCTTTGCTACCTTGAGATCCTAAAGGGACTTCTATATTCTCTTCTTAAAGTTTCTCCATTTTGCTTTTCATACTTATATACCATAATCAATCTGGAATTAATTTTTTTTGTGTAAGGTAGAAACTTAATGTATATCTGCTCATTGGTTCCTGTATTTTTGAATGTTTGAAATATTTCAGAGTAAATACTGAAGTCATTTAAAAAAGGAAATACATAGTGACTACTGAAAATTTAAAGAAATACAACAAAAATAAACTCAAAACTTCACCAGTAATAACACAACTCAGTAATAACCACTTATAATGCTGTGACGTGTTTCCTTCGGATCTTTTTTTGGAGGGGTGGGTGAAATTGAGATCAAATTGTTTACCATTCTCTTCACTTAGCATTGCATCGCATTTCCCTATATCATTTCAGTTCTCCAAAATAATTTTTAATGATCACATACAGTTTGTCACATGGGTATACCATAATTTAATGACCAGGCACTTACTGTCAGGCACTTAGGCTGTCTCCCACTTTTCAGTACGAATGTTAGTACAGCATTGAATATTCTTGTACAAATATGTCTGATTAGTTCTTTAGGATCATATCTAGAAATGACGTTCCTGGGTCAAAAGGTATGAGCTTTTTTTTTTTTTTTTTTTTTTAAGATTTCAGTTTTTATTTTTATTTTATTTATTTATTTTTAATAAGTTTATTTATTTTTGGCTGCGTTGAATCTTCATTGCTGCACGCAGGCTTTCTCTAGTTGCGGTGCGCGGGCTTCTCATCGCGGTGGCTTCTCTTGTTGTGGAGCACGGGCTCTAGGGTGCATGGGCTTCAGTAGTTGTGGCAACACGGGCTCAGTAGTTGTGGTTCGTGGGCTCTAGAGTGCAGGCTCAGTAGTTGTGGTGCACGGGCTTAGTTGCTCCGTGGCATGTGGGATGTTCCTGGACCAGGGATCGAACCTGTGTCTCCTGCATTGGCAGGTGGAATCTCAACCACTGTGCCACCAGGGAAGCCCAGTATGAACCATTTTAAGACCTAATATACAGTTAGAGAAAGATACTCTCCAGAGAGGCTATGCCAGTTTCTACCCACCTCTACCACCTGTCAGTGAGCAGGTCCATCCAACCACATGCTCCACCCTAATGCATTTGCTGAAATAAATGAATAATCTAATCTCAGCTGATTCATTTAGTTAGAACAAGATCATATGCTGATGAGAACACAAAACTTGGAAGAAGTACAGAGCAAGAAGGAAAAGTCTGTGGTAATGTGTAGCTTCAGTTCCTCCTCTTAAATATGTTTGACAAAAAAAACTGTCCCAGTTCACTGTGGCCATTCCTGCCCTGCTACGCACAGCATGAACCAAGAGCCAGGCATAGATGTTTGGAACACAGAAAGGATTCCAACTGAGCTGATGCTCAGAGTAAAAGAGGAACAGGCTGGGGCATCAGCCTCTCTGCTCAGGAGAGGCCAGTGGCTCCAGGTGGTCATTCATTCAAACATATCAGTGTCTGTTATTAGCCAGAGGCTGGGAACACAAAATGACCAGCCTAGAGAGAAAGTTCCCATTCATGAAGATAAGAGCTCTTACAGGACCCAGCTGCAGGGCACCATCAGAGCACAAGGAGGAGCACCCCATGTAGCCTGGGGTGTCAGGGACAGCGTCTCAGAGGAATGGGCATCCAGGGTTGTCTGTGAGGAACAGTAGGGCTTGGCCAGGCAGACAGAGCAGCTGTTCTAGGTAATTACAGGACAGCCAGACTGCAGGGTCAAAGGTGGGGAGCATGGAGGAAGGGGACTGGGGAGGAGGAAGGGGCTGGGTCATGGAAAGCTTCCCATGGCTTGCCATGGAGTTTATATTCTTTACAAGACCTTACCGCCTCTGGTCCCGCCACCTTTCTGACCCCATCTCCTATCCCTCCCCTACCCCAACCACTCTGCTTCAACCACATGGATCTCTTTGCTTCTCCTCACGCATGCTTCCACCTTGACCCTTGCACCCACTCTTCCATCTGCCCAGAATGTTCTCCTCCCAGATCTGTGTACGGCTTTCTAGTAATAGAAAATCTGAACAGACCTATAACTAGAAAGGAGATTTAATCAGTAATCGAAAAACTCTTTGACAAAGAAAAGCCCTGGATCAGACGACTTAACTAGTGAGTTCTACCAAACATTTCAAGGTGAATTAACACCAATCCTACTTAAACTCTTGTATCTATGAGGCCAGCATTATCCCATTATAACAAAGCCAGATGAAGAGACAAGAAAACTATAGACTAATATCCCTTATGAATATTGATGCCAAAAATCCTCAACAAAATACTAGCAAACCAAATTCAGCAGCATATTAAAAGGATTATATACTGTGACCAAGTGAGATTTATTCCTGGAATGCAATGATAGTTCAACATATGGAATTCAATCAGTATAATATACCACATTAAGAGAATGAAGGAAAACCCCACATGATCATCTCAACTGGTGTAGAAAAAGCTTTTGACAAAATTCAACACTCTTTATCACTTTTTCATGATAAAAACACTCAACAAACTAGGAATAGAAGGAAAGTACCTCAACAAAATAAAGGCCATATATGAAAAACCCAGTTAACATCATACTCAACGGTGAAAACAAAAAAGCTTTTCCTCTAAGATTAGGGACAAAACAAAGATGTCCACTTTTGCCATTTCTACTTAACATTAGTACTGGAAGTTCTAGACACAGCAATTAGGTAAGAAAAAAAAAAAGGCATCCAAATTTGAAAATAAGAAGTAAAATTATCTCTGTTCGCAGATGGCATGATCTTATATATAGAAAACTCACACATACACACACAGAACTGTTAGAATAAATGAATTTAGCAAAGTTGCAGGATATAAAATCAACAACCTAAAATTAGTTGCATTTCTATACGTTAACAATGAACAACCTGAAAAGGAAACTAGGAACACAATTGCATTTACAATAGCATCAAAAAGAGTAAAATACTTAGGAACAAACTTAACCACAGAGGTGAAAGGCTTATATACTGAAAACTATAAATGTTGCTAAAAGAAATGAAAGAAGATATCAATAAATGGAAGGATATCCTGTGTTCATGGTTTGAAAGAGTTAAAATTGTTAAGATGTCAATACTACCCAAAGTGACCTACAGATTCAAAATCCAAATTACGTTTTTTTTTGCAGAAATAGAAAAATCCACCCTAAAATGTATACAGAATCTCAAGAAACCTTGAATAACCAAAACAATTTTGAAAAAGAAGAACAAAGTTGGAAATCTCACACTTCCTGAATTCATAGCTTACTACAGACAAAGCTACAATAATCAAAACAGTATGGTAATGGCCTAAAGACAGACATACATATCAACTGAATAGAACAGAGAAGCTAGAATTAAACTCTCACAAATGATTTTCAACAAGAGAGCCAAGACCCTTTGTTATGGATTGACAAACGCATATGTTGAAGTCCCAAACCCAGTACCTCAGAATGTAACCATATTTGGAGAGAAGGTCTTTAAAGAGGTGATTAAGTTAAAATGAGGCCTTTAGGGTGGGGCTTTAATCCAATATGATCGGTGTCTTTATAAGGAGGAAGATACATGGCGGGGGGGCAGGGAGAGGGGCATATGTGCACAGAGGAATGATCTTGTTAAAAGATAGTAAGAGGGCAGCCATCTGCAAGCCAAGAAGAGAGACCTCAGAGGAAACTAAGTTCTTGCGCTTCCAGCCTCCAGAATTGTAAGGAAATAAATTTCTGTTGCTTAAGCCACCCAGTCTGTGGTGTTTTGTTATGGCAGTCCTAGAAAACTAATACAACATTCAGTGGAGGAAAGGACAGTCTTCTCAATAAACTGTGTTTGGAAAGCTGGATATCCACATGCAAAAGAAGGAAACTGGACCCCTACTTTTTAAACTATATTAAAAAAATTAACTCAAAATGGATCACAGACCTAAACGTAAAAGCTAATACTATAAAACTCTTAGAGGAAACACAGGGGAAATCTTCATGACATTGGATTTGGCAGTGACTTCCTAAACATGACAAATAGCATTTCATCAAAATTTAAAATTTTGTTCATCAAAGGACATTATCAACAGAGTAAAAAGGCAACCCACAGAATGGGAGAAAATATTTGCAACTCACATATCTGATAAGGGATTAATATCCAAAATATATAGAGAATTCCTAAAATTTAACAATGACAACAACCTAACCATGATCTAAAAATGGGCAAAGGACCTAAATAGACATTTTTCCGAAGAAGATATACAAATGGCCAATAAGCACATGAAAAGATGCTCAACGTCACTAATCATTAGGGAAATACAAATCAAACCCACACTGAGATGCCACTTCACACCCATCAGTATGGCTATTATCAAAACACCGGAAAATAACAAGTGTTTTAGAGAATATGGAGAAACTGGAACCCTTGTGCACTGCTGGTGGGAGTGTAATATGGTGCAGCTGCTGTGGAAAACAGTATGGCAGTTCCTCAAAGAAATTAAAAATAGAATTTCCATATGACACAGCAATTCCACTTCTGGGTATATATGCAAAAGAATTGAAAGCAGGGACTCAGACAGATTTTTGTACAACAATGTTTATAGCAGTATTTCTCACAATAGTCAAAAGGTAGAAACAACTCAAATGTCCATCAACAGACGAATGGATAAAGAAAATGTGGTATATACATACAATGGAATATTATTCAGACTTAAAAAGGAATGAAATTCTGACACATGGTACAACAAGGATGAATCTTGAAGACCTCATGCTAAGTGAAATAAGCCAGACACAAAAGGACAAATATTGTGTGATTCCACTTATAAAAGGTACTTAGAATACAGAGGCAAATTCAAAGACAGAAAGTTAAAATAGTGGTTATCAGAGGCTGATAACAGGGACTTTTTAATGTTTAATGTCTAATGAGATGAAAAAGTTCTAGAGATGAATGGTAATGATGGTAGCACAAAAATGTGATTGTACTTTATGTCACTGAACTGCACACTTAAAAATGGTAAATTTTATGTACATTTTATCACGATTTTAAAAACCTGGAAGTTTAGGGCATTATGTTACAAAACTTTGGAACTCATTTAAACTTTCTGTTTGAACTGGCTTTGGCAGGGGGAGGGAGGGGACCGCCTGGTCTCTATCAGGCGTGTACAGAAGCCCAGACTCCTGCTAGGCCTCTCTTGACACCCAGGGTGGGGTGGACTCCTCATTACTGCCAGCAGAGGTGGGCGTCCCAACTCCCCCCGGTCGCCAGGGGCTTCCACTGGTACACCTCCCCCACCCCAAGAGGGGTAGGAGTGCCTCATTATTGTCCCCATGTGGCTCCCACTGACAACATGGCGGATGGGGTGGTGGCCTTCCTACCCCTTACAATGGTGAAAGCCCTGACTCCCCCAGATGGGGGCACCTGCTTCCTGTCAAGGAGGGGTGGAAGGAAGGGCTCCCCACGTGGTCTCCACTGACACCTAAGGGAGTGAGGGTGGGGGTGTTGTTACGGCCCAGTGGAGATGAAAGCCCCTCTCCCTACTGGGCATCTGCTGACACCACCCCAGCAGGAGAGGTGGGGAGAGCAGGCTTTGGTGGGAGCTTTTTTCCTCCTTGCCTGTTGGTGTTTCCTGGTTCCGGGCTTCTTCAGCTCCAATTTTGGGATATATGAGGCAAAAAAACAAACCCAGGGAACTCACCGCCATGTCATTCGTCAAGTCCTAGGGTCCCTGATCAGTCTGCCTTCTCTCTGAAACAGGAGGGAAGGGGGCAGGGCACAACCCTTAAAGAATGACACAGCTGGAGAGAAAAACTGGAGACAAAAACTGGTTCCAACTGATTAGGCCCAAGATGGCAGAAGATTCGACTTCCAGTAGACCTGGAGCTCATTATACACTCACTGTAATACATTAGCATCTAAACGACACACCCACCAGCACCATGACAGTTCTGAGGCTGACCATAAAAGGCCAAAAAGTGGGTGGTGGCCCAATTCCTGGAAATCCCTGCCCTTCCCCCAAATAGTTGGAATAATCCTCCCACTCATTAGCCTATGAAATTACCCAGCCCATTAAAAACTAACCAGCCCATATTTTGGGGCCACTCTCGCCTTCTAAGACCGACCACATTCTACCTATGGAATGTGTATCTCTCTTAATAAATCTACCTCTACCTATCACTTTGCCTCTTGCTGAATTCCTTCTACGCCAAGATATAAAGAACCCGACCTTCATTAAGTCCTGAGACCAGGTGTGCAGTTTCATTTGGGACATTGTGGGTTCAAGTCCCATCTGAGGTGCAGTTTCATCTCCACCTTTCAGTCTTCTTATGTTTGTTTTATATTTATGTCCTGGGTTTTCCAGTGTACTGAAAGAAGGGAATAGGGAAAAGTATACTGACTCCATCTTCTCAGGAGGGGAAGTCTCTTCAGGTGTTTGCTCTTGTGTTAGGAGAGACTTGAGCATGTTCCAAGGGCTAGAAGGAAGGAGGGAGGGAGGCAGCTGCTGGTGGAAGCCGATGTCAGGAAATGGTCAGGCTAGGATCTGGTGGTTGGGGGGATTAGCCTTGGGCGGGGAAAGGTAAATTCTGAAAATGAAGGTAAGAATGGACTGAGGGTGCAGGTAAATGCGAATGAGACAGAATGCCAGCTCCAGTAGTTTCCATCTCCTCCGTTAAGGACGGGGTGGGGTGGTAAGTGATTATGGAAGTGCAGGGTGAGGGGCTGGCAGAGAAGAATGAAGGCTTGGAACAGCCGTGGGGAGTTTCAGAGGAACCTCCCTATGCTCATGTGTAAATGGCAGCCATCAACAGCAATTGCAATTGCTAATACTAACATTTACTGAGGGTGTGCCATGTGCCAGGCTCTGACCCTCTCAAAACCTCCAGAAAGGCACACACTTTTGGGATTCCCACTTGGCGGTGAGGAAACCAAGCCTCACCACCACCATGGAGATGAAGGGACAAACATTTTAGGGCCTGAAATCACAGAGCCAGGACTTGACCACAAGGTGTCTAATTATTGATCCAGCTCTCTTGGGCTCTCTGAGGGCCCAGCTGAAATTAGCACCCATGAATTCGTGATGTCTTCACACCTGGGTGAATTTCTCTAGGCAGTTGGGCATAAAAGCAGAGGTGGAATTGCTAGAGAGAAGCAGGGCTGGGGTCTTCCAGGCTGAGATGGCAGAAGAACATCTGTGGAGAGAGACTGTATTGGCAAGAGATGGCCTGAAGTAGTGACCATGTGTCCTGACTGGATAAAGAATTAAGTCAAGACAGTAAGGGACTGCTAGTATTCAGGAAAAATGGCAGATCCAAGCTGCCAGAGGTCTTGATGGGGTGGAAGGTAGGTGGGAGTGATGGTAACGAGGCCATGAGAGAGGACGAACTAAAGGAAGCTGCGGTTAGTGAGGGAGATGTTAAGTTAAAGATTTCCTGGCAAGGCAGATTCTGGAGGTGACAAGGTTTAGAGTGTGGGTGGCTGAAGGGTGGGGAAGGCAAAGGATTTGAAGTCAAGAAACTCAAGGGTGGAGAGGTACACTTGCCCAAGATTACAAAGCTAGTCGCTGGGAGAGACAGGATTTGTTTAAAAAAAAAAAAGAAAGAAAGAAAGAAAAATTCAAGGATACTTGTTAAAGCATGGTAAGCAGACTTTATTTAAGGGGAGGCTGCAGAAACCAGTGTAAGGATCACTGGAATGAAATTTTGCAGTAGGGGAGAGAGACTGGGCTCAACTCCAAATACAGCATGGGTAAATGGGAATGTATAGCCAAGAAACAGGATGTGAGGGGGCAGTGGGTGGACAATTACTAACAGGAAACATCGGAGGTAAAGGGGACTCTTGCAGGCAGGCTGGAGTGATCAGACCCCACCTGGGGGCTGGTGTTGGATGAGGAATTCAATCAGGTATTGAGGAGGGAGGTTCTAACTAAACTGACTCAGCAGGGTTCTTGCTAAAACTGGATTTTACAAATAAGTGCACAGATGGGCCTAGGAGGAGATGCAGGAGGCTGATTAAGGTTTGGTCAAGCAAAGAATCTTCGTCAGATTTTAACAAGACTCAGAATCCAGAGAGAAGTATTTACAAGTGTGGGTCAAAAATGTTGCCTGCTATATTAGTAAACAAAGGATGTTGTGGTGGGGCCACTGCAGCCGCCCCAGTTGTGCACCCTGAGGGGATTCAGGATGGAGAGAAGCTGGACACTGGCCCTAGATAGCTAAGGTGCATATCAAAGGAATGATTTCAATGAGTCCAGACTCTTGCATATTCCTATACACAGAAAAGTGCTAAATTCATTAACTTGAGACGTCTGGTTTTTCTTTAACTGACAGTGATCTTCTGATGTTCTGACTACCTGGTTTTTGTGGCAAAAACTCCTATACATCCTGGCTCCTCCCTTGCATCTTCAGAGCAGTCCCTCAGAGCTATCTGAGAGGCTGCGTTCCAGGCTTCAGTCCTCAGAAATTCCAACAAATAAAACATAATTCTCAACTGTTAGATTTTGCATTTTTTTTTTCCCAATCGACACAAGCATGGCTTGAAGTGAAATCGGGGTGAAAGAAGGATACTGATACTGAGGGCTTCCCTGGCAGTCCAGTGGTTACGACTCTGCGTTTCCACTGCAGGGGGCGCAGGTTCAATCCCCGCTCGAGGAACTAGGATCCCACATGCCGTGCAGACAAAAAAAAAGGATACTGAACCTCACATATGCATTACTCACTCCCAGACTACGTGCTGTGCCTGGTATTGGGGACACTGAAATAGAAGGAGCAGGTGCCGCCTACAGGAAACTCACAGAGCACATCTACAAAACAGAACAATAACCACTGTTTGGAACCAGCAGGGAGGGACTGTCCTGGGCTGTAGGAGGGGCTGGGGTGGTAAGATCAGGGTCAGGAGCAGCTGCAACAAGGAAGTAATGCTTAGGCTGCCTCCAGGTGAGGCAGGAGACAGACGGGCCCCAGGCTGAGCAGCTGGAGTTCATCCCCTGCAGACAGAGACTCCAAAAGAGCAGGAACGAGAGAGAAGCTGAGCCCTGCCCTGATGAGAGATAAAGAGACCACATATTCCTCATTCTTGAAGTCAAGGAGACCTCCCCGAATACACACGGGCAGAAGGGCTCCTTGAAGGTCAAAAAGGGAGGGGGTGCCACCCCATTGCAGGTGATGTCAACCTACCCATAGGCCTCTTCACTAGCATCCATCTTGGCTAAGAGATGCACGCGCACACATGGGAGGACACTGAGATAAACCAAATGCGGACTCAGAACCAGGCAAAGCAAGATGACTGGCCAAAGGAAACCTCGAAGAAATGCCCCACATAAGTGATTCAAACTACCACGAGGGCGTGACTCCCTCTCAGATCACCCATGTGTCTATCCACATGTACCCTTTATCCTCCTAATAAACACTTTACTTGTTTCACTACTTTCCATCTCTATGTGGGAATTCACTTCCACAAAGCTGACGGGCCAGGGCCTTGTCACTGGCCACTGTGCCTGGTGGTCTAGTGGTTCGGATTTGGCGCTCTCACTGCCTTGACCTGACTTCCATCTCTGGCCGGGGAACCGAAATCCTGCTTCGAGCCACTGCAGGCCGAGGGCACCCAAGATCACAGGGACGTTTACCAGGTGGGCACTATGGATCAGCATCGACAGTGGGAGAGAATGGACACAGCAGATAAAGAGCCTGGTGTGTTCAGAGGCCTCCAGGCAGCCTGGCCTGAGGAGCACAGGGGCCATATACTAGGGCATGAGGGCAGGCAGGGGCCTCACAAACTATGCTAGGTCCTGTCTGCACCTTTGCCTGAGTGTCCTATGTGGCGGAGAGTGGTCAGAAACAATTTACATTTAAAAAAATGTGGAAAAGCAGATGACAAAAAAAAGAGTCCAATGACTTCAACTATATAAAATGCATTACTAGACTGGCACATGTAAATATAAAGAGGATTATGTTCTCTTTCTATTTCACTAAGTTTCCTTTGTCATGATCAGCACATTATTTTTTACCACAAAATGTGGTTAAAATAAAAAGGGAACAAGCGTGGAGTTACCAGAATCACATTTTCCGGGCTGGAGAGAAGTCACAAGAAACAATACAGATGCTTACCCCATATTCTCTGTCTCTTCTCTCTGCCCTGAGGCAAGGCTGCTTAGTGGGGCTTCCTTCTCTACAGAAGAACTGCACGTTCCAGGAAGGATTAGGGGGCAAAGAGGGAAAGCAGCAGGTGTGGCTGCAAAGAGGTGAAGGGCCCTGAGCTTCCAACCCTTGCACAGAAATACACCTGCCTAAAGAGGAGACGTGGACTAAGAAAGGCTGAGGGCTCTTCCAGACGAAAGTCAGCTGGAGAGACTTGGCAACTTGATGCAAAGCAAGAACCCAGATGGGATCTGGATTACGGGGAGATATAGCTCACAAAGGACCATTTCAGGGCAGTGGACAACATATGAATATGGACCGTGGATTGGAAAACAGCATTGGATGAATGTTAAATTTCCTGACTTTGATCAGTGATCTGTGGCTACATAAGAGAATGTCCTTGTTCTTAGAAAATACACACTGAAGTACTTAGAAGGTCTTCAGGAACACGATGTCTGCAGCTTACTCTCAAATAGCCCAGAACAACAACATACATATTAAATATGGAGGGGGAGGGGAACGATAACATAAAAGGGGGCAAAATACTAACAACTGGTGAATCTGGATAAAATGTTCTCTGAACTTGAGTTCTTTGATCCATTGTTGAAACTTTTGCGTAAATTTGAAATTATATCCAATTTAAAATTTACAAAGAAGCAAAGGCAAGGGTCAGGGTTGGATTTTGCTTAGGGCTGAAATCTAAACTCAGGGTGAGAATAAACTAAACTTTGTGAGGGGAGCAAGTGAACCGAAGTTGGGTTTTTTGCTTTCTTTACAATCAACCTCTGTGGAAGACTGACTTAAATGTATTCTTCAAATATTAATAATTGGGGATACCAGTTTTGTTTATGCTGTCACTTTAAAAATTGACATATGGACTTCCCTGGTGGCGCGGTGGTTAAGAATCCACCTGCCAATGCAGGGGACACAGGTTCGAGCCCTGGTCTGGAAGATCCCACATGCTGCAGAGCAACTAAGCCCGTGCGCCACAACTACTGAGCCTGTGCTCCGCGACAAGAGAAGCCACCGCAATGAGAATCCCGCGCACCACAACAAAGAGTAGCCCCTGCTCGCCACAACTAGAGAAAGCCCACACGCAGCAATGAAGACTCAATGTAGCCCAAAATAAATAAATAAATTTATTTTAAAAAATTGACGTATAGTTGACATACAACAATAATGTTAGTTTTAGGTGTACAACATAGTGATTTGACATTTAAATACATTACAAAATGATCACCACTGTAAGTCTAGTAACCATGTGTCACCTAAGTTATAACAGTATCATTGACTCTATTCCTGATGCTATATATTACTTCACATGACTTATTTTATGACTGGAAGTTTGCACCTCTTAATCCCTTCCACCTATCTTGCCCAACCCCTCCCCCCGCTCCCCTCTGGCGACCACCAACTTCTGCTAAGATTCTAACAGGGTTTAACTCTATATATTAATTTTTGACCAGAGGCTTCCGGATTGAAGGTCACCTGGGAGCAATTTTTCCTGAGTATCCCCATGTAGTTGTGCAAACTTAATGGCAGCAAGGAGAATCAAATTGCTTTTTGGAGAGGGTGCAACAGCCATGTGCTTTGTGTGGCCTGATGAAAGCTGCCCCTCCTGGGTCTCCTTGGAGCCTTAGGGAGAGGAAAACCATTTCACATAAGGGGTCAAAAGCCTTGGGAGGGGAGGGACTGCATACATTAAAAGTTGAGAAAATCTGGCAGAGAGGCCCAGGGTGACAGGAAAGGACAAGGGCTCTAAGGGCAAAGGTAAACTCACTGCGGGGAAGGGGCTCTGAGCTTAATTCAAGGGCCTACGACTTTGCGGAGTGAGTGTGTTTGTGTGCTCGCGCGCACACGTGCATGCGTGTGTGTGTGTGTGTGTGTGTGTGTGTGTGTGTGTGTGTGTGTGTGGGATCAGTGATTCTGGAATAGCCTGCAGCTTAGACCAGCAGCCTCTGGTCCAGCATGGTGCCACACCTTGGGAACGATGGCTGAGCATGTGTGAGCTGAAGGGGCCACAGTGTTGGAGGCCAGCGTGTGACACCCCTACAGTGGCCTGGATGGAGCCAGAGTAGCTAGGACATCACCTCCTGAACAGACAAGTGTCCTTGGGGCTGAGCCCGTCCAGGCTTCAACAGTGACCTGTGTGCTGTTTCTAGAACAGAGTAGCAGTGGCCAGCACAGCCCCTTCAAGTTCTCTCCCAGCCTGCGTTTGGAAGGACTAAGACTTCTTAAGCCCCCAGTGTTCTTACACAATTTGAGGAGGGAGGGGCCTCAGACAGCAAACAATGAATCTTTGTGAACTATTAATTGGTGAAATAAAAAAAATACGTGTCTCTACGGGGTGGTATGTAATCTCCAAAGTGGTCACCATCAGTTCCGTCCTTCCCTGTACACATCGAGGGGTGGGGTGCATTTCCTGCCCCCTGCATGTAGGCTGGCCTGGGACTGCTTTGACCTAATGTGGTGGAACTCCCCTGCCCTGGTCTTCAGGCCTGGCTGTTCCTGCTTTCTTCCTCTTGGAACTTTCACTCTTGGTTGCTGGTTGCTGCCTCTTGAAATCCAGCGACCTGAGGTGAGAAGCCCAGTGCAGCCACACAGAGAGGCTTCATGGAGGACTGAACTCTGGTAGATGGCCAGCACCAACTTGCCCGCTCAGTGGTGGAGACCAGCTTGGACTTTCCAGCCATCCCAGCACCCCGGCCAATGCCAGACGAAGTAGAAGAACCCCTCAGTCACCCACAGAATCATGACAGGGAATAAACAGTTTTGTTATTTTTAAGCCATGAAGTTCTAGGGTTTTTTTGCTTGTTTGTTTTTTAATGTAGCAAATGACAACACATATTATAAGCTGGTCAGGTGAATCAGACAGGAAATATATAGAAGCCTAACTGATGAGGTCGTGTAATCCGGCTTAAGGCTCAGCTGACTGAGCCTGTGTTGGTTTATACTCCCCCAAGGAGTCAGGACACCCTGATCACTGTTCCCGTCTATGGCTTCCTGTTGTAAATGGAGACACTGAGTACCCGGGAGGGAAAGTGACTGCGCAGGTCACAAAGCTGGTGGTTAAAGCGAAGACTGATTCCGAAATCTTCTCCTTTCTGCACAGGAAGAAACGTTACCATCAAGTTAGAAACCTGAGCCCTTATCGACGGCTTACCGCATGCCCTGCTCTTGCTGCATGGGGCTATCTCTGTGAACCCCCGCTGAAGCTCTGCACCCTCTGTGGTCAAGACTGTGGTCAATACCCACCTCCCAGGTGAGGAAACGAGACTGAGAGGAGCTGGAAGTATTGCCCGAGGTCACATGGCTAAGCGAGTGGAGCTGGAATTTGAACACGAGGTTAACTGAAGGGGCCCCAGTGTCAACTGCACCCCCCGACTGTCTTTCCCTTCGTCACAGGATGAGTTCAGAATTCTGATTGTAGTTGTACTTTTGGATAAGTTAGGTTTAGCCAAAGCCTGACATTCCCGCCTGCGGTGTTTACAAATTTTGTGAACTTTGCTCCTTTTACTTGTGAAAATGAAACACGCCTCCCTCTGCTTTCCCTGCTCAGCACCCTGTTGCTGTGGTGAGGTGAAGTGAGAAAGGGGGCTGCTTTGTAATCCGTGTGAGCGGCAGTCAATGTGACCACTCATTAAAACGATGAGATATTCTGCAGATGCTAAATCATAATTCATGTTGAACTGTGCTGGTTTTAAAGCAAAGTTTTAGAAAAGGGCTCTTTCTGCTTTCCTTTTCGTCTGCTTTTTAAATTGTAAATAGAACACGTTTCAAAGTGAGAACTTGTCTTTCCTGGGCTGCTGGAAGTCCTGGCTGGAGTGTGTGGACTGACACCCTGTGTCTGCCCAGTCCTCTGACTTCAGGCCAGAAGTCGACACTTACAGGGTCCCTGAGATGAGGGAGGGGAAGATGGTCATGCCTTTATGACTCACAGGCTCCCGTCCACCTTCCTCAGGCCGCTCCCTGGGCTGCTCAGACAGCCTAGAAGAGTAGGGGTCCCCACGGAGCCACAGCCTCCAGGCTCAGTGGGCCTGAGAGAGCTACACAGCAACACTGCTGTGTTTCCCTGTTCTGTGCCACATGTAGCTCAAACCCTCTCACTCTAGAATTCTGTGACTGTCCCCCATCCCCACTATCAGCAGGTGACCACTACTTTTTCACCAAGAAAGTAGAAGCCAACAGGATAAAATACTCATAACTTCTTGCTAGAAAACCTTCCTCTTCGCCTGCACTTTCACACCGCCTGGCCTCATTCCCATGGGACGCTTGGCCGAGGCAAATCCTGCCCATCCCTGAACCCCTCTGCAGACATTACTCCATCAGCTTTGCCCCCATCTTCCATCTCTTCCTCTCTGTAGCTCAAGCCTTTCCCATCTGATAAAGTCTTGACCCCTCCAGCTGCTGCCCCATCTCTCCCTCCCTCCACAGTTAAACAGAAAGCTAGCTGCTCCTCAACCACTCAAATCTGGCATCTGTGCCCTCCATTCCACTAAAACTCATCACCCCACGGTCACTTGCTAAACCCACTGGGGGTTCTAAAGGCTTCCCCCAGCCTGGCTGCTCAGCTGCACCAGAGAACGTGACCACCACTTATTTCTTGAAAAGTTCTATTTTCTGACCTGGAAAACACCCCCTCTCTTAGTTTCCCTCCTATCTCTCTGACTGTTCTTTTCAGTCTTTCTTTGCTTGTCTCTAAAATGTTGTCTTTGCCTTGGCTTCTGGCCCTTTTCTCTTGCCACACATTCTCAGGATCAGGGGTCCAGCCAGGGGCCAAGGAGAAATTGTACGTGAGTGAGTCAGGCTGGGCAGGAGCATAGCGTGGGGACTGAAGCAACCGGGGGCACGTATGGTGGAAAGGTGGCAGCAGCAACTCAGCACTAGCGGATGGCTGCCAGGAGCAGGGTCGGCAAACGTTTTCTTTAAAGGGCCAGAGAGCAAATATTGTAGACTTCTGTGGGCCACGTACAACCTCTGTCATATGTTCTTCGTTTTAACGACGCT
>NW_006798282.1:237417-245384 GCF_000442215.2 Lipotes vexillifer
AAAAAAAAAAAAAAAAAAAAAAAAGCTTACTTCTAGGGTCATATAAACATGAGCCAAGGGCTGGATCTGGCATTCAGACTGTAGCTCGCTGATCCCTGCTCAAGAGTGAACACAAACGCAGAATGACCAAATCTTCAGGTTTCCCAGAGAAGCCAGAAAGCTGGATTTTGTTTGAAATCTTTTAGTTATTAAATTCCTGCATTTAGAAGATCTCCGGCTGCGCCTGCCTCCAGGTGCCCACTGAGCATCTTGTGGCCACATGTGGTACACCCAGAACCCAATGCATTAGGACTCCCTGCCCAAGTTGAGTTCACAATCTCAGCAAATGGCAATGCCGTGGACTAAACTGCCAGAAACAGATACCTGGGGGGTCCCTGCCCTCACACACCCTGTCCACCTGGCTCTGTCCTCAATGCCACTTGCCTGTGTTGGGTCCCCATTATTTCATCCCTTGAGGACAACCTCCTCCTGATAAAGAGTCCCCGTCTTATCCTCTTTTAATCCATTCTGCAGCCAGAATGATCTTCCTAAGATGCAAATCTGGGCGTGTCACTCCCAAGTTTGACTCATTTGCTAACTGGAAGAGCTCCTAAACTTCAGCTGCCTCACAAGGCATCTGGGGGTCTGGCTCCTGCTGGGCTCTTCAGGCTCTCCTCCCCTTGCTCACCCCCCCTCACTCTGTGCCTGCCTTTGTGGCTACTTTCAGTTTCTAAAACCAGGAAAGCCCGCCTCTCACTTCCAGGTCTTTGAATCAACTGATCTGGCACATCCTTCACTCCACTCCACAAACTGCCAAACTCTTTCTTGTACCTAATTTTAGAGTTACAAAGCCTTCCCAGGTGTCCCCAACTCCTGCCAGCTGGTGCCCTTTCTTTCTTTCTGTCACATAACAACTTTATTGATATATAATTCACATGCCATATAATTCCCCCATATAAAAAAGGTAGATGCCTGGAGGGGTAGACGTGGGCAAGGGAGTACAAGACCTTCCACTAGGATGTGGGAAGAAAACAGAACGGCTCTTTACATTTATTTTTATATTATACTTTTATCTTCTTTTGGTGTTACTCTATACATAAGATACCAGCACAGTAGAACACACATGTGATAATGAATAAATAAATATTCACATGTTGGAGGTACCTGCGCAGTGCTGTTAACTGACAGCAGCCTGCAATCAGAAGAGTAGAGATGATATCTCATTGTAGTTTTGATTTGCATTTCTCTAATGATTAATGATGTTGAGCATTCTTTCATGTGTTTGTTGGCAGTCTGTATATCTTCTTTGGAGAAATGTCTATTTAGGCCTTCTGCCCATTTTCGGATTGGGTTGTTTGTTTTTTTGTTATTGAGCTGCATGGGCTGCTTGTAAATTTTGGAGATTAATCCTTTGTCAGTTGCTTCATTTGCAAATATTTTCTCCCGTTCTGAGGGTTGTCTTTTGGTCTTGTTTATGGTTTCCTTTGCTGTGCAAAAGCTTTGAAGTTTCATTAGGTCCCATTTGTTTATTTTATTTTATTTTTTTGGTACGCGGGCCTCTCACTGTTGTGGCCTCTCCCATTGTGGAGCACAGGCTCCGGACGCGCAGGCTCAGCGGCCATGGCTCACGGGCCCAGCCGCTCCACGGCATGTGGGATCTTCCCAGACCGGGGCACGAACCCGTGTCCCCTGCATCAGCAGGCGGACTCTCAACCACTGCGCCACCAGGGAAGCCCCATTTGTTTATTTTTGTTTTTATTTCCATTTCTCTAGGAGGTGGGTCAAGAAGGATCGTGCTGTGATTTATGTCACAGAGTGTTCTGCCCGTGTTTTCCTCTAAGAGTTTGATAGCTTCTGGCCTTACATTCAGGTCTTTAATCCATTTTGAGCTTATTTTTGTGTATGGTGTTAGGGAGCGATCTAATCTCATACTTTTACATGTAGCTGTCCAGTTTTCCCAGCACCACTTACTGAAGAGGCTGTCCTTTCTCCATTGTACAGTCCTGCCTCCTTTGTCAAAGATAAGGTGACCATATGTGCGTGGGTTTATCTCTGGGCTTTCTATCCTGTTCCATTGATCTATATTTCTGTTTTTGTGCCAGTACCATACTGTCTTGATTGCTGTAGCTTTGTAGTATAGTCTGAAGGCAGGGAGCCTGATTCCTCCAGCTCCGTTTTTCATTCTCAAGATTGCTTTGGCTATTTGAGGCCTTTTGTGTTTCCATACAAATTGTGAAATTTTTTGTTCTAGTTCTGTGAAAAATGCCAGTGGTAGTTTGATAGGGATTGCATTGAATCTGTGGATTGCTTTGGGTAGTAGAGTCATTTTCACAATGCTGATTCTTCCAATCCAAGAACATGGTATATCTCTCCATCTATTTGTATCATCTTTAATTTCTTTCATCAGTGTCTTATAGTGTTCTGCATACAGGTCTTTTGTCTCCTTAGGTAGGTTTATTTCTAGATATTTTATTCTTCTGAGATATCATCTCACACCGGTCAGAATGGCCATCATCAAAAAATCGAGAAACAATAAATGCTGGAGAGGATGTGGAGAAAAGGGAACAATCTTGCACTGCTGGTGGGAATGTGAATTGGTGCAGCCACTATGAAGAACAGTATGGAGGTTCCTTAAAAAACTACAAATAGAACTACCACATGACCCAGCAATGCCACTACTGGGCATATACCCTGAGAAAACCATAATTCAAAAAGAGTCAAGTACCAAAATGTTCACTGCAGCTCTATTTACAATAGCCAGGAGATGGAAACAACCTAAGTGTCCATCATCGGATGAATGGATAAAGAAGATGTGGGGGCTTCCCTGGTGGCGAAGTGGTTAAGAATCCGCCTGCCAATGCAAGGGACACGGGTTCGAGCCCTGGTCTGGGAGGATCCCATATGCAGCGGAGCAGCTAAGCCCATGAGCTGAAACTACTGAGCCTGCGCTCTAGAGCCCGCAAGCCACGACTACTGAAGTCTGTGAGCCCAGGGCCCGTGCTCCACAACAAGAGAAGCCACCGCAATGAGAAGCCTGCGCACCACGACAAAGAGTAGCCACCCACTTACCACAACTAGAGAAAGCCCATGCACAGCAACAAAGACCCAACACAGCCAAAAAAAAAAAAAAAAAAAAAAAAGATGAGGCACATATATACAATGGAATATTACTCAGCCATCAAGGGAAACGAAATTGAGTTATTTGTAGTGAGGTGGATGGACCTAGAGTCTGTCATACAGAGTGAAGTCAGTCAGAAAGAGAAAGACAAATACCATGTGCTAACACGTATATGTGGAATCTAAGGGGAAAAAATGTCATGAAGAACCTAGGGGTAAGACGGGAATAAAGACACAGACCTACTAGAGAATGGACTTGAGGATATGGGGAGGGGAAAGGGTAAGCTGTGACACAGTGAGAGAGTGGCATGGACATATATACACTACCAAACGTAAAATAGATAGCTAGTGGGAAGCAGCCGCATAGCACAGGGAGATCAGCTTGGTGCTTTGTGACCACCTAGAGGGGTGGGATAGGGAGGGTGGGAGGGAGGGAGACGCAAGAGGGAAGAGATATGGGAACATATGTATATGTATAACTGATTCACTTTGTTACAAAGCAGAAACTAACATACCATTGTAAAGCAATTATACTCCAATAAAGATGTTAACATAAAAAAAAAAAAAAGAAGTGTAGAGACCTTTGCTTCCTACTCTATCCCGCTGCCTCCCTTTTGAAGGAGAAAAACAGTCCACCTGTGCGAGACAGGGACGGCTCTGCCAAAGGGTCTGAGCTTGGTATACAAGCGCCTCCTTCCTCCCTCGACTGCTTTGGGTTTGGCCCGCATCACCTTGCATGCCTCTGCTTCCCCTTCTCCCTGAGTTGATCTTTCTGCAAAGGGCATCAGAGTTCCCTTCACTGCACAGGGAGCGAAAGAACACACAGCTGTCTTTCAAAGGAACATCACATATCGAAACAGAGCAGATAACAAAATTAACATTGTGGAAATGGTTACGAGACACTTACAAGTCTTGGGGTTCACTGTTCCCGGTCTTTATCCAAACGTGCTAGCGCCACCCCCCCCCCCCCCCGCCAGGTCTCATTCCTTCTAGTCTTTCACAGCGAGCCCCACAGAAGCCTCTTCCTTTTGCCCTTTGCACACCCAGGTACACAAGTGTGAGCACATGCCAGGATCCACAACTCCCTCTGCTCTGTACCCACCACGCCTATGCCACGGCGCCCAGTGAGCTTTGTGCTACTTCAGTCTCTTCAGCACTGATCTTTGGCTTCCTCGAGGGCGAGGAAGTGAATACAACTCAACAATGCCTGTCAACCTTGTACTTCTCTTACAGTGATTATTTTAGAACAGTTTACAGATTTATGTTCCACGTGGCATTTACTGTTTTTCAATTTTGAGGACACGGACACAGGTTAGGAACTCAATGCAAAGATGAAGATTAAAACGGATCTTGATAGACTGGGTCACTGAACTGAAACCGACAAGATGAGATTTAAGAAGAAAGAAAGTAAATTCATGCTCTGAAACTTAGAACATTAGTCATGCACAAGAACTAGATGGTAAGATCTGTGATGGATGGCAGTCCAGGGAAAAGTTATCTTGTGATCAGGCCATACATGACAAGGTCTTACCTTAAAACTAGGTCAATAGGAACCAACTGTGTGACATATGCTAGAAAATTCATTGCAAAACCTGATTGTCTCTGGGCTTAGGAAACAAATGGACTCTACTCCCCTTCCCCAGCCCCACCAACACCTGGGAAAAATCAAAGGGCTACGATGGATAAATTACGTCTGGATGAAATTAAGAACCAGCTTGGGAAAATACCCATTGACTATCACAGGTACAACCCAGTAGCCCCTTCACACTATGTAGCTGGTCAACTCCTCTAGATGTGGGTGGTTAGAAATACGGTCTCAATTTTGATACTGTTCTTTTTCCAGATGCTCTTCTGTTCTGAACATCTGTTGTTCAGTTCTTGTGTCAGGCTGGTCAGATATTGGCTGACCCTGAACAAGGGCACCCTCTCCTTATACATGCATGGAAAAAAGCAAGTTCTCAGTTAGTGGAAAAACGCTAAAGGGGTGGATGACCTTCTGTTGGCTTATTGCAGAGCATATTCCCACACTGGATATGACCTTCCAAGGAATCTTTCAACCTCCAAAAGGGTCAAATATGGAACTGAAAATCATGAGTGAGTTTTCACCCTAGTCTTGAAACATCTATTTCAATAGTTGTCAATAAATTATTTTAAAATTTTTCAAATATTAAAAATAATAGATGCCATGAGGACATCTTGGGATCAAGTATCTGGGTGGGAAAGGAGGAGTAATGTGCCAACTCCTAACTGATTGTGACCAGCTCTAGGAAGGATGGAAGCTGTGACCTTGGTTGGTGTCTGTGGGTGTGAAATGGTATCTCACTGTGGTTTTAATTTGCATTTCTTTAATGACTCAAAATGTTGAGCATCTTTTCATACTTTAACGGCCATTCATAAATACTCTTTGGTGGAATACCTGTTCATATCTTTTGCCTATTTTTTGCTTGGGTCCGTTGTTTTCTTACTATTGAGTTGTATGAGTTCTTTGTAAATTCTGGAGACAAGTCTTTTACCAGATATGTGTTTTGAAAATATTTTCTCCCAGTCTATTTCCTGTTTTTACATGTTTTATTTGGGAGGGGGGGGGGCGTGCCACACGACATGTGGGATCCTAGTTCCCCGACCAGGGATAGAACCCGTGCCCCCTGCGGTGGAAGCGCGGACTCCCAACCATTGGGCCGCCGGGGAAGTCCCTGTCTTTACATGTTCTTAATGTTGTCTTTTGAAGTGCAAAAGTTTTGAATTTTGATGAGGTCCACTTTATCAATTTTTTTTTTCCATTTACGAACTATGCTTTTCGTACTGCATCTAGGACATCTTTGGCTAGCTCAAAGTCTCAAGATTTTCTTTTGTGATTTCTTCTAAAAGTTTGTTTTATCTCTTACATCTAAGTCTATGATTCATTTGAGTTAATCTTTGTGTATGGTGTGAGGTGAGGGTCTTATTCATCTTTCTGCATACACATACTTACTATGAAATATTTTTCTATAACGTCAATGTTGATAGCAACTTAATATTCCATTTCATGAACATACTATATAAATAGAAGGATTCTGATAAGTGTTTAACAAGTGTCTCTCAAAAGAAACAAAAACAGACAAACAAAAACCCAACAGCCCTAATATGTAGTATTTGCCAATTCCCCTGGTGTAAATAATCCAACCATTTCCAATTTCAAGGTACCAATGTTACATAACATCATGGAGTTGGGAAGAGATCTCACAGTTGGTTCTTATAAATTGCCACAAGCTGGTTGCAGCACATTACTGAATGTACTTAACCAATACCCCGTGATTTGAGGGGGTTTTGTTTGCTTCTTGTTTTTCCACCTTCTACCCTCAATATAGAGAAGTGCCCCTCTGAGCAGGAAGAAGCAGCCTATTTTTATTCCCTGCTATAAATGAATGCTGGCCCTCCAGGGAATTTGTTCTCTCATAATGAGCACAGCTATGGTTAACATTCTCACAGCCTTCCTGTGGTCAGATTTAGTAATGCCCATCATATTTACTTTCAGGACAACTCACTTGCTTCCTGGGAAAGATAAAGAAAACTGAGTTTTGACCAAACAGAAGTACAAAGCTGCTTGAACTTCTGCAATTTTGCAAAGACACATATTCAACATTTAAATTAAGGGGGTGACTTCTCCTTTACTCCCTCACAGGAACCAAGTATCGAATTAGGCAAATGTTGCAGGGCGAAACAACTGTCTTAACAGACACTGGAGTGACATCAAGTGAGAATGGCCACAATGTGTCAGCTTCCTGAAGGCATCTGGGGCTTCAAAGTAATGTGAGGAAATTAATGGAGTATGATACTGTTTCAAAGAAAATGTACCAAACCTTCCTTTTGAGGAAAACCTTGTAAAAAGTGAAAATAAAATGAGGGGGCACTCTGGGGTAGATGTTTTTCATAGATAGTAGTTATTAAATCCCCGTTTGGAGTTCTGTGCAATCCACACAGTTCTACCCACATTGTTACAAGGCGGGAAGGGGCAGAGGCCTGGGAGGCAGTGGAGGGTGAGCAATGAGAGGGTCAGGGGACACTGGTCACTGAGCGGAGTGGGGACAAGAGGGCTTTGAGCAATTGCCACTACCCCAAGAGGCTTTACCCCAAGTCTTTAAAACTACCACTATTTAAGCTACCCTTTTCAATTAATATGAAAAGCGAGGCTCAGGGAGATGCTAAAGTGCTTCTCCGGAGTCTCCTGGCATTTAGACACCTGTGTTTTAAACCTGTGCTTCATGTATGCACTGAGTCCCCTCCTGAATAGAAAACTCAAACTCAGTATTTTCTCATGGCTCCTGCTCTAGCCCATCTGCCGGCCGCTCCACCCTCTGCCCCCAGCCCAGCACTCCCCACCCAACCCCCCCACTGGAAGTCTTACCCAATGTTTTACAGTTCCCAGAGGGTGTCATGCTTCTGGGTCCTTATTCACACCATACCTTCATCCAGGATTGCTGATCCTGGATGTTCTTGGAAGAAGCACTGAATCCTTTTCTTTTCTCAATATTTTCCCCTACTCTCCTTCTCTCTTCCCTTCCCTCTCTCTCTTTTCTTCTTCATTTCTTTCTTTTCACAAAGAACAGTTTTTCTTATGATGCGCTCATTTAAAATATTGGAGAGGGACTTCCCTGGTGGCGCAGTGGATATGGCTCCACCTGGGTTCAATCCCTGGTCAGGGAACTAGATCCCACATGCATGCCGCAACTAAGAGTTCGCATGTCACAACTAAGGAGCCAGCGAGCTACCACTAAGGAGCCCGCCTGCCACAACTAAGACCCGGTACAACCGAATAAATAAATAAATACTTTACAAAATAAAATAAAATTTTAAAATAAATAAAGTAAAATATTGGAGAGCTCTGAAAGAGT
>NW_006798282.1:246175-272190 GCF_000442215.2 Lipotes vexillifer
TACAGAAGAAAATAAAGCACCGGTGTGGTGCTTGTACAGCATCCTTGGAGTTATGCTGAAAGGACATTTCCCAGAATCCCCCCGCCTGTAGTGGTCCAGGTGAGCGTCTGCAAGAAATCATTAGCGAGCGATCTGCGAGAGTGAAGCAAGCTAATGCTGTGCTCCGAAGGTGAAAACAGTGGTCACCGTGCTGGCTCACAGGCTACTCTTGTGGGTGTAGGGCAGCGCCTGGACCCACAGCCAGTGCAAGTCCCACTGCTCCTGCATCCCGGGCCTCCTATGCATCAATATGGTCAAAGTGCAGGTTCCCCTGCAGGTCATTCTCTGCATAGTTTGTCCTCATGTGGTCTAGTAGTGCTACAGTTCTCTCTAGGTTGGCCTATAGAGACTTCCTCTAGAGTGATGACTCAGCATCGGATGCGGAGGCGACAGCCTGCACAGACTCACCTACCAGCTCCCACAGTGGCATACAATCCAATTCCCAAACAAATCCCTTATTCCAGAGGTTCCCAAGGCTTCTCAGTTCTTGGTGCCTTTATTGCCTTCATACTTTTTTTTTCTCAGTGCCCTGGGCCAAAAGAAATACCAAACAATTCTACTCATTAGGTGGTTAGACCCAAACAACTGAAGCTATGTTTGAAAAGAAAATATATGTAAATTGAAAAGTATATATATATTTTTTGGCTGCGCTGCACAGCTTGTGGGATCTTGGTTCCCCGACCAGGAATTGAACCTGGGCCCTCGGCAGTGAGAGCACAGTGTCCTAACCACTGGACCGCCAGGGAATTCCCCGATTTTATATTTTTAAATAGTACCAGTGGGATATATGCAGCTGTTGGGTGTGGCCCAACTTCTCAAACCTTGGAATCCCATTGGACACTGCCACCCTCATTTCCTGTTCCTCATTGCTTATCTCAAACCACTGGAAACCCAGCTCTGCACAGAAGATATGACAACTTTGAAAGGCATGTGCTACAATCTAATATTGAAACTGTAAACTATCTCACACTAGTAGTTCCTGTGGTGCCCAACAAAGGTCAGGTTATCAATTTATAGCCCTTGAAAATTGGAAATATTCCATAGCACTCTTGTGAATTCACTGAAGCCCCTGGGGTGTCTCAGTCCACAGTTTGGGAACCATGGCCTTATCTCATATGTCATTTCTTTGATGAAACCCTGAATGATATATAAAAAAATCTCATTAAACTTTTGGGTACCTTCTCTTTCTGAGATGTGAAGTGATTTGCCTCAGTCACACACATGATTAAAGGCCTCAGTAAGAGATGGAGTACTCTTATGCCAAGAGAAGAAAATACAGGACAAACCGGGAAAACGCCAGTACCTCTGGGTAGGAAAGGAACCTTTAAACTACAATTTTAAGAGCGTATGCCAAAAGACAAAACTTGATGAGTTTCATTACACCAAGGTGAAGGATTTCTATTCAACAAAGGAAACTATACAAAAAGTATTGATAATATACAGCTGAAACTACGATAGAAGCCATTTGCAATGTCTAAAGCATAAAGAAATTAAAATCCAGAATAAACAAAGATCTTTTGCAAGTCAACAAGAAATGACAGCAAACCCAACACAAAATGATCAAAGATAAGAACAAGTAATTTCAAGAAGAATCTCAAAAGCCTACCAAGTATGTAAACAGATGTCCTAACTCATCAGTATTCAGAGAAATATAAAATGAAACAACTCTGTCACTTTGTTGGACTAGCAAAGATTAGAAAGCAGTATAACGCCAAGTGGTTACAAGGAACCTGCATGCAGTTAGTGGCAATATAGACTGAACTCGCTTACACGCCCTTTTTCAGGCCAACTCTGTATGAGACTATTGCAGCTTTATTTGTAAGAGCAGAGAGTTGGAAGAAATCTTGGTGTCCATGCTTGGGAGAGCAGACAAGTAAAACATGGAAGATATACTCTGTGCAGTACTGTACAGCAGGGAAAAGATATGGATTGGATGTTCTACATAGCAACATGGATGGGCATGCAAACCAAGTGCTATGTTGAAAAATAAGGAACAGATACCATTTACCTAAGTTAAAAATGCTACACAAAACAATAAATATTTTGAACACATAAAAAGAAAATGAAATAGAATTACATTATGATCCAGCATTTTCACTTCTGGGTGTATACCCTAAAGAACTGAAAGCAGGGTGTTGAAGAAATATCTGTACATTGATGTTCACAGCAGCATTATTCACATTAGCTAAAACATGGAAGCAACTCAA
Source organism: Lipotes vexillifer (assembly GCF_000442215.2). Classification (NCBI taxonomy): domain Eukaryota; kingdom Metazoa; phylum Chordata; class Mammalia; order Artiodactyla; family Lipotidae; genus Lipotes; species Lipotes vexillifer. The sequence continues at coordinate 248,422 of NW_006798282.1, forward strand.
GTGTCCACCAATGAATGAATGGATAAGTGAAATGCTGTATATCCATACAATGGAACACTATGGAGCTTTAAAAAGAAGGAATATCTGATAAATGCTACAACATGGATAAACCTTGAGAACATAAGTGAAAGGGCCAGTCACAAAAAGACATATATTGTATGATTCCACAAAAATGAGGACCTGGGAGGAGGAAGGAATGGGAAGTTATTGTTTAATGGGTAAGCAATTTCAGTTTTACAAGATGAGAAGACTTCTGGAGATGGATGGTGGTGATGGTTGCACAACATGATGAATGTACTTGATACCACTGAAGTGTAACTTTATGGTTAAGATGGTATATTTTATGTGTATTTTACCACAATAAAAATGGGGGAACAAAAATAGAAAATGATATTCATTAAAAACCTTAGAATGGGGACTTCCCTAGGGACGCAGTGGTTAAGAATCTGCCTGCCAATGCAGAGGACACAGGTTTGAGCCCTGGTCTGGGGAGATCCCACATGCCGCGGAGCAACTAAGCCCGTGCACCACAACTACTGAAGCCCGCATGCTCTAGGGCCTGAGTGCTGCAACTACTGAACCCGTCTGCAGCAACTACTGAAGCCCACACGCCTAGAGCCCGTGCTCCGCAACAAGAGAAGCCAACACAATGAGAAGTCTGCGCACCGCAATGAAGAGTAACCCCCGCTTGCTGCAACTAGAGAAAGACCGTGCAGAGCAACAAAGACCCAGCTCAGCCTGAAAAATAAATAAATAAATGTATGTTTAAAAATTTTTTTTAAAAACCTTAGAATGGGATTTCTGCTTTTGGTCATTCAATTTTTCCCATTCATCTGTCAATGGACACTTAGGTTGTTTCCATACCTTGGTTATTGTGAGTAATGCTGCAATGAACATGGGAGAACATTTATCTCTTTGAGAAAACGACTTCGTTTCATTTGGATATACTGCATACCCAGAAGTGGGATTGCTGGGTCATATGGTAGCTCTATTTTTAATTTCTTGAGGAACCTCCATACTGTTCTCCACAGTGGCTGCACCAATTTACATTCCCACCAACAGTACACAACGGTCCCCTTTTCTCTACATCCTCACCAACACTTGTAATCTCTTGTCTTTTTGATAACAGACATCCTAACAGATGTGAGGTGATCTCACTGTAGTTCTGACTTGCATTTCCTGGATGATTAGTTATGTTGAGCACTTTTTCATGTTGTTGGAGATTTGTATGTCTTCTTTGAAAAAAATGTCTATTTAGGTCCTTCACCCATTTTTAAATTGGGGTTTTCTGTGGGTTTTTTTGATATTGAGTTGAATGAGTTTCTTGTATATTTTGGATATAAACCCATTATGGGATTTGTGGTTTGCAAATATTTTCTCCCATTCCACAGGCTGCCTTTTCATTTTACTGGTAGTTTTTGGTTTTTTTTTTTTTTCTGTGCAGAAGTTGGGACCTCATGCGCCAAAAAGTAAGAAAGTGCTCAAAAAAGGATAGGAAAGCATAGCAAAAGGACACAGGATCCAACTTGAAGGGACTCCCACACATAAATCTGGGACAATTTGTGCATCAAAATAAAGACAATATTAGACTGTATTCAACTGGATAAAAAAGGAATCCAGGAGGTCATGGTGATATAAATAAACAAATGAATAATATGTAAGTGGAAGAGAAGAGATTTACTTTACAGTAGAATGCCAACTAATAATAGTCACTTATTAATGAATACTTACAAAATTCTTTATGGTGGGGAAACTTGGTAGACACCTTCTAAAACAAGTGATAAAGTTTAACGTCTTTAGTCACGAGGCAAGTTGGCACCACATGCCTCCTGATACTGAGAACACAGCATCACTTCTGTGATTTTCCTGCCCTAGCTGAATAACCTGAATCTAATCATCAGGAAAACATCAGTAAACCCCAAACAAGGAACCACCTGCCAGGTTACTGAAGTGTTACAACAAAACATAATGACGTCACAAAAGGCCTGAAGAATTGTTCCTGAATGAAGGAAACTAGAAAGCCACGGCGACTAAGTAAAACAAGTGGTTCTGGACCCTGGGACTATAAAGGACACTGTTTGCAAAGTGGGCAAAATTCGAAAGAGGGCTGTGAATTACACGGTCATATTGTGTCTGTGTTAGTTTCCTGTTTTGATTGTGTGGGGGTGCTGCACCCTTGCCTAAATAAAACCACCCTGAAGTACTAATGGGATCAGCTTTCTGACTGATGGAGTCCTTCTTCCCCTTTGCTGCCCTGGCACCATGGGCTCTGGGGCAGGTCCACCCGTCCCGCCTGGGCTCAGATGGCATCCCTGTACCTGCCCACTGCACTGACAGCTCTGTGAGAACAGACACCCCTCTTGCATCCACGTCTCCCAGGTCCCAAAGAGCTGGCTCTGAACAAAGCAGGTCCCTTAGTCACTGCTGCCGGACTGAATTGATTTGCACAAGCAATCACTGGGAAGTAGGCGGAGTAAATCACGGTGAATTCCTGTGGTACAATTCAGTGCAGGCACCAAAACCAATGCTTTGAAATAACTTATTGCCTAGGAAAGTGTTCCCAACATACTGCTACTTAAAAACAACAACAGTGGAAGAGTAAATACAGCTGAAGTCCATCTTGCTCATGAACATAGATACGCATAGGAGAAAAAAAAAAAACTAAAGGAAAATACGTCAAAGAATGTACAGTGGTTGTCTTTGGGTAGGGGGATTATGAATGCTTTTGACGGTTTTTTTCCCTTTGTGTTTTTAAGCTTTTCTAGAAAACAATTTTTGTTATTGGAAAAATTATTTTAAAAGAAATCTATGTCTGAGGGAAAAGGGAAGAAGACATAACGGATAGGAAGTCCTATCACACTTCAGGTGAGAGCTGAAGCGTCAAAGGACCTTTAGGGTGAATGAGTTTCTTTGAGTTAAGGGCTCCTCGATTTCCTACATCGACAGGGTCCCCACCCTTCCTGGTAAACGTTACCCTCCCAGCCTCAAACCCCATCAGCTTGCACAACAGGTCCCTGTTCTGCTGATGTGTGCAAGGTGGCTGCCAGAACTCTGAGCCACACAACTGAAAGGTCTGGGTGGAGAACCAGAGGAAGAAAATCAATCCGGTCTCCCTTTGCCTGTTCATAATTTCTGCAATAAAGCTGTCAGAATTTACTGCCACATCCCTCAACTTACAGGGAAGGGAGATTCTGAAAAATATTCAGAAAGAAAGGGATGCTAAATGGAAGTAATGACTTCCTCCACTCCCTGGCTATTTCAAGAAGTGCAGCATTTTATACATTTCGTCTGTGTCCAGCCCACTGCGTGAATTGTTCAATTTTAGTGAATATAAAAATTCCACCCAAGGGCTTTCTTAGTTCCACTGCCAAAAGCAGTTCCCCAATCCTACTTCCCATTAGATGTCAAGTTCTTCCATCGTGAGTCCTAGGTTCCTCAGGGTTTCCAAGAGCCTAAACCCTGCAGTGGGAGTGGGGTGGGTGGGGGGAGGCAGGTGCCAGCTCCTGACTGGCTCTCGGCTCAGAGTGGAGTCCGTGGTGGAAATCACTATTTCCAAGTTCACTGGTGACGGGGCAAGGGTGGCAGATGCTCAGTGGTTTGGTTTACCAAGGTTAATGTTCACAAATCTGAATTCCTGTTTGGGACCAAGCCCTCCTTGGTCATCCTTTGTCCCAGTCTTCTGGAATGTCCCGTTTCATTTATTCATCTCCTCTCTACCAAAGGGAAGTTCACAGAGAAAACTCAAGCCCCAGAGGTGATTTGGTCTGGAGCACCTGGAGCTCCCTCAGCCCCACGTGGCTACCATTCCATCTGCGTCAGGCATCATAATCTGGCCAGGACGCCCAAGCTGCCTCCTCCCCAGCCGGCATGCCAGGCAGGTCACTCTTGTTGGGTCCTGGGTCAGCCTCCAGGGGCCTGAGTCAGAACCCAGCAGAGAGTTCATGCTCCCCGGTGGAGGGGGACATGGAGCTGACCCTCTCTAGCCTCTCCATGGAGAGGAAGGGGAGCCATTTAGCCAGGCGAACGGCCACCAGCTGATGGAACAACTGCCGTAGGTACTTGCGGAACCTTTCACCGACAAAGACGTAGATCACGGGGTTGATGCAACAGTGTGTGGAGGCGATCACCTCCGTCACTTGTATGGCCAGGTCCAGCTGTCTGCTCTGCTCACACTCATGGGTGAACAGGGAGTCTTGGAAAGCAGAAACCAACACAGTCAGATTGTACGGGGTCCAAAAGAGAAAGAAGATGATCATGATGACAAAAATCAGACGCACAGCTTTGGACTTCTTCTCATTTGGTCGTCTGAGCAGAATCTTTATAATCCCCGTGTAGCAGACGACCATGACCAACAGAGGCAACACCAGCCCCACGATGTTCAGTTTCAGGGCCTGGAACTGCTTCCACGTTCTTAGGCTTTCAGGAGGAAAATGAAGACTGCAGGTGTAGTGAGTGAACTCCCACTGGGTCTTGGAAAAGTACAAGCCCGGGACAGAAGCCAAGACGGCCAGGACCCAGATGACAATGCTGGTGATGATACCAAAGGTGACGGTCCGAGCCCGCAGGGCAAACACAGCATGGACAATGGCCAGGTACCTGTCGATGGTCAGCAGGATGATGAAGAAGATCTCGCTGTACAAGCCCATGAAATAGAGCCCAGAGAGCAACTTACACATGTGATCACCAAAAACCCAGTCATCCTTCAGCTTGTAGTCAATCCAGAAGGGCAGCGTGAAGAGGAACATCAGGTCAGACACAGCCAGGTTGAGGAGGTAGATGCTCGTCATGCTTTTGAGCCTCTTGTATTGCATGAGGACCAGGACCACTAGGATGTTGCCTATCAGGCCAATGACAAATACCACTGAGTACAAGGGGGGCAGCAGCTGGGCCCCAAAGGCCCTCTCCTGTACCTTCTGGCATGGGGTTGTGTCTCCGTAGTCATATTCTGTGGTCATGTCATAGTCCTTTGGGGCGGTGGAAGTTTCCATCCTGGCTTCTCCCACGGGTCAAGGGAAATGGTTTCCGTGTTTACTTTGCTATTAAAGGCAGTGGGTTCTGGGTAACAAGAACAAGGCAGTGATTATATGTCTTTAACCACTTGGCAAATGTTTATCGAGTGCCTACTGTGTACCATGCCCTGCCGAGCAAGGGAGACCCAGGTCCTCTCTGCCCTCATGCAACTGGTAGTCTAACACATTAATAAACAAGGCGTATACACATCACTCATTGCTTTGGCAATGAGTGCTGTGAAGGAATAGTCCGGTGGATGGAGAGCACAGACAAAGGGAGGCCTCACCACACTATTCATGACCAATGCTTCCCCAGTGCTTCCGATGAACTGGGCCCTGGACTTAGTGTTAAACAACCTTCGAGGGGGTACCATCATCGTTCCCCATTTTAGAGGTGATGACACACAAACTGGGAGTAGTTAGGACGCAAAGGTAGTGAGAACAAGAGCTGGAGCTCAAACACAGGTGTGTACCACTCTCAGGCCCACTCCTGAAACCACCTGGCTCTCCTGCCCCCAATCACAAGCATTGACTCTGTACTATGGTGTCCCCAGAGGGATGCTGGGAAGGAAAACAGTAAAGACTGAGAGTCAAAAACTTACAAACGGATCTTTATGGCTTTGGGGACCAAAAAGATTCTCAGCCAGGGGTGATACAGTGCCCTGGGGGCACATGAAAATGTGTTTTTTTTCTTTTTTTTTTGGTCGTCACAAAGACTGGGGGACACTACTGTCATTTGGTAGGCAGGGCCAAGGATGTCCTGTAATGTAAAAATTACCCTACACCAAACACCAATAGTGCAGCCACGGTGAAATTCTAGAAGGTCAACCCAACCCTCAGCAGATGAGGACACTGAGGACACCAGAGTGGGCCCAGCCTGGCCCACGTCACACAGTCTTCTGAGGTTACCCAGGTGACACTGTAGACCTCCTGTGATAGCCGTGAGGAGGATTCAAGGAAAGCACAGGCTAGGAGGAATGGGGTGACATGGTATGGAGAAGACGGGGCTTTGGGGGAAGAAAGGCTCAGAACAGCCTCAAGCCAGGAAGTGTCACACAGTGACCAGACAGAGGCTGGAATTCTCCTAAAATAAGTTTTTAGATATTTTTAACCAGGGTTGCCTCAAAACAAAACAAACAAAAAACCACTAGATAGCTTGCCTTTGAAGAACTTCCCCAGACCCTGTTTTTAGCACTCCTTTCCAATCACTTATTGAAGATGCCTCCACAAAGGGAGCACAGGCTTTGGTGTAACCTACCGGCTCTGTGACCTCGGATAAGTTAACCTACCTCTCTGAGCCTCCGTTCCTCATCTGTAATGTGGGAAAGTAAGGCTTACCGTGCAGGGCTACTCTAAGGCAATGTCTGAGCCACCCCCTGGCAATTATCGTGCCCTCAGTAAATATTAGGGGAACTCCTTCCCTGCAGGGGTCCCGTTCTGAGGCCCAGCACCACCAGGAATGTCCCAGGCTTCAATCCCATTCTGGCCAACGTACCCCACTCCCTACCAGGTCTCTCTGTAGTTAATCTGGAAGGTGAATCCTGCTTGACAGTGATGGACACTGACAGTCCCTTCCATCTGTGCTACACTTTGAAATTTCCAAAATGTGGCCATCGATCTAAATTGATTGGACCTAAACACCAATCAGTAAAGTGAGTGGAACCTACATCATAATTCCCATCTTGAAGCTGGAGTCTCCAGTGCTCTTCCTTCTACAGTGCTTAATGAGTGTTTCCTGCTCACAAAATTCACATTTCTGCGGTGGCATTCGGAGATTAAGGCACATGGGGCTGGGGGGTGGGGGGTGGGGGGTAGGTTGCTGGGCACCCTGGCTGGGGGACTGTCATTTCCCATCAAATCCATCCCTATGGCTCACTCCACCATCTCCGAACTTGCATATCCCGGTCAAGCCCCTTTCTGGAGAAACCTAAGCTGCCAATCACTAAACAAGCTGTGTTGGCAATTTCTGATTTTTGCTGCCACTGCCAGTGCTGACAGCTCCGCTTGGCAGTCAGCACTTGTGGGTGAGCGGCCAGGTTTACAGTGTTAGCAGCAGGCAGCACGGTGAGCAAGGGGTGCAAGGCTGAGCCCGTGAGCCCAGTTTCTGGGGAATTGTGGCAAAGGTGAAGGCAAACTGAGTCAGCACTGTCAGGTGCCATTTGAACAGAGAGTCACTGTCATACCACTCCCCACCTCCAACTCCATTCACTATTTCCCCAACTTGTCAGGCAGCAGGCAACAGCTCCAGAGTATGTTGCTCCTAAAGGGAGATGGGCTGCGGTGAGGCCTTGGAGGAGAGACCAAAGGAGCATGTTGCCATGCCATGTGCCAGCCCTGCTGCAGTCTGCTGCAAAAGTCTGCCCCAGGTCACTGCACTAGTGCTCGGCTGCAGCCCTGGAGCCTGGAACTTTCCAGTGCCAGCATCCTTTAACCTCGGAGTTGGGGAAGTCTCTGAACAGACAAAGGGCAGTCTGTGATGGCAGAAGACACCCTGGCCTGGTGGCGTGCAGGAAGTGCCTTACACTAATTCATAAGAGCCAGCAGTGTGTACCTCTTCCCAACTCTGCATTCAGCATGTTGGTAGCTTGGAGTCAACCAGAATAGGAATAGTTACACATGGAAATCAGGAAACACTAGATATCAGGGCACTTTTTCAGGAGAGTCAGCTATTAAACATTTACCAGCACATCAATGCCCTGCAGTCTGAGTAGCCTAGAGTTGTCCTGTGAGCCAGCTAAAGGGTCAGTGAGCGGCACACAGCCTGGGGGCAGGCTATGCAAACTTCTGGGAATTTCTAATTCTGAAAGTCTGGGACCCTCCAGATTTAAAGGAGGAAAGGTTGCAGTAAATACCTCCAAGTAGCCCCCATGTCTCTGTACTTTCAGAACCAAATTCTGACCTGCCTCTTTGTTAGAACAGAATGGATGCCTCCCAGGACGTCACCTGGCCAGCTCCCTGCCTTCCCGTAGGTGAAATCCTACCTCCTCCAAAGACATCCCACAGTCCTGATTTTGAGGATCCTTGGGTCTAGTCTTCTTAAGAAATTGTCTCAGTATCAAATCGTCCTTGCAACTGCAAAGTTCTTCTAATTAATACTTCCCTTTTGCTACAATTTCTTCTTACCCCACGTTTGGGTTTTGTTTCCTGGGGAAATTTGGCAACTGTCAGTGTCTTGAATAGCTTTCCAGAGAAAGTGCCTCCTGTCCCTTAATACTGGGCTGACTTTCTTAATTCACCAACAACCAATCATACAAGAAAGCATCCTATTTTTAGCAAAAACAACCCCCCCCCCCCGCAGAAACAAAAAGAACAGCCTATTTTACATCTGAGCACCCAGTCTTATAAATCCTTCCATCCTCAGTATTGCTATACAATTCATTACCTTACAGGTGCATGGGTGGGTTACTTACACATTTGCCTGGCCTTCGAAGAATTCCCCACCTTTGAGGAGACAGCCAGGTAAAAACGTCTTCTCCTGCAGTGGGAGAAGGACTTCAGTCCAACCTGGCCACATGCAAACAACACTGCCCTCAGCAGTGACTAATGAACAGAAAAGACAAGTGCCACTTACACTGGTTTCAGGGGATTGTGTCCACGAGGCGTTTGTCTCTGGAGCTTTTAGAATCTTTATGAATTCAAGGTCAAGGTCCTGACTGAGTCAGAAGTCCTCAGCTTCCAGTGTGATGATGGAGATAGAACCTGGGGTCTCAGTCTTTCAGAACAACAAGAAGGGGACAACGTTCTTCTTTCTTGTACCACTGGGTGTCCATGAATGGCCACAACACCGACTGGTGGCCAGTTCCTGAAGGCCAAATGCACGCTGGGGTAATCTTCTGCTCACTCAGCTTCACTTCTCCTTCGGGCTCTGTGCCTTAAGGGGAATGGGTGGAGTTGAGCACGGTGAGGCGGGTGGCAATGAGGTGTTCCCAGAACTTGGTGAAGCGAACAGAAGAGCGGGAATGTGTATGGTACGGGGGCAGGGCACAGAGTTCCTGCCCTCACTTAGTAGTCTCTTTGTTTAAGGTTGCAAAAGAAGGATTTAAACAGGAAACCTGGGTCCTGTTCCTCAAAATGATCTGCCTCATTCAGCCTGAGAGAGGCAGGAAGCCGCTTCTCTTTGGCGCTCCTACGTGCCTGTGCCAGTGACTGCTCCCCGGTCTCTGCCCCACAGCCCCACAGAGCAGTTTTACCACGAGGAGCCTCCAGCCTGGAGTGAATACAGGTCTGCTGGCTGGGTTTCGGCTGTCCCTTTCTGATGCTGGGTTCCTGGTTTACGCAGTGGCCCAAGCTCTCTGCTTGAGACGTGGCTGGATCACTGCGTCTTTTGAAGCCTTGGATACCACTCCATCAAAGAACACTGAAGAGTTAACGCTCAGAGGAGGATGCACGAGGTCAGCCTGTACACGAAAAGTGTCACAGAGTGCCTGGCACCAGGACAAGTGGCTGACGCACGAGGTCTGTCAGGATTCTCCCCACAGTTACCAGCTCCTGCTGCCACTGTGCTTGTGCCCCTCTGGGTTTCCATTTCCTTCTCTGTAAAATGGGGGTGCTCGAACCTTCCCCACAGGATTGCTGCAAAAGTGTCCATTTCAGAAATCACAAATGTGAATTGAAAATGTCACTTGTCCCTCAAGGCTCAGTTCCCTCATCTGTAAAATGAAGACTTCGGAAGAGGTGACAGCGGGCCCTTCAGTACAATATTCCATGAGTCTTCTGGGGTTGGGTCTTCCTTCTTTGGCAGCCCATCTTCGAGAGATAGAGGAAGCAGGAGGCAGAAAGTAACTAGACTGACAGACAGCTATGGGCGAGCCTGGAACCTGCCGCCTGATGCAAAAACCAGGCCTGGAGTGAGGGGAGCAACAGTGATGGGCCTCACATATCAGACAGTCCTGCATTCAGATCCCAGGTCCACCTTTTACTGACTTTGGGAGTGTTATTTATTTATTCTCTTGAGTGTCTCTTTCCTCTTCTGTAAAACAAAGCTAATAATACTTTCTTCATAGAGAGGATTAAATGAAGACACACACACACACACACACACACACACACACACACACACACACACACACACACACACACACACCCCTGAACGCATGATTCGGTGTGCTGCTGAAGACATTAAAAATGCCCGTCTTACTTTAGAATCTCTCAGGTTCCAACCCTGATGCAGATTCCAGTAATGTGTCTGCAGGGGATCCCAGGAAACACTGCAGGGGAGGGGAAAGTGGGACGGGCAAGGGAAGGAGCTGATGAAGAGGGTGTTAGAGAGCCAGTGCCGCTGTGAGCCAGGAGCTTGGTCCTACTAGGGAACTTAGGACACCCCTCAGAGTCATCCCATCTTTGGGGCGGCCGGAGGGGTGAGGAAACTGAGCATGTGTCCATCAAATCTCTACCCACTCACTGCTGGTCGAGGGCTGCTTCTTGGGGTATTCTGACTTCCAGTCTGCCTGCACGTTGGTCAAGCTTGCTCCACAAGCAGGGAGCCTCGTATTTTCAGGAAACAGCCTACAATATGTAGAGGTGCATGCTGACACGTGTGGCCAGGGACACTGAATGGTACCCAGGAAATTCCGATGCGTGCCAGCTAGTGTCAGCACAGCTAAACACCCATCCCCTGCCCCACTACAGGACTCTGCTGAATTGATCATCTCTCAGCCCTGCCCCCAGTGGTAGTCAGTGGGAGGTCTGCATCTGCCTATTTGTAGCACTTTGCTGCCAGATGAGTTTCCAGACAACACAGGTTTGCAAGGTCCGCCTCTTCCTTGGTCAAGCCTAAGGAAAGAGACTTGGTCAGTCCTTGACTGGCCTTTCAGCTCTGCGCTAGGCTTCTGTAGGACCCATGGCACAGAGAGGACATGCGAGCAAATGTACTTGTTCATTTAACAAATATTGATTGAGTACCCATGATGTGCCAGGCACTGTGTTAGGTGCTACAGATATAGCAGTGACCAAGAGAGGCACATGCCATTCTTCGAGAGATCACAGACAATTAAGCAAGTCACTACAGTAAAGCCCGGGAAGTACCCAGGGCCAAGGAAGGGTGCACCCGGGTGGTGGGAGGGGGTGAGGGAGCCCTCCAGAGCAGAGGTTCTCAAGGTGAGGACCCTGGACCAACAGCATCAGCACCTCCGAGAACCTGCTAGTGACGCAAATTCTGCGCTCCCATCCTGGACCCACTGAATCAGAAATTCTGTTTTAACACACCCTCCACATAAATGTTTGGGAACCATAGATCTGGATTTCTGCCAGGCCTGTGGCTCAAAGTTTTATATGATCTCTCCCTAGGAGAGCTTGGCTGGACCTGATGTGACCTGGGAAGACTTCTTTTGCTTGCAGCTAAAGGCCAAAACAAGAGGCTGCTCAGTGGTCCATTCTGTTTCCTCTTCCTGACACCCACACCCAGGGCACCTATGGCCTTTCGAGGGTGACAGGCAAACTTCTTAATGCAAACATACACACACAGGGAGACTGGTTCAAGATGGTGGACTAGAAGGACATGCTCTCACTCCCTCTTTCAAGAACACCAGAATCACAACTAACTGCTGAGCAATCATCGACAGGAAGACACTGGAACTCACCAAAAATGATACCCCACATCCAAACACAAAGGAGAAGCCACAGTGAGATGGCAGGAGGGCGCAATAACAATAAAATCAAATCCCATAACTGCTGGTGGGTGACTCACAAACTGGAGAACACTTATACCACAGAAGTCCACCCTCTGGAATGAAGGTTCTGAGCCACACGTCAGGCTCCCCAACCTGGGGGTCTGGCAACAGGAGGAGGGATTCCTAGAGGATCAGACTTTGAAGGCTAGTGGGATTTGACTGCAGGACTTCAGGAGGACTTGGGGAAACAGAGACTGCCTTCTTGGAGGACACACACAAAGTAGTGTGCACATCGGGACCCAGGGGAAGGAGCAGTGACCCCATAGGAGACTGAACCAGATCTACCTGCTAGTGTTGGAGGGTCTCTTGCAGAGGCGGCGGGCAGCTGTGGCTCACCATGGGGACAAGGACACTGGCAGCAGAAGTTCTGGGAAGTACTCCTTGGCGTGAGCCCTCCCAGAGTCCGCCATTAGCCCCACCAAAGAGCCCTGGTAGGCGCCAGTGTTGCATCACCTCAGGCCAAACAACCAACAGGGAAGGAACCCAGCCCCGTCCAACAACAGACAAGTGGATTAAAGTTTTACTGAGCTCTGCCCACCAGAGCAACAGCCAGCTCTACCCACCACCATTCCCTCCCATCAGGAAACTTCTACAAGCCTCTCTGATAGCCTCATCCACCAGAGGGCAGACAGCAGAAGCAAGAAGAACTACAATCCTGCAGCCTGTGGAACAAAAACCACATTCACAGAAAGATAGAGAAGATGAAAAGGCAGAGGGCTATGTACCAGATGAAGGAACAAGATAAAACCCCAGAAAAACAACTTAATGAAGGGGAGATAGGCAACCTTCTAGAAAAAGAATTCAGAATAATGAGAGCGAACATGACACAGGACCTCGGAAAAAGAATGGAGGCAAAGATTGAGAAGATGCAAGAAATGTTTAACAAAGACCTAGAAGAATTAAAGAACAAACAAACAGAGATGAACAATACAATAACTGAAATGAAAACTACACTAGAAGGAAATCAATAGCAGAATAACTGAGGCAGAGGACGGATAAGTGACCTGGAAGACAGAATGGTGGAATTCACTGCTGCAGAACAGAATAAAGAAAAAAGAATGAAAAGAAATGAAGACAGCCTAAGAGACCTCTGGGACAACATTAAAGGCAACAACATTCGCATTACAGGGGTCCCTGAAGGAGAAGAGAGAGAGAAAGGACCCGAGAAAATATTTGAAGAGATTATAGTCAAAAACTTCCCTAACATGGGAAAGGAAATAGTCACCCAAGTCCAGGAAGCGCAGAGAGTCCCGTACAGGATAAACCCAAGGAGAAACACGTCGAGACACATAGTAATCAAACTGGCAAAAATTAAAGACAAAGAAAAGTTACTGAAAGCAGCAAGGGAAAAATGACAAATAACACACAAGGGAACTCCCATAAGGTTAACAGCTGATTTCTCAGCAGAAACGCTACAAGCCAGAAGGGAGTGGCACGACATACATAAAGTGATGAAAGAGAAGAACCTACAACCAAGATTACTCTATCCGGCAAGGATCTCATTCAGATTCGATGGAGAAATCAAAAGCTTTACAGACAAGCAAAAGCTAAGAGAATTCAGCACCACCAAACCAGCTCTACAACAAAGGCTAAAGGAACTTCTCTCAGTGGGAAACACAAGAGAAGAAAAGGACCTACAAAACCAAACCCAAAACAATTAAGAAAATGGTCATAGGAACATACATATCAATAATTACCTTAAATGTGAATGGATTAAATGCTCCAACCAAAAGACACAGGCTCGCTGAATGGATACAAAAACAAGACCCATATATATGCAGTCTACAAGAGACCCACTTCAGACCAAGGGACACATACAGACTGAAAATGAGGGGATGGAAAAAGATATTCCATGCAAATGGAAATCAAAAGAAAGCTGGAGTAGCAATACTCATATCAGGTAAAATAGACTTTCAAATAAAGAATGCTAAAAGAGACAAGGAAGGACACTACATAATGATCAAGGGATCAATCCAAGAAGAAGATATAGCAATTATAAATATACATGCACCCAACATAGGAGCACTTCAATACATAAGGCAACTGCTAACAGCTCTAATAGAGGAAATCGACAGTAACACAATAATAGTGGGGGACTTTAACACCTCACGTACACCAATGGACAGATCATCCAAACTGAAAATTAATAAGGAAACACAAGCTTTAAATGACACAATAGAGCAGATAGATTTAACTGATATTTATAGGACATTCCATCCCAAAACAGCAGATTACACTTTCTTCTCAAGTGCACATGGAACATTCTCCAGGACAGATCACAATTTGGGTCATAAATCAAGCCTCAGTAAATTTAAGAAAATTTAAATCATATCAAGCATCCTTTCCGACCACAACGCTATGAGATTAGAAATCAATTACAGGGAAAAAAACCCGTAAAAAACGCAAACACATGGAGGCTAAACAATATGTTACTAAATAACCAACAGATAACTGAAGAAATCAAAGAGGAAATCAATACCTGGAGAAAAATGACAATGAAAACACGATGATCCAAAAGCTATGGGATGCAGCAAAAGCAGCTCTAAGAGGGAAGTTTATAGCAATACAAGCCTACCTCAAGAAACAAGAAAAATCTCAAATAAACAATCTAACATTACACCTAAAGCAACTAGAGAAAGAAGAACAAACAAAACCCAAAGTTACCAGAAGGAAAGAAATCATAAAGATCAGAGCAGAAATACATGAAATAGAAACAAAGAAAACAATAGCAAGGATCAATAAAATCAAGAGCTGGTTCTTTGAGAAGATAAACAAAATTGATAAATCATTAGCCAGACTCATCAAGAAAAAGAGGGAGAGGACTCCAATCAATAAAATTAGAAATGAAAAAGGAGAAGTTACAACAGACACCACAGAAATACAAAGCATCCCAAGAGACTACTACAAGCAACTCTATGCCAATAAAATGGACAACCTGGAAAAAATGGACAAGTTCTTAGAAAGGTATAACCTTCCAAGACTCAACCAGGAAGAAATAGAAAATATGAACAGACCAATCACAAGTAATGAAATTGAAACTGTGATTAAAAATCTTCCAACAAACAAAAGTCTAGGACCAGACGGCTCCACAGGTGAATTCTATCAAACATTTAGAGAAGAGCTAACACCCATCCTTCTCAAACTCTGCCAAAAAATCGCAGAGGAAAGAACAGTCCCAAACTCATTCTATGAGGCCACCATCACCCTGATACATAAACCAGACAAAGACACTACAAAAAAAGAAAATTACAGACCAATATCACTGATGGATATAGATGCAAAAATCCTCAACAAAATACTAGCAAACGGAACTGAGCAACACATTAAAAGGATCATACGTCATGATCACGTGGGATTTATCCCAGAGATGCAAGGATTCTTCAATACACACAAATCAATGAGCGTGATACACCATATTAACAAATTGAAGAAAAAAAACCATATGATCATCTCAATAGATGCAGAAAAAGCTTTTGACAGGATTCAACACCCATTATGATAAAAACTCTCCAGAAATTGGGCATAGAGGGAACCTACTTCAACACAATAAAGGCCATATACGACAAATCCACAGCAAACATCATTCTCAATGGTGAAAAACTGAAAGCATTTCCTCTAAGATCAGGAACAAGACAAGAATGTCCACTCTGACCACTATTATTCAACATAGTTTTGGAAGCCCTAGCCACAGCAGTCAGAGAAGAAAAAGAAATAAAAGGAATCCAAATTGGAAATGAGGAAGTAAAACTGTCACTGTTTGCAGATGACATGATACTATACATAGAGAATCGTAAAGATGCCACCAGAAAACTACTAGAGCTAATCAATGAATTTGGTAAAGTTGCAGGATACAAAATTAATGCACAGAAATCTCTTGCATTCCTATACACTAAAGATGAAAAATCTGAAAGAGAAATTAAGGAAACACTCCCATTTACCACTGCAACAAAAAGAATAAAATACCTAGGACTAAACCTACCTAGGGAGATAAAAGACCTTTATGCAGAAAACTATAAGACACTGATGAAAGAAATTAAAGATGAAACCAACAGATGGAGAGATATACCATGTTCTTGGATTGGAAGAATGAATATTGTGAAAATGACTATACTACCCAAAGCAATCTACTGATTCAATGCAATCCCTATCAAATTACCAATGGCATTTTATACAGAGCTATAACAAAATGTCTTAAAATTTGTATGGAGACACAAGAGACCCCAAATAGCCAAAGCAGTCTTGAGGGAAAAAAACGGAGAGGGAGGAATGAGACTCCCTGACTTCAGACTACACTACAAAGCTACAGTCATCAAGACATATGGTACTGGCACAAAAACAGAAGTACAGATCAGTGGAACAGGATAGAAAGCCCAGAGATAAACCCACGAACCTATGGTCCCCTAATCTATGACAAAGGAGGCAAGGATATATAATGGAGGGAAGACAGTCTCTTCAATAAGTGGTGCTGGAAAAACTGGACAGCTACACGTAAAAGAATGAAATTAGAACACTCCCTAACACCATACACAAAAATAAACTCAAAATGGATTAGAGACCTAAATGTAAGACCGGACACTATAAAACTCTTAGAGGAAAACATAGGAAGAACATTCTTTGACATAAATTACAGCAAGATCTTTTTTGATCCACCTCCTAGAGCAATGGAAATAAAAACAAAAATAAACAAATGGGACCTAATGAAACTTCAAAGCTCTTGCACAGCAAAGGAAACCATAAACAAGACGAAAAGATATTTTCTCCCAAAGAAAGGGAGAAAATATTTGCAAATGAATCACTGGACAAAGGATTAATCTCCAAAATATATAAACAGCTCATACAGCTCAATATTAAAAAAACCCAAAAATCCCAATCCAAAAATGGGCAGAAGACTTAAACAGACGTTTCTCCAAAAAAGACATACAGATGGCCAAGAAGCACATGAAAAGCTGTTCAACATCACTAATTATTAGAGAAATGCAAATCAAAACTACAATGAGGTATCGCCTCACACCAGTTAGAATGGGCATCATCAGAAAATCTACAAACAACAAATGCTAGAGAGGGTGTGGAGAAAAGGGAACCTTTTGCACTGTTGGTGGGAATGTAAATTGATACAGCCACTATGGAGAACAGTATGGAGGTTCCTTAAAAGACTAAAAATAGAATTACCATATGACCCAGCAATCCCACTACTGGGTATATACCCAGAGAAAACCATAATTCCAAAAGAGTCATGTACCAAAATGTTCACTGCAACTCTACTTACAATAGCCAGGAGATGGAAGCAACCTAAGTGTCCATCATTGGATGAATGGATAAAGAAAAGGTGGCACATATATACAATGGAATATTACTCAGCCATAAGCAGGAACTAAACTGGGTCATTTGTAGAGACGTGGATGCATCTGGAGACTGCCATACAGAGTGAAGTCAGTCAAAAAGAGAAAAACAAATATCGTATATTAACACATACATGTGGAACCTAGAGAATGGTACAGATGAACTGGTTTGCCGAGCAGAAACTGAGACACAGAAGTAGAGAGAAAACATATGGACACCAAGGGGGGAAAGCGGCGGGGGGTGGGGGTGGGGGTGTGATGAATTGGGAGATTGGGAATGACATGTATACACTGATGTGTATAAAATGGATGACTAATAAGAAAAAAAATTTGCACACACATGTGCACACACATACACGTAGCCTTTTTTTTTTTAATACAGGTGGAGCATATGAGCATATGGAGCATATGATACACGTTGTTTTCCATCTTGCTTCTGTCACTGAACATCATACCCAGGAGATTCTTCCCCACCACCACATAGGACCTGTGGCTCCTGATGTGGTGGAAACAGAGTATCAGTAAGGCACACACCACAAGATTCTGACCTTGACTTTGTTTAGGACTCTGATTCCTTAATTCAACAACCCCTCCAGTGTCAATCAGTAAGGCACACACCACAAGATTCTGACCTTGACTTCGTTTAGGACTCTGATTCCTTAATTCAACAACCCCTCCAGTGTCAACCCCATGACCTGGCCCACTGGCCTCTCCTCTTTGATCTCACAGACTTCCTGTTTGCGTCTCATCCATGACATCTGATCCTGACCCAGCCCTGTTTCTGCTTCTCCTTTCCTGTCACAATGGCAATATCCCAGAAACCTTATGCTCTGTGTAACCAAGACGGGGTCAGGCCAGGCTCCTTGGCTGCAGGGAGCCTGCCTGTCAATGAGGCACATCTTTCAGGTTCAAACGTTACACCAGTAGGTTAATCTCGAAGACAGGGGGTGGCAGTGTCATGACCTTGGAGATCTCTCTGTTGCCTAATCCTGGGACCCACTGTCTGGCTATACGGCAAAGGAGGTTGCTTGTGATCTTAGGCCACATTCAGACACTGAAGCCTGACTGGTGAGTGTCCCACAGATGGACAAGAGGGTCTTTGGGTGACACAAGTGGCTCCTAGGCAATAGCTCACCCCTGCCCCCTCCACACCACCCCATTTCATACCCTACCCACCTACCCCATTCCTCCTTGTCTAATTTCCTTCCCCAGCCTCTCTTCCCACCACCCTTCCTCACTCCATATTTCTTCTATCTCCTTAGTTTCTGCCTCTCCTCGCCGGCTTGGCTTCTCCCGGGCTCTCTTGCACCCCCACCCCCAGAATCCTACAACCCCCAATCTGACAAGCCAAAGGGAAGGTCTAATAGTCCCTCTATTCTGCTCAGCTGCCCCCTTGTGCTGGGTTAGGTCCCAAAGTGAAAGAGGGTGTTGGGCACGTCCACGTCAGATCCCTCTCATCCTGCCCAGATCACCCAAGAGGGCACCTCCTCCCTGAAGCCTTCCTACCCTCCACGGCAGGAAGTCATCCATGAGAGGCAGGTGCTAGAGCTCTGAGAATTTTAAGTTTTTGCGGGGGGGGGCAGTAGGATTTTCTTTATTCACACCTAGCTGTATACGTTGGACATTTCAACAATAAACAGCAAGGCATCACTCAAAATAGCTCAAAAAATGAAAAGAACAGAAACTATCATTTTCTAAAAAACCTGGATGTTAGCTCTGGTTTCGTACTACTCTCTAACGTTCTCTTGTGATAATTCTTGATTTCACTATCCACATACACCTCTGTCTTTGCAGCCTAATAAATAATCTCAAAACTTGGGGGCTTAAAGTCACAACGAGATTGTTCTAAGATTGTGTGGATTAGGCAGGTGTTCCCACAAAGCCTCACTCCCACATCTGACAGTGGGTGCTGGCTGTCGACTGGAGTGCCTCAGTTCTCCATGTGGCTCTCATCTTCCAGTCAGCCAGACTGGCTTTCTGCATGATGGTCTCGGGCATGAGCAGAAGCTGCAGAGCATCTTAAGGCAAAGCCTCACAAGTCACATAGGATCATTTCTGCTGCAGTCTATCAGTCAGAGCAAGTCACAGAGCCCAGCCACAGAGAAGGGAATCAGGAAACAGAATCTGTCTTTTAGGAAGAGCAGTAAAGTCACACTGTAAAAGCCTGTGTGTACCAGGATGGAAGGACTCTGAAGCCATATTTACCTTCTACAAAAAGCACAGGCTTCCTTTAGCTCCCTCGCAAAGGGGTTCCTTGAATTCCTCTCCTCTAATGGTCTTGTCTTCCCTCAGCCTTAGCAACTCACTCCTGCGATCCTCCCTAATCCCTGGATCTTACCATCACCAACATCTGTAGCCTTTCTTATCTCAGTTCCCAGTATCCCAGCCCCTGATCCCACATCCACCTTTACTGCTCAATCCCTCTAGCCCCTCACCTCCAATGGTTCTTTGACCCCAGTGCAACCACTGACATTTTAATTTTCTCCTGACCCTCAGCCTCCTCATGCACTTACTTTCCATCATCTTCAAGTCCAGGAGCCATCATTACAGTCCCTCCTTTACATACATCCTCAATGCCTTTATTCTTTTCTGATGTTGTTGTGTCCACCATGCAAAATCCCAGTCCTGGTTAGATCCAAATCCCCACTGGCACCCGTGAAGTTGAATGCAGCCGGAGGAAACCACACAACGGTACTAACTGGGATCGCTCTGAATTAGTGGTGGCCATATTCAAAGGGTCCTTCATGCCCATCAACTGCATTCCCCTCTCTTAGACATTATTTCACACCTTCTACCTTTTCCTTGAACCTCTAACACCACCTCCATCACCCTCAATCTTAGCTGATGACCTTATTCCCTACATCACTGAGAAAACAGAAGGCATCAGAAGAGACTTTTTACACATCCCACCTCCCCTCTTCCCACCCACCCCTTCCTGGCCCTTCTACCTGTTTCCCTCTGGCCGTGTGAATGGATTCTCCAGGCTCCCATCCAAGTCCATCTCTTCCACTTTGCCCAGGATCTCAACCTCTCTCATTAGCACGAGGACATCACTCTAGTCATTTTCTCCTGCATCACCAGTTTTACCTGCTCTGCCGGATTATTGCCATCAGTATACACAGGCCCTTACTTCTATCTGAAATAAATAAGCAAACAAACAAACAAGCAAACATGCACAGTCTCCCTTGATTGCACTTTCATCTCTAATTACCGATTCTTTTCTGCACAGCTTTTTACATACTTAAAAGAGTTGTCTTTATTTGCATCTAGTTCCACTCCACCCAAGTTTCTGGAACCCACTCTTCTCAGGCTCTTCTCCCCCACCCCCACCACTTTTGTCAGGGTCACCAGTGACCTCCATGTGGCTGAATCCAATGGTCAATTCTCAGGCCTCATTGGACTTGAGTGCTCAGCACACTTGACACCATTATGGCTCCCTCTTCTTGAAACTCTTCCTCCATGTGTGAAGGACATCACACTCCCCTGGTTTTTCTCGTTTCACAGGCAACCCCTTCTCAGTTCCCACTGCTGGTTTCTGCTCAACGTTCCAACTTCTTAACCTTGGCATGCCCCAGGGCACAGTCCTTGAACCCCCCTCTTCCCAACCTACACTCACATCTTTGGTGGCACCATCTCTCTCATGGCTCTGAACATCATATTCATGCTGAAGACGCCCAAGTGTACATCTCCAGCCTGCCCCCCGCCCCCACCCCCAATCCAGACTCATACCCAACACTCTGCTCAATGTCTCCACTTGGGTTTCTCAAAAGCATTTCAAACTGAATTCATGACCTTTCCCCCAAATTCTCTGTTGCCACCGTCATCCACATCTAGAGGTAAATGGCAGCTCCATCCTTTCCACTGAACCTACCAAAACCTTGGAGTAACACTTGACTCTACTCTTTTGAAGCTGACTTGTGATCTTTTTGCAAAATCTGTTGACTCCATTTTCAAATATATAAAGACTCCAATCCTTTCATGCTAAAGCCACTGGTACCGCTTTGGTCCAAACCACCCAAGGCCATAGTCTCTTTCCAATATAGCAGTCAGAGTGATTCTTCAAAAGTTATTTGAAGTCAGGCACTCCTCTTCCAAGTCCCTACACTGGCCTGCAAGGTGGTTCACCACCTGCCCTCATTCCCTCTCTGACTTCAACTCCCATTACTCTCCCCTTTGCTCACTCTGCTCCAGCCAAACTGGCTTCCAGGATGTCCCTGAACAAACAAGGTACATTTCCACCTCAGGGCCTTTACATTTGCTGTTTCCTCTGCCAAGATGCCCTTCCCCCAGATGCCTGGAAAGCCTGCTTCCTCACCTCCTTCATTTCTATACATGTGCATTACTTCCACAGGAGGTATTCTCTAACCATCTTAACTAAAATTGAACCTCCTCCTCCCCCACCTCAGAAATCAATGACCCCCTTCCCAGATTTACTTATTACCACCTAAGCTATATATAAATAAAATATTTATATATATTTAGCAAATATATATACTTAATATGTACTTGTTGTCCACTGTTTTCCTCCAAGGTAATGCCAACTTCCTGAGGGCTGGAATGTTCCCTCTTTTGTTCACTGTTGCATCCCCCCATAGCAGGTGCTGAATAAGCATTGTGGAATGGATAAACCGTAAGAAGTTCAGAGGCAGGATAGCTACAGGGCTGTTTAATAACCATTCTACAGCTTATCCAGGACCCAGGGATCTTTCCATCTTTCTAACACATTAAGACCAGCTGTGCTCACAGCCACGAGACGGCTGAGCTCACCCAGGCAAGATGACACCTAACAGAAAAAAGGGTCCCCTCTTCCTTTTGTCAGTGTTTAGAAACAAGGACGCTCTGAGAGGTTTTGTGAGAAAACAGTCACATGGGAGGTGGATTCTCTGCAGTGAAACCAGGAGACAGCGCCTCTACCTGGCCTCCCAGGGCAGGGCTGGGCAATGGTGACACGGGGAAGAACTCCTGTCTGCAGTTCTTTTGCCTCAGGGAACTGCTTAGCAGGAAGCAGACACTGGGGGGCAGGATCTGAGAGGCAAAGAACAAAGGGGAACGAGTTATCTCCTCCCAGACTCTCTCCTCTCCCCGACAACCTGCTCAAACACACGGGTCTCTGGGGTGGTTCCTGCTGGTAGAGAGCCCAGGGTGTGGCCAAGGGCTGCTAACTAGATCACGGCAGTTCCGTGAACCAAGTACCCGAAAGCACTGGGTACTGACTCATTGTGGGCTGAGCCTGGTGGGAAGGCAGGGAGGAATGAAGAGGTTGATAATGACCCTTTATACTCAAGTCTAACCTGCAGACCATTACATGTACATGTACGTACCCATTACCTCCTCCACCTTGTCTAAAAGCTCTAACTACCTGGCTGGTGCATGCAGGTATTCATTCCCTTCCATCTCATTTATCATATGTCTATTAAATCCCCTCCTTCTCTGCCAGTTAAGGGGTCTCAAAGATGAGTTAGGCAAGGCCTGGAAACAGTGTTAACTCAAGGTCAGGTCTGTGGACCAGCAGCAGCAGCATCACCTGGGAGCTTAGTGGAAATAAAGATTCTCAGGTGCCACCCTCAGACCTGCAGAATGGAAGTCTCGGGGCGGGGGTGGGGGTGGGGTGCTGCACCCAGATGAACAAGCCCTCCAGGTGCTTCGTATTTGTGCTGGAGTTTGAGAATCGGTGCTGGACGCTTGCCCTATAAAATGTAATGGTAAGACCTGAGTGCTTGTCAGAAATGCAGACTCTCATGCCCCAGCACAGGCCTACTGAAGGAGGATCTGCCCTTTTCTCAGCCCTCCCCCCCACCCTGGGATTTGTTTGCGCATCACAGTGTGAGGCACTCTGGTCTAGAAGATCACAGTCTAGTGGGATAGGAATCTGCTTGGCTTCAAGAGATGCACAGAGGAAGGTAGGTGGGGTCCCAAGCACTTTGCAGAGACACTGACAGTTAATGTGAGTGTACAGACAATGAGTTGGAGTCTATCAGAGGACCAGGCAGAGGACCAGGGGTAGTGTTGTCAAAACTCAGCCTCTGTTCACCAGTGCTGAATAGAAACTTGGGGACAGAGTTTTGCATGAAGTGGTGAAGAGTAGCTTTTTATTGCTTCGCCAGACAAAGGGGGCTACAGCTGGTTAATGCCCTCAAGACTGTGTGAGCCCCCTGGAGGGGATACTGAGGATTTTAATAGTGTTCAAGGAGCACAGCATGAACAGCCTGTGGACGATTCTCAGATTGGTTGGCAACAAAGCGAAGTTTCAAGCACCATCAACCTTCTGGTTTCAATGAGTCTAGGGTCTGTTCTTGTCAGCAGTTTTCAACTGGGGTGGGGGGGTCTGCTTCCTGTAAAAACAACTTAGGAATGTGTGTCAAGCCTCTATCTGTATTTTTCAGGGAACTGTGAGTTTGGTGATTCTGCTATGTGGCAGAATAATAGCCTAAATTGTTACCAGTTCCCCAGTCCAACAGCTATTCTTTATTTCTACATCTTCAATATTTCCCAATCATTAACTCTTGAGTTAGCATTTTACTTTAAAAGACAAGGACACAGGGGCTTGTACATGGTTTCAATCCCCCTTTTTCTTTGATACTCCTCAATCTTGAGGAGAAATAGGTGTGGAACAAGAAAGGGAATAAAGTTTTAGATTGAGAGGTTAATCATAAATTTGGCAGAGGAACTCAGTTTTAATTCCATTTCTGTTTCAATTTTCCCCAACTTTTTGAGGGAGTGGGGTGATGACCGCACTCTGGTTACTTCCTGCTG
>NW_006798282.1:272200-297770 GCF_000442215.2 Lipotes vexillifer
AAGCCTAATTTGGGGAATGGACACAGAGTTGGAAATAATCTCCAGTTCCAAGCTTAGCATCGATATTTTGTATTAAGAAAATATCACCTCTCTCTTTGACTGCTTTGTCATAGCATCTGGACAAACATTTGAAAATTATTAGATGTATTACAATGAAGATAATGGTTAAAATACACCTTTGCAGTATTTTTGAAAAGAGTCCTCCTATTTTATTTTTTTAAATTTATTTAAATTTATTTATTTATTTATTTTTGCAGTACGTGGGCCTCTCACTGTTGTGGCCTCTCCCGTTGCGGAGCACAGGCTCCAGATGCACAGGCTCAGCAGCCATGGCTCACAGGCCTAGCCGCTCCGCGGCATGTGGGATCTTCCCAGACCAGGGCACGAACCCGCGTCCCCTGCATCGGCAGGCGGACTCTCAACCACTGCGCCACCAGGGAAGTCCAAGTCCTCCTATTTTAGATGGCAACCAGAAAAATAAGTTTTGGAGTGTTTTCTTTTTACATATATTTAGTAACCAAGTAGACTTTTACTGGGAGGCTATAGCTTGAGCCGTCTCATTTGCTATTACTATTTTTAAAGTAGGAGAAAGGTTTCACAGCTACAAGAAGACTTTATGATTTTATGATCTTTATGATCTTTATGATTTCTTTCCTTCTGCTAACTTTGGGGGTTTTTTTGTTCTTCTTTCTCTAATTGCTTTAGGTGTAAGGTTAGGTTGTTTCTTTGAGATGTTTCTTATTTCTTGAGGTAGGACTGTATTGCTATAAACTTCCCTCTTAGAACTGCTTTTGCTGTATCCCATAGGCTTTGGGCTATCGTGTTTTCATTGTCAATGACAATGAAAACACAACACTGATTTTCCTCTTTGATTCTTCAGTGATCTCTTGGTTACTTAGCAGCGCATGGTTTAGCCTCCATGTGTTTGTACTTTTTACAGTTATTTTCCTGTAATTGATATCTAGTCTCATAGCATTTTGGTCAGAAAGGATACTTGATACAATTTCAATTTTCTTAAATTTCTGGTCCAGATTTTTATTTCAGCTGTCTTCCATTGCTGTTGTCTTCTCATTCTGGTGTGGGTGTCGTTTGTGGTCAGCAGTCTTTTCTATAAACAGTCCAATTAAGAGGGCCTTCTTAAATGAGAAATATGGATTTAAGAGTCAGTTCTGGGAGACCTTCAAGATGGCAGAGGAGTGAGACGTGGAGATCACCTTCCTCCCCACAAACACATCAGAAATACATCTACATGTGGAACAACTCCTACAGAACACCTACTGAACGCTGGCTGAAGACCTCAGACATCTCAAAAGCCAAGAAACTCCCCAAGTACCTGGGTATGGCAAAAGAAAAAAGAAAAAACAGAGACAAAAGGAAGGCATGGGACCTGCACCACTGGGATGGAGCTGTGAAGGAGGAAAAGTTTCCACATACTAGGAAGCCCCTTCACTGGCAGAGACAGGAGATGGCAGGGGGGAAGCTTCAGAGCCACAGAGGACAGCACAGCAACAGGGGTGCAGAGGGCAAAGCAGACAGATTCCCACAAAGAGGATCGGTGCCGACCAGCACTCACCAGCCTGAGAGGCTTGTCTGCTCACTCGTCAGGGTGGGTGGGGGCTGGGAGCTGAGGCTCGGGCTTAGGAGGTCAGATCCCAGGGAGAGGAATGGGGTTGGCTGCGCGCACAAAACCTGACGGGGGCTAGTGCGCCACAGCTAGCCAGGAGGGAGTCCGAGAAAAAGTCTGGACCTGCCTAAGAGGCAACAGACTATTGTTTCGGGGTGCACAAGGAGAGGGGATTCAGAGCACCGCCTAAATGAGCTCCACAGACGGATGCAAACCGCGGCTATCAGCGTGGACACCAGAGACGGGCATGAAACGCGAAGTCTGCTGCTGCAGCCACCAGGAAACCCGTGTGCAAGCAGAGGTCACTATCCACACCTCCCCTCCCGGGAGCCTGTGCAGCCCGCCACTGCCAGGGTCCCGTGATCCAGGGACAACTTCCCCAGGAGAGCACACTGTGTGCCTCAGGTTATCGCAACGTCACATCGGCCTCTGCCACCGCAGGCTCGCCCTGCATTCCCTACTCCCTCCTCCTGGCCTGAGTGAGCCAGAGCCCCCTAATCAGCTGCTCCTTTAACCCCGTCCTGTCTGAGGGAAGAACAGACGCCCTCAGGCTACCTACACGCAGAGGCGGGGCCAAATCCAAAGCTGAACCCCAAGAGCTGTGCGAACAAAGAAGAGAAAGGGAAATCTCTCGCAGCAGCCTCCGGAGCAGTGGATTAAATCTCCACAATCAACTAACTTTATTACCCTGCATCTGTGGAATACCTGAATAGACAACGAATCATCCCAAAATTGAGGCGGTGGACTTTGGGAGCAAAGATATATATATTTTTTACTTTTTCGCTTTTTGTGAGTGTGTATGTGTATGCTTCTTTGTGTGACTTTGTCTGTATAGCTTTGCTTTTACCATTTGTCCTAGGGTTCTGTCTGTCCGATTTTGGGGGGTTTTTTAAGCACAGTTTGTAGCACTTGTTATCACTGGTGGATTTGTTTTTTGGTTTTGTTGCTCTCTTCTTTCTTCCATTTGTTTTTTAAAATTTTTTATTTTTTAATTTTTTTAACTTTTAACTTTTTTTTTTTTTTTTTTTTTTTTTTCTTGCGTTATGCGGGCCTCTCACTGTCGTGGCCTCTCCCATTTGCGGAGCACAGGCTCCGGACGCGCAGGCTCAGTGGCCATGGCTCACGGGCCCAGCCGCTCCGCGGCATGTGGGATCTTCCCGAAACGGGGCACGAACCCGCGTCTCCTGCATCGGCAGGCGGACTCTCAAGCACTGCGCCACCAGGGAAGCCCAACTTTTAACATTTTTAATTTTAATAACTTTATTTTATTTTTTTTCTTTCTTTCCTTCTTTTTTTCTCCCTTTTCTTCTGAGCCGTGTGGCTGACAGGGTCTTGGTGCTCCGGCTGGGTGTCAGGCCTGTGCCTCTGAGGTGCGAGAGCCAAGTTCAGGACATTGGTCCACCAGAGACCTCCCAGCTCCACGTACTATTAAGCTGCAAAAGCTCTCCCAGATATCTCCAACTCAACGCTAATACCCAGCTCCACTCAAAGACCAGCAAGCTACAGTGCTGGACACCCTATGCCAAACAACTAGCAAGATAGGAACACAACACCACCCATTAGCAGAGAGGCTGCCTAAAATCATAATAAGTCCACAGAAACCCCAAAACACACCAGCAGACGTGGCCCTGCCCACCAGAAAGACAAGATCCAGCCTCACCCTCCAGAACAGAGCACCAGTCCCCTCCACCAGGAAGCGTACACAACCCACTGAACGAACCTTAGCCACTGGGGGCAGACACCACAAACAACAGGAACTACGAACCTGCAGCCTGCAAAAAAGAGACCCCAAACACAGTAAGTTAAGCAAAAAGAGAAGACAGAGAAACACACAGCAGATGAAGGAGCAAGGTAAAATCCCACCACGCCAAACAAATGAAGAGGAAATAGGCAGTCTAACTGAAAAAGAATTCAGAGTAATGATAGTAAAGATGATCCAAAATCTTGGAAATAGAATGGAGAAAATACAAGAAACGTTTAACAAGGACCTAGAAGAACTAAAGAGCAAACAAACACTGATGAACAACACAATAAATGAAATTAAAAATTCTCTAGAAGGAATCAATAGCAGAGTAACTGAGGCAGAAGAACAGATAAGTGACCTGGAAGATAAAATAGTGGAAATAACTACTGCAGAGCAGAATAAAGAAAAAAGAATGAAAAGAATTGAGGACAGTCTCAGAGACCTCTGGGACAACACTGAACGCACCAACATTCGAATTACAGGGGTACAAGAAAAAAAGAAAAAGAAAGGAACTGAGAAAATATTTGAAGAGATTATAGTTGAAAACTTCCCTAATATGGAAAAGGAAATAGTTAATCAAGTCCAGGAAGTGCAGAGAGTCCCATACAGGATAAATCCAAGGAGAAACACTCCAAGACACATATTAATCAAACTATCAAAACTTAAATACAAAGAAAAAGTATTAAAAGCAGCAAGGGAAAAACAACAAACAACACACAAGGGAATCCCCGTAAGGTTAACAGCTGATCTTTCAGCAGAAACTCTGCCAGCCAGAAGGGAGTTGGCAGGACATATTTAAAGTGATGAAAGGGAAAGACCTACAACCAAGATTACTCTACCCAGCAAAGATCATATTCACATTCGACGGAGAAATTAAAACCTTTACAGACAAGCAAAAGCTAAGAGAATTCAGCACCACCAAACCAGCTTTACAACAAATGCTAAAAGAACTTCTCTTGTCAGGAAGCACAAGAGAAGGAAAAGACCTACAATAACAAACCCAAAACAATTAAGAAAATGGTAATAGGAATATACCTATCGATAATTACCTTAAATGTAAATGGATTAAATGCTCCAACCAAAAGACACAGACTGGCTGAATGGATACAAAAACAAGACCTGCATATATGCTGCCTACAAGAGACCCACTTTAGACCTAGGGACACATACAGACTGAAAATGAGGGGATGTCAAAAGATATTCCATGCAAATGGAAATCAAAAGAAAGCTGGAGTAGCAATTCTCATATCAGAAAAAATAGACTTTAATATAAAGACTATTACAAGAGACAAAGAAGGACACTACATAATGATCAAGGGATCAATTCAAGAAGAAGATATAACATTTGTAAATATTTATGCACCCAACATAGGAGCACCTCAATACATAAGGCAAAAGCTAAAGCCATAAAAGGGGAAATCGACAGTAACACATTCATAGTAGGGGACTTTAACACACCACTTTCACAAATGGACAGATCATCCAAAATCAAAATAAATAAGGAAACAAAAGCTTTAAATAACACATTAAACAAGATGGAATTAATTGATATTTATAGGACATTCCATCCAAAAACTACAAATACACTTTCTTCTCAAGTGCTCATGGAACATTCGCCAGGATAGATCATATCTTGGGTTACAAATCAAGCCTTGGTAAATTTAAGAAAACTGAAATCATATCAACTATCTTTTCCGACCACAACGCTATGAGACTAGATATCAATTACAGTAAAAAAATCTGTAAAAAAAAAAAAAAAACAAAACACATGGAGGCTACACAATACACTACTTAATAACCGAGACAACACTGAAGAAATCAAAGAGGAAATTAAAAAATACCTAGAAACAAATGACAATGAAAACACGACTACCCAAGACCTATGGGATGCAGCAAAAGCAGCTCTAAGAGGGAAGTTAATAGCAATACTATCCTACCTCAAGAAACAAGAAACATCTCAAATAATAACCTAACCTTACACCTAAAGCAATTAGAGAAAGAAGAACAAAAAAACCCCAAAGTTAGCAGAAGGAAAGAAATCATAAAGATCAGATCAGAAATAAATGAAAAAGAACTGGAGAAAACAATAGCAAAGATCAATAAAAGTAAAAGCTCTTTGAGAAGATAAACAAAACTGATAAGCCAGACTCATCAAGAAAAAGAGGGAGAAGACTCAAATCAATAAAATTAGAAATGAAAAAGGAGAAGATACAACAGACATCGCAGAAATACAAAGCATCCTCAGAGACTACTACAAGCAACTCTACACCAATAAAATGGACAATCTCGAAGAAATGGACAAATTCTTAGAAAGGTATAACCTTCCAAGACTGAATCAGGAAGAAATAGAAAATATGAACAGACCAATCACAAGTAATGAAATTGAAACTGTGATTAAAAATCTTCCAACAAACAGAAGTCCAGGACCACATGGCTTCACAGGTGAATTCTATCAAACATTTAGAGAAAAGCTAACACCCAACCTTCTCAAACTCTTGCAAAAAAATGCAGAGGAAGGAACACTCCCAAACTCATTCTATAAGGCCATCATCACCCCGACATCAAAACCAAAGATACTACAAAAAAAGAAAGTTACAGACCAATATCACTGATGGATATAGATGCAAAAATCCTCAACAAAATACTACCAAACAGAATCCAACAACACAGTAAAAGGGTCATACACCATGATCAAGTGGGCTTTATCCCAGGAATGCAAGGAATCTTCAATATATGCAAATCTATCAATGTGATACACCATATTAACAAATTGAAGGAGAAAAACCATATGATCATCTCAACAGATGCAGAGAAAGCTTTGGACAAAATTCAACACCCATTTATGATAAAAACCCTCCAGAAAGTAGGCATAGAGGGAACTTACCTCAACATAATAAAGGCCATATATGAGAAACCCACAGCCAACATTGTTTACAGTGGTGAAAAACTGAAATTATTTCCCCTAAGATCAGGCACAAGACAGCGCTTTCCATTCACACCACTATTATTAAACATAGTTTTGGAAGTTTTAGCCACAGAAATCAGAGAAGTAAAAGAAATAAAAGGAATCCAAATCAGAAAAGATGAAGTAAAGCTGTCACTGTTTGCAGATGACATGATACTATACACAGACTCCTAAAGATGCTACCAGAAATAGCTCTAGAAAACTACTAGAGCTAATCAATGAATTTCGTAAAGTAGCAGGATACAAAATTAATGCACAGAAATCTCTTGCATTCCTATACACTAATGATGAAAACTATGAAAGAGAAATTAAGGAAACACTCCCATTTACCACTGCAACAAAAAGAATAAAATACCTAGGACTAAACCTACCTAGGGAGACAAAAGACCTGTATGCATAAAACTATAAGACATTGATGAAAGAAATTAAAGATGATAAAAACATATGGAGAGATATACCATGTTCTTGGATTGGAAGAAACAACATTGTGAAAATGACTCTTACTACCCAAAGCAATCTACAGATTCAATGCAATCCCTATCAAACTACCACTGGCATTCTTCACAGAACCAGAACAAAAAATTTCACAATTTATATGGAAACACAAAAGACCCCAAATAGCCAAAGCAATCTTGAGAAAGAAAAACAGAGCTGGAGGAATCAGGCTCCCGGTCTTCTGACTATACTACAAAGGTACGGTAATCAAGACAGTATGGTGCTGGCACAAAAACAGAAGTATAGATCAAATGGAACAGGACAGAAAGCCCAGATATAAACCCACGCACATATGGTCACCTTATTTTTGATAAAGGAGGCAAAAACATACAATGGAGAAAAGACAGCCTCTTCAATAAGTGGTGCTGGGAAAACTGGACAGCTACATGTGAAAGAATGAAATTAGAACACTCCCTAACACCATACCTAAAAATAAACTCAAAATGGATTAAAAACCTAAATGTAAGGCCAGACATTATAAAACTCCTAGAGGAAAACATAGGCAGAACACTCTATGACATAAATCAGAGCAAGATCCTTTTTGACCCACCTCCTAGAGAAATGGAAATAAAAACAAAAATAAACAAATGGGACCTAATGAAACTTCCAAGCTTTTGCACAGCAAAGGAAACCACAAACATGACCAAAAGACAACCCTCAGAACGGGAGAAAATATTTGCAAATGAAGCAACTGACAAAGGATTAATTTCCAAAACTTACAAGCAGCTCAATAACAAAAAAACAAACAACCCAATCCAAAAATGGGCAGAAGACCTAAATAGACATTTCTCCAAAGAAGATATACAGTTTGCCAACAAACACATGAAAGAATGCTCAACATCATTAATCATTAGAGAAATGCAAATCAAAACTACAATGAGATATCATCTCACACCAGTCAGAATGGCCATCATCAAAAAATCTAGAAACAATAAATGCTGGAGAGGGTGTGGAGAAAAGGGAACACTCTTGCACTGCTGGTGGGAATGTGAATTGGTTCAGCCACTATGGAGAACAGTATGGAGGTTCCTTAAAAAACTACAAATAGAACTACCATATGACCCAGCAATCCCACTACTAGGCATATACCCTGAGAAAACCAGAATTCAGAAAGAGTCATGTACCAAAATGTTCATTGCAGCTCTATTTACAATAGCCCGGAGATGGAAACAACCTAAGTGCCCATCGTCAGATGAATGGATAAAGAAGATGTGGCACATATATCAGATGAAGACAGATCTCCACGAAAGAGAATTAGCAAAACCTTAAAATGACTACGAGTCCTGAGGAGAAAAGAAAAATCACTGGGGATACTTTTGTTAAGATTGCCAATGAAGTAATTGGAGAAATGAACCTGAAACCAGAGGAGGTTTTCCTCGCCCAAGGTACTTTATGGCCTGCTATAATTGAAAGTGCATCCCTTGTTGCAAGTGGCAAAGCCGAGAGAGTGGCATGGACATATATACACTACCAAACGTAAGGTAGATAGCTAGTGGGAAGCAGCCGCATAGCACAGGGAGATCAGCTCGGTGCTTTGTGACCGCCTGGAGGGGTGGGATAGGGAGGGTGGGAGGGAGGGAGACACAAGAGGGAAGAGATATGGGAACTTATGTATATGTATAGCTGATTCACTTTGTTATAAGGCAGAAGCTAACACACCATTGTAAAACAATTATATTATATCCCAATAAAGATGTTAAAAAAAATCTGCAAACAATAAATGCTGGAGAGGGTGTGGAGAAAAGGGAACCCTCTTGCACTGTTGGTGGAAGTGTAAATTGATACAGCCACTATGGAGAACAGTATGGAGGTTCCTTAAAAAACTAAAAATAGAACTACCATACAACCCAGCAATCCCTCTACTGGGCATATACCCTGAGAAAAACATAATTCAAAAAGAGTCATGTCCCACAATGTCCACTGCAGATCTATTTACAATAGCCAGGACATGGAAGCAACCTAAGTGTCCATCGCCAGTTCAATGGATAAAGAAGATGTGGCACATATATACAATGGATATTACTCAGCCATAAAAAGAAACAAAATTGAGTTATTTGTAGTGAGGTGGATGGACCTAGAGTCTGTCATACAGCGTGAAGTAAGTCAGAAAGAGAAAAACAAGTACCATATGCTCACACATATATATGGAGTCTAAAGACAAACAATTGGTTAGGAAGAACCTAGGCGCAGACAGGAATAAAGACGCAGATGTGGAGAATGGACTTGAGGACACGGGGAGGGGGAAGGGTAAGCTGGGACGAAGTAAGAGAGTGGCATGGACTTATATATACTACCAAAATAGATAGCTAGTGGGAAGCAGCACATAGCACAGGGAGATCAGCTCGATGCTTTGTGACCACCTAGAGGGGTAGGATAGGGAGCGTGGGAGGGAGACTCAAGAGGGAGGAGCTATGGGGATATATGTATATGTAGAGCTGATTTACTTTGTTATAAAGCAGAAACTAACACACCGTTGTAAAGCAATTATACTCCAATGTAGATGTTAAGAAAAACTAAAAATAAGAAAAACAAAAACAAAACAAAATGAAAACAAACAAAAACGATTCAATTCCCTTCAGTTTTGTTGCACATCTGCTAGTTGAGTACCTGATAAAGGTCCTTTTATTTATTTTGAAGACAGTCCTTTAAACAATGTCTCTTCCAGTGTATGTAATCTCCTAGATGCAGGTCACAGGGCATCTGACCTTCATCCAAAGACAGATTACTGTGATCGGCTTTAGAAACAAGCTTAGAATATTCTTTTACTAATTCAATTAAACTTCATAATAATGTAACATAGCAACAAGGAACCATCTTGGACATAGGTAATACAAAGCCTCAGTAAATACAAAAGTTCAATATCAATTTTTTTCTCTAGATTATCTTTATTTCTTAAGATAATCTACTTTATCTACCAAATAGATAAAGTTTGGCTACTAAATATGGCCAAATTAAGACTAATTTGTTCAAAATAAGTTCGGTTTCAATAAACATGGCTTGATTATTCACATAAGTGTAATTGCTCATATAGGCTCTTTCAAATTGGCTGCCCTGGAACTTTTTATTAGGAAAATCAGATCGAACTTTTAAAAGGCCTCTCAAGGCTAGGAAAGCCATGCCAGTGGCTTGCCTTCAGATTCTTCCTGTGATATCTATAATTTGGGTAAATCTGTCTCTTTTCCAGGTCCCCAGAATATCTAGATTCCCACACGTGCCAAAAGATAGTCTTCCACTAGTCTTTTCCATTCACCTGATAAGTTTGCTCAGAACCCAAGAGTCTCCAATTTCTGAAGGAACCAGAGGGAAAAGAAAAATATTATAATTTTACCCAGAGGTGTAAACTACCAAATTGTTGTAAATCATAACTAGTTTGAGGAAAAGGGCTTTTCTATTTCTGAAAAACAAAGATTAGAAGCCAGTACTATGTCAGACAAGTAATAAAAATTAAATCATATTTAGCAGTTCATTTAATCCCATATAATTAATCTTTGTTCTCTTTGAGTCCAGTTTTTCCATTAGTTTTCTTGTCCATGGACAGATGAATGTATAAAAAAGATGTGGTACATACATACAATGGAATATTACCGAGCCATAAAAAAGAACAAAATAATGCCATTTGCAGCAACATGGATGGACCTCGAGATTGCATACTAAGTGAATTAAGACAGAGAAAGACAAATATTACATGATATCACTTATATGTGGAACCTAAAATACAACACATATGAACATATCTATGAAACAGAAGCAGAATCCCAGACACAGAGAATAGACTGGTGATTGCCAAGGGGGAGGGGGTTGGAGGAGGGATGGAGTAGAAGGTTGGGGTTAGCAGATATAAGCTTTTATATATAGACTGGATAAACAACAAGGACCTTACTGTATAGCACAGAGAACTATAGTCAATATTCTATGATAAACTATAATGGAAAAGAATATTTAGGACTTCCCTGGTGGCACAGTGGTTAAGAATATGCCTGCCAATGCAGGGGACACGGGTTTGATCCCTGGCCCGGGAAGATCCCACATGCCGCAGAGCAACTAAGCCTGTGCACCACAACTACTGAGCCTGTACTCTGGAGCCTGCGAGCCACGACTACTGAAGCCCACACGCCATAACCACTGAAGCGCATGTGCCTAGAGCCTGTGCTCTGTAACAAGAGAAGCCACAACAATGAGAAGCCCATGCACCACAACAAAGAGTAGCGCCTGCTCGCTGCAACTAGAGATAGCCTGTGTGCAGCAATGAAGACCCAATGCAGCCAAAAAAAAAACAAAGAAAAATGGAAAAGAATATTTAAAAAAAAAGAATGTATATATAACAATCACTTTGCCGTACAGCAGAAATTAACATAACATTGTAAATCAACTACACTTCAATTTAAAAATATTAAAACTTAAAAAAAATAATTAAGGAAAAACTTGCACCTGGATATTTAAACAGTTTTATTCACAACTGCCAAACTTGGAAGCAACCGAGATACCCGTCAGTGGGTGAAGGGATAAACAGACTGTGATACAACCAGACAATGGAATATTATTCAGCACTAAAAAGAAATGAGCTGTCAAGCCATGAAAAGAAGCTTAAATGCCTATTACTAAGTGAAAGAAGCCAATCTGACAAGGGTGGAAGGCAAAACTATGGAGAGAGTAAAAAGATCAGTAGTTGCCAGGGATTCGGGGGAGGAAGAGATGAAAAGGTACAGTACATTTCTTAGGTGATTTTTAGGGTGGTAAAAATATGATACCATAGTGATGGATACATATTATTACACATTTATCTAAACCCATTAGAATGTACAACACGAAGGGTGAACCCTACTGTAAGCTATGGACTTTGGGTGATGATGATGAAATCAGTGGAGGTTCATCAGCCATAACACAGGTACCACTCTGGTCAGGGATGCTGATAATGGGAGAGGCTAAGGGCATGTGGGGGCAACGGGTATACAGGAACTCTGTCCCTTCCCCTGGATTTTGCTGTAAACCAGAAACTGCTCTAAGAAATAAAGTGCGTTAAAAAGAAAAAATCATATGAGGCAACAGGTAACTTAAAGTTTAAGTAACTTTGCCAAAGGTCCCAGAGCTGGAAAGTGATGGAGCTGAAGGCAGAGCAGAGATTGACCCTCTGTCTTGATCCAGGGCCTCCATCTAACCAGTACATTCTACAGTTTCTCTCTGGGGTCTGATCGGAAGCCACGTTTCTTGGACTTCCCTTGTGGCCCAGGGGGTAAGGCTGCGCACTCCCAATGCAGGGGGCCCGGGTTCGATCCCTGGTTGGGGAACTGGATCCCGCATGCATGCCACAACTAAAAGATCCTGCGTGCCACGACTAAGACCCGGTATAGCTTAAATAATTTTTTTTTTTTTTTAAAGAAGCTACCTTTCTGTGTGACTTGCCCCTTTATTCCTTCTGCACATGAATCACCTGTGCAGAATGTGATCCTGTCTGGGGTGAGGCCTGACAGCATGCCTTTCTAACGAGCTCCCCCGCGAGGGGATGGAGCAGGTCCAGAGGGGACACTGAGTCACCAGGGTCTGTGTTCCACCCACGCCAACCTGCTGGCTGAGTCCAGTGCACACCCTATGTTTTATCATCACCATGTCTTACTGATGCTCCCTCCACCCAGAATGTCTTTCTGCCACATCTGTTTGTCAAAAATCATAATCTCCCTTAGATATACAAATTAAAGTCTACTCTCATGATAAATCATCACCTGACCCTCACCCACCCCCACTGACAGCCAGAATTGATTTCTCCCTCTGATGTGCTTCCCTTGCCTTCAGCATCATTTCACGTAGCGCCTGCTTCTTCCTTGTTAACTGCCACCTCCCCGTTCATTGGCTGTGCATCTGTTCACTTCTGCTATTTTGAAAGCACCTTGAGGAGAGGGACTCTATCTCTTCCATCTTTATAGGTTCCTTAACCTCAAGCAGGACTTTGTACACAGAAAGGAACATGACCCTGACTTGCCCCCTTCCTTATCTCCCTGATATTGGTCCTCTCCTCTATAAAATGGGACAATAACACCTACCCGCTTGGACTATTATGATAGTCATCCAATAATTATTTATTGAATTGGATTTTCCTCTTTTATTATCCGAATAAGGAAAGGAGGTGGGCATGAAAGTGAGTTAAAGACAGAGCCAGGCCCATTACCAGGTATCTTAACTATTATTCGAGTCATTTTTCCACTCTATGAAGCTCTACTGTACTTTATTTTGGTTATGTAAGTAACTCCCAGTCATTCTTGTGACTAAAATTTATCAGTATTTACAGAAGAAACCTAGAATACTGTTTCCTGGTTCATATTTCCTGTACAAATCACTGGCTAAAATTCAGATAAGACTTACAAATAAAAGGCACTGATGTATCCTTACATCTTAGTAAATGATAAAGTAACATAATATATTTAATACCCATCTGTAATATAATGGTATGTCTATGTCAGCGGTCCCCAACCTTTTTGGCACCAGGGACCGGTTTTGTGGAAGACAATTTTTCCATGGACCGGGGTGGGGGTGGGGAATGGTTCAAGCGGTAATGCGAGTGATGGGGAGCGATGGGGAGCTGCAGATGATGAAGCTTTGCTCGCCTGCCGCCGCTCACCCCCTGCTGTGCAGCCCAGTTCCTAACAGGCTGTGGACCGGTACTTGGGGGGCCGGGGGCGGGGACACCTGGTCTATGTAACTCAAAACAACCAAATATAAAAATAGGAAATGGTTCCAGATTACACATGATCGTATGAGAGAAAGTAAATGATTATGATTAACCAGAGTGACTGCCTTCACCAATTACTCACTGGGACACCTTGGCAAACTCAGCTGATTTCTGATTTACTTCATCTGTAAAACACACATATTACCAACCCACCTTACTTGCTTCTCAGAGTTCATGAAATGAGCAAAAAATTGCCAATTTATGCAAATGCTATAAAAATATAGCAAACTTTCTATGTGCAAAGAATCATGAGCAATATCTCTGGGCATAATCCAGAGCTGAGGGGAAAGGCAATTTATGTGAAACATATAGAAAGTGGAAGACTTGGAGAAGACCAACTATAAGTATTTCATCTACTATTATTATTTTTTAGATTTATGGTCTTTGCTCCAACTGCTCCAGGTATCTAAGTGAGACATGAGTCATGTGTGAAAAGGTCGGAGAGCAGAATGCTTCTACAGCCACCTTCCCTTTTTCAGAACAGGAAAAGATGGTTTATTTGATGTAGTCATGTTGACTGGCAGTGCAGGCTTGCAAATTCCTTCGGTATTAAGTCAGGTCTTCAAAACTGGGTGGGGCGCTGAGTTATTAAACTTTTTCTTTTTCTCTAGAAGCCAGGGCCTGCAGGTAGCTGAAGATGACATGCGAACTGAGTTCGGGGGTCTCAGGAAAATTCTATGTAAACGGCATTGCTCATCTAAAAGTAGCACAAAACACTGCACGTCTGTCTGTCCTTATAAAACAAACAGAATCTGGACTCCATTAAGGCGCCTGAGGAGTAAATTATTCTCTAATAAATGTTTTTATAATCTCAGTGGAAAGGAAGGTCCAGGACACCAAAAGGAAATAAGACTCCGCTGTACCAATCTGTTGGTGGAAGCCTGGAGGAGGAGGAGGAGAAGGAAGAAGTCCACAGCTGTGTCTGACACAAGAGAGGTCACGCCTTCTCTAAAGACGGGGAACGTAGGGGCTCTGGGAGGATACCTTATTCTAGATTGACAAGAAGAATGCGAAATCACCCCGGGAGGGTGGCTTTTGCTCTTAGCTTTTGCCGGATGATCCAACAACAACTCAATGAGACATTCAACTGAGGCTCCAAACCTGACGACCCCAATGTCCATGACGTGGAGCTCCAGCAACTATGGAACACGGCACTTGGGCTGTGTGGTTTGTGCATCCAGATATTGCTAATGCATGAAATACCTACTCTTCTCTCTCCCTTGGCCCCATCAAATGTTTGCTGTTACTGGCTGATGAGCACAGGGGCCTTTGTTTTGGAAGGGGGTACAGAGATGAAGTCTGATTGACTCAGAGGTGGTGGGGAAGAGAGAAGAGGAGGCTAGAGGGTGATGTGGTCTCTGTTCCATCTGGCTCCCTGGATTGCATTTGAGCCCGGATGTTGGAGGATTGAACTGCTTTCACTACAGACTGTCAGATTCTTGCAGGGGTGATAGGCAGAATTGTCTGGGGCCCCTGCCTCTATGAGAAAGCTGGCCCGGCTCTGGGACCCAGAGGGCTGGCACTCTCACAATAAAGCCCATTAGCTAAGGCTTTATTAATGATGCTAGAATGAGGCTTCTCAGGCCGAGACTGAGTGGGAGTTGGCTGAGGAGGTGGCAGATGCGTTGTGGTAACCACCGCTGACACACTGATTTGTGGACACATGTGAGGACCCATTTGAGGATGCTCAGAAATAACTGAAGAATACATTCTTGATTGGGCAGATGGGAAACGTTCAACCCCAATTCAATGTTCTTTGGGCGTACTCATAAATGGATCCAGTTTTGTACTTACTGACCGGCAATGCCAAAGGTTAAAGCTACATAGAAAATGACACTTGGGTTTTGGAAATTTCAGGTATTTATTCGGCATTTATATAATCTTCCTCTGGCTATGCCAAATTCATTTGCTGTAGAAGTCATGATGTCTTTAACATATGGAGTTCGTGAAAATATTTCCTAACACATCTTGCTTTTTAATTTAAAAAAATGTTAAGGCAATGATTTTTTTTTTATTATTATTATTTTTGTTTATGTCCAACTTTTTTCACACAGTAAAACTTTTTATTTTTTTAAACAACAGACCTTTATTTTCTCACAGTTCTGGAGGCTGAAAGTCCCAGAGCAGGGTGCCAGCATGGTGGATTTTTGGTGAGATGCCTCTTCCTGGTTTGTAGGTGTCCACTGTCTTGCTGTGTGCTCATATGACCTCATCTTTGTGCAAATGCAGAGGGAGGGAGGGAGAGGGGGAGAGGAAGGGAGCAGTAAAATGTATCTGAGATTCATCCATGTTATAGCATGTAGCAGCATTTTGTTCCGTTTTATCGCTCAATAGTATTCCATTGTATGAATATACCAAATCTTGATTATTTATTCACTAGTTGATGAACATTTTGATTATTTCCATTTCTGGCTATTATGAAAAATACTACTATGAAAATTTCCATGCAGGACTTCATATGGATCTATGTTTCACTTCTCTTGGGTAGATATCTAGGAGTGGAATTACTGGGTTGTGTGGTAAGTGCATGATTTACTTTTTATGAAACTGCCAAAATATTTTCTAAAGTGTCTGTACTATTTTATGATCCCACTAGCAATGTTCAAGGGTTCCAGTGGCTCCATATCTCTGCCAACATTGGGTATTGTCAGTTTTTGTTTTGGTTTGTTTTGTTTTTTTGTGGTACGCGGGCCTCTCACTGTTGTGGCCTCTCCTGTTACGGAGCACAGGCTCCGGACGCGCAGGCTCAGCGGCCATGGCTTATGGGCCTAGCTGCTCCCTGGCATGTGGGATCCTCCCGGACCGGGGCACGAACCCATGTCCCCTGCACTGGCAGGCGGACTCTCAACCACTGCACCACCAGGGAAGCCCTGTCAGTTTTTTTGATACTTCTAGTAGGTGTGCAGTATCTTATTTTGGTTTTAATTTGCATTTCTCTAATTCCTTGTGATGTTATGGACCTAGAG
Source organism: Lipotes vexillifer (assembly GCF_000442215.2). NCBI lineage: Eukaryota > Metazoa > Chordata > Mammalia > Artiodactyla > Lipotidae > Lipotes > Lipotes vexillifer. Next base: position 288,716 of record NW_006798282.1, read on the forward strand.
ACTGTCATACAGAGTGAAGTAAGTCAGAAAGAGAAAAACAAATACCATATGCTAACACACATATATGGAATCTAAAAAAAAAAAGGTTCTGAAGAACCTAGGGGCAGGACAGGTATAAAGACGCAGACATAGAGAATGGACTTGAGGACACGGGCATGGTGAAGGGTAAGCTGGGACAAAGTGAGAGAGTAGCATGGACATATATATACTACCAAATGTACAATAGATATCTAGTGGGAAGCAGCTGCATAGCACAGGGAGATCAGCTCTGTGCTTTGTGACCACCTAGAGGGGTGGGATAGGGAGGGTGAGAGGGAGATGCAAGAGGGAGGAGATACGGGGATATATGTATACGTATAGCTGATTCACTTTGTTATACAGCAGAAACTAACACAACATTGTAAAGCAATTATACTCCAATAAAGATGTTTAAAAAAAACTATGTACATACCTTAATTTAAAAATACTTTGTTGCTAAAAAATGTTAAGCCATCCACATGAAAAAATGCTCAATATCACTAATTGTTAGAGAAATGCAACTCAAAACTACAACGAGGTACCACCTCACACCAGTCAGAATGGCCATCGTCAAAAAGTCTACAAACAATAAATGCTGCAGAGGGTGTGGAGAAAAGGGAACCCTCTTGCACTGCTGGTGGGAATGTAAATTGATACAGCCACTATGGAGAACAGTATGGAGGTTCCTTAAAAAACTAAAAATAGAATTACCATACAACCCAGCAATCCCACGACTGGGCATATACCCTAAGAAAAACATAGTTCAAAAAGACACATGCACCCCAATGTTCACTGCAGCACTATTAACAATAGCCAGGACATGGAAGCAACCTAAATGCCCATCGACAGACGAACGGATAAAGAAGATGTGGTACATACATACAATGGAATATTACTCAGCCATTAAAAGGAAAACAGTTGGGTCATTTGTAGAGATGTGGATGGAACCAGAGACTGTCATACAGAGTGAAGTAAGTCAGAAAGAGAAAAACAAATATCGTATATTAATGCATATATGTGGAGTCTAGAAAAATGGTACAGACGAATCTGTATGCAAGGCAGAAACAGAGACACAGACAGAGAGAACAATCGTATGGACACCAACGGGGGATGGGAGGGGGTGGGATGAATTGGGAGATTGGGATTGACATATATACACTAACTAATATGTATAAAATAGATAACGAATGAGAATCTGCTCTATAGTACAGGGAACTCTACTTCGCTGTACAGTAGAAACTAACACAACCCTGTAAAACAACTCTACCCCCATAAAAAAAAAAAAAGGGAGAGAGAGAGAAAAAATGTTAGCCATCATCTAAGCCTTCAGTGAGTTGTAATCTTTTTGCTGCTGGAGGGTCTTATTGCCACACTGATGGCAACTGACTGATCAGCGAGTGGTGCTTGAAGCTTGGGGAGGCTGTGGCAACTTCTTAAAATAAGACGGAATAAAGGACACACACCTACTAGAGAATGGACTTGAGGATATGGGGAGGGGGAAGGGTAAGCTGTGACAAAGCGAGAGAGTGGCATGGACATATATACACTACCAAACGTAAAATAGATAGCTAGTGGGAAGCAGCCGCACAGCACAGGGAGATCAGCTCGGTGCTTTGTGACCACCTAGAGGGGTGGGATAGGGAGGGTGGGAGGGAGGGAGACGCAAGAGGGCAGAGATATGGGGACATATGTACATGTATAACTGATTCATTTTGTTACAAAGCAGAAACTAACACACCATTGTAAAGCAATTATACTCCAATAAAGATGTTAAAAATATATATATATAAGACAGCACTGAAGTCTGCTGCATCAATAGACTCTTCCTTTCAAGAAAAATTTCTCTGGAGCACGCAATGCTGATTGACAACATTTTACCCACAGTAGAACTTCTTTCAAAACTGGAGACAATCCTCTCACACCCTGTTGCTGCTTTACCAACTAGCTTTATGGACTATTCTAAATCCTTTGTTGTCATTTCAACAATTGATTAAGTTTGCCATCTTACATGGGTGTGGTTCATGGCACTTCAAAACAATTACAACAGTAACAACAAAGATCACTGATCACAGATCACCATAACAAGTACAATAATACGAAAAGGTTCGAAATATTGTGAGACTTACCAAAATGTGACACAGAGACACAAAGGGAGCAAATGCTGTTGGAAAAATGGCGGCAACAGACTTGCTTGACAGAGGCTTGACACAAACTTCAATTTGTAAAAAACGTACTATTTGCAAAAGTAAATAAAGTGAAACACAGTAAAATGAGGTATGCCTGTATGTTGTTTTAATCTGTTAAATCTGTAGTAATTTGTCATGCAGCAATGGAGAAGTCATACAACTGAACAGGATTAATGGCAGACAGGACATTGCCGAAGAAATGATTAGTGAAACTGATGACAGCAGTAGAGAGTATCCAAAATGGAACAGAGAAAAAAGAATTAAAAAAAAAAGAACCATCAATGAGCTGTGGGGCAATTTTAAGACATGGCCTAATAGACACATAATTAGAGTCCCTGAAAATGAGGAGTGGGGGAAGAAGCAATTAGAAGAAATAATGGCTGAAAAACTTCCATGTTTGATGAAAAGTATAAATCCACGTATCTAAGAAGCTCAATGAAATCCGAGTACAAGTAACATGAAGAAAGCAAAAAGCATAAAAATGATATATTCCTGATTAGAAACAAATCGAGTGAGGAAATAATAAAACAACACATTTAAAGTACTGAAAATAGACCGCCAACCTAGAAGTCTATACCCCAAAAAATTATCATTCAAAAACTCTGGGTGAAATAAAGATGGTTTCAGACAAACAAAAGCTGAAATAATTCATCACCAGCAGAGCTGTACTACAAAAAACATTAAAGGAAGAACCTCATACAGGAAGAAAACGATATGAGAAAAGGGAATGTGGATCTGCACAAAGAAATGAACAACAGTGGAAATGGTAACTACATGAGTAAATATAAAATATTTTTTCTCTCAGTATTTAAGTCTTTTTTTAAAACATAAACTTTCAATTTTGGAATAATTTCAGACTTACAGAAAAGTTGCAAAGTTAGTATGAAGATATTTGGTTATATGCTGCCTTCAGACACCAACTTCATATATTAAGAAACAAACTGGTTAAAAGAAAAAGGAAAGAGAAACATATAACATCAGTATTCATTAAAGAAATACAAATTAAAATACAATGAGATACCTCTATTCCTTTGAATGGCTAAAATTAAAAACCATACCAATGCTGGTGAGGATGTAGAGCAACTGTAACTCTCACACACTGCTGATGCGGATATAAAATGGTACAGCCACGTTGGGAAATAGTTGAGCAGTTTTTAAGAAAGTTAAATACGCATCTACTATAAAGTCCAGGCGTTCACTGCTAGATATCTACCCAAGAGAAAAAAAACCTTATGTTTATACAGAGACCTGTTACAGATGTTCACAGCAGCTGTATCTTTAACAGCCCCAAACTGAAAACTGCCTCCATGTCCATCAACAGGTGCCAAGGAGGCGGGCTCAGAGGAAGGTGCTGTGTACTAGGAAACAGAAATGCCTCACACTGGCAAGTGGATGAGTGGATGTGCATACAGGATCCTGTGCTAAGTGTGCTGTGCCCACGTGTGCCTGTAACAATGCTTGTTGACTGGCCATTTTTTAAAATTTTATTTATTTGTGGCTGTGTTGGGTCTTCGTTGCTGCGCGCAGGCTTTCTCTAGTTGCAGCGAGTGGGGGTTACTCTTTGTTGTGGTGCGCAGGCTTCTCATTGCGGTGCTTCTCTTGTTACAGAACATGGGCTCTACGCATGCACGCTTCAGTAGTTGTGGCACTTGGGCTCAGTAGTTGTGGCTTGTGGGCTCTAGAGCGCAGGCTCAGTAGTTGTGGCGCACGGGCTTAGTTGCTCTGCGGCATGTGGGATCTCCCCGGACCAGGGCGCAAACCCATGTCTCCTGCATTGACAGGTGGATTCTTAACCACTGCATCACCAGGGAAGCCCCTCAGGTACTTATTTAATAGATGTTCACGGAGCTATACAGCTATGTCCCCAACACCACAATCATGATATAGAATATGTCTATCACCCCCAAAGCTCCCTGTGCCCCTTCTGTTTCCCTCCCTTCCACCTGCAGCCTTTGGAAAACATTTTTCTGCTTGCTGTTGTAATAGTTTGGGGTTTTTTTTCTTTAAAATTTCACTGAAATGGAATCATACGGTACGTAGCTTTTCTAGTCTGGTTCTTTTACTTAGCATACTGCATTTGAGATGCATCCAAGTTGCTGTATGTATTTTTCTTTGCATATAGTTCATTCTTTTTTACTGCTGAGTAGTATTCTATTCATGGATGTACCACAGTTTATCCCTTCTCTGGTTCACGGGCACTTGAGTTATTTCTAGTTTGAGTTATTATAAATAAAGTTGCTATGAATATTTGTATACAAGTCTTTGTATAAAATATGTTTTAGGGCTTCCCTGGTGGCACAGTGGTTGAGAGTCCGCCTGCCGATTCAGGGGACACGGGTTCGTGCCCCAGTCCGGGAAGATCCCATATGCCGCGGAGTGGCTGGGCCCGTGATAATTTTGGTATAGTGTAAGGCATCTTTGAAATTCTTTTTTACCTATAATTTGTGCTTCCTTGGATTTTGTTTTAAGGTCTCCCCAACCGAAGTCACAAATATATTCTACAGGATTTTTCTCCCATTTATCTTTCAGAATTAGGTTTTTATTCCACCTAGAATCCTTATTTGTATAGGACTTATGGTCAGAACCCACTTATATTTTTCTCATGTAATGAGCTACTTTCCTAATATAATTTTCTAATGGTTTATAATTTCCTCACTACTAAAGAGTGTATATATATATATATATGTGTGTATTTTAATTTCACTTGGATAAGTTCTTAGGAGCAACTGCTGTATCATATGGCAAGTGTATATTTAACTTTATAAGAAACTACCAAAGAGTTTTTAAAAGTGGTTATGCCATTTTACATTCCCACCCACAGTGTATGAGGGTTCAAATTTCTTGACATCATCTTCTGACTCTGATTATAGGTATCCTAGTGAGTGTGAAGTGGCATCTCATTGTGGTTTTGAGGTGCATGCCTCTGATGGCTAATGATGCTGGGAATCTTCCTGTATTCTCATTTGCTACTTGTATATCTTTTTTGGTGGACAGCCTACTCAAATCTTTTGCTATTTTTAAAAATTGGGTTATGTGTCCTCCTATTAATGAGTTGTAAGAATTCTTTATATGTTTGCATACGAGACCTTTATCAGATATGTGTTTTGCAGATATTTCCCTCCAGTTGGTGCCTAAGCCCCAAACCTTAGGGTCAGCCTTGACACCTCTCATTCTCTTTCCTGTCACAATCCAATCCTCCTGGCTCTATCTTAACATGTATCCAGAATCTGACACTTCTCACCACCTCCACCGCTTCCACTCTGCTCCACCATCTCTCACTGGGATTACTGCAGTAACCTCTTAACTGGTCTCCCTTGCCCCTTGATTCTATTCTAAACATAGCATCCTGAGTGATCCTTTTAAGCCAAAAGTCAGATCCTGTCACTTTTTCCACTCAAAAACTCTCTAGAATCTTCCCTTTACTAAGTCAAAAACTAGTCATAAAAACAGAAAAAAATGTTTACATTTTCATTTCAGAAAATATTTCCCATTCACATTTTTTAAAATTAGGCTTGACAACACAGTATAATAAAATTTTTTCACTAAATCAAATACGAAGGCGTTCAAGTACAGCCTCTCAAATGATTCTAATACCATTTGCTGTTGAAATTTCAGCCACTTTATGGAGAAAACACTATCTTTCCTAGGGCTGCCCAGCTTCCAAGGCGGAGTCACCCAGTAGAGGAACTCTGTGCTGAAAAAAGGATAACCTTGTAATTGGCTTCCTCTTGTTAGTTCAAAGTTAGGTTAGCAAAGAGAGGGGAGTGTAATGCCGACAGGCAATGACATCAAGCAATATTACCGTTCTTTTAAGCTTGACCCATTAAGCAACTTCATGTGCTATGTTAGGTTTGTGAGATGCTTAATGCAAGTTTTAATTATAATAAACTTGTGTCATTTCTGCCAGAAATGACCCTTTCGAGTTGGCCTAAATGATTTCCAATGCCCCTATTAAAATGTATTTTCATTTAGATTACAGTCAGAGGCTAATAAGGGTAAAGGTCGCTCAGGCAATCATTTTAAATCGATTTTTAGAATCTATTTACCTCTCATATAGGGACTAGAACACATGTAAGTGAAGGTCAGGAAACATGCAAAGCAGCTGTGAATTCAGGATGTACAAACAAATCTTTCTTTGAGTCACATGTGAAGAAATAGGATTTCCATCGTTATTATTAAAGAGAGTTAGGAGATTTTAAACTTTAGGAACTACAGGCATTTTATTTTCCCTCTGGGGAAATTACTTGACTTCTGGGAATATCCATTTGTTTGAATTTCTTCGTTGATAAATTAAATGACCACAAACTGTAATACAAAAACACAATCCAAAACCAACACTACCCTGTGAACCTCTTGACTCAAGTGTTTCAATGCTATAAAGCTGCAAAGTCAGTTAGAAAAACAAATCATAGAGCCAGGACTCAAAATTACATATTTAAATTTAAAAATGAAGTCAATAATAGCTACAAGTAAACACTGTTTTAGGACAGAGAACCCATTTGCTAAATTTCTCAATATTTTACTCAAGTGTGAGGAATGTGACACTTTCTACTATAGAGATTCCAGTTTGGTCTGAGTTACTGTGAAAATAAAAAGAAAGTCATAATGTTCTTTCACAAGATTATTTCTTAGGCATTTGCTATCTGCTTTCTATATTGTGAACCAGTGAGAACAGAACCAACACCCATGTGTACACAGTGTTCTAAAGTAAAAATACATAAGGGTGAGAAGAAAGCATAGAATGAAGGTGAGTTTATGGTCACTGAGTGCCTCATGAAGATGTACTTCTTGGCCTGGTAACGTCCTTAGGCAGCAAGGTGTTCTCTCCTGCTCAAGGTTTCTGCCCTCAGCATCCCAGGGATGTGGTATTATCTTAACCCCAACAACACATACTATGATCTGGTTTAAAGAGCAGAGCTTAAGAGAAGTCAAGAGAAATTTGTTTCGGAATATATCAAGAAAATATGGCCTTGAGCCCTGCTCTGCTTCTTATAAGGTCTGGCCCATGAGAAATGCCTTTCAAAGAATTTTATTGAAACTGCAGGCACAGCCAACTCCTTCTCCAAGTAAGTTCATGTCAACAAATGCTTCATTTTTTCCACATCAAAGCAAGGGGCCTCTACCTCAGACCTAATATAATAATAACAATAATAATAATAATAATTACGATGATAATAATAATGCATAGTTATTTACTGATCATCAATTTGCATGAAACTGTACTAGAGTTCTTCTCTAGGTCATCCAATTTATTGCTCATAAAATCCTCTCATGAGATAGGCGTGAACAGCCTTATCTTATAGATGAGAACACTCAGATTCAGAAAGGTTGGAACTCGGTTCCAAAAATTAGTATGTGATATTGGAATTTGCATGAGATGCATCTTTATTCTAAAGTTTGTGCTTACGGCTTCCATATTCTTTTTTATCATGCCTGCCTTTTTCAAAGACCTCTGACATGTGGACAGGGAAATGGGTTTTCTAGCTTCCTTAGCCACGTTTCCAAATAAATAAGAGCTTCAGAGAGAATTACTACTCAACTTAAATGGTAAAACCAGAGCTTCTTATTTTCCTCTTAATGACCCTGCCCAACATTTGGCTTCTATTTCCCCAAAGGCAATGTTAGAATTGCACACGCCTCCTAGACAAGGAAGCATTTTCAACGTTGCACCCCACTTCCTATGACTGGTTGTCTAGGTTAGCTGCTATTGCCGACAGCATCATTTGCTGAACCTGCCCTTCTCTCTTTGCTCCTAAAGACACTTAGGCTCTTGTCAAGCCCACTGACAAGTTCCATCTTGCTAAATCTGGTGTTCAATTTTCAATCTTCTTACTTGTTCAATTAGCTACATTTTTGATCAGCCCCACCTTCACTTGGCTTCCAAGACATAATTCCCTGGCTGCTTCTCCTCCGACTCCTGTGCTAGTTTCTTCTTGTCCTCCTAGTTTCTAAATATTGGGATGCCCTGGGGCTCAGTCCTTGGATCTGTTCTCCACCTACTCCCTGGGTGACCTCTTCCTTTGCCATGGCTTTTAATCCCTTCTATACACTGATCTCTTCATCCTCAACCTTTTCTCTGAACTCCAGACTGGCATATCCAGCTGCTCATTTCGCATGTTCAAGAGGAAAAACAGCTTGAAATCAGACTCCTGGTTTCCTTTCCAAACCTCCTCTTTTCATACTCTTCCTCATTTTAGGCAAACGGCAGCTCAGTTCTTACTGCTGCTCAGGCCCAAAACCTGGGAGTCACTCTTGAAACACAACGTCAAATCCATCAGCAGCAAATCTGGCTGATGGTTTTGGCTTTACTCTAAGACATATACAGAATCCAAACACATCTCACCATGTTTTCTGTAACCAGCCTTGTTCAAACTGTTATCATCTCTCAAATTAGTCAGTGGCCTTCCAAATGTCTCCCTGCTTCAACCTCTACCCCATTCATTCTATTCTCAATATAACAGACAGACTTATCTTTTAAAATATAAGATCGTGTCACTCTGCTCAAAACCCAACAAGTCTTCTCGCTTGTTCAAAGCAAAAGGCAAAGTCCACACAATGGCCTGCCGGATTCTACTTCTGTTACTTCTTTGACTTAATCTCCCCTCTTTTACTCTTCTCTGGCCTCCTTTGCTTTTCTTCAAAGGTGCCAAGCACATTCTCACCAAAGAGCTATTACACTTGCTGTCCCTCTGCCCGGAGCTTACTTCCCTTATCCATATGGTTTGCCCTCTGGTTTCCTTCCAGTCTCTGCTTCAAATGACCCCCACCTAGAATCCATCTTCCCTGGCCACTCCTCCCTTGACCCTCTTCAACTCACCCTATCTCTCTGACCCAGCTTTATTTTTCCCTAC
>NW_006798282.1:297796-310027 GCF_000442215.2 Lipotes vexillifer
TTCCCTACAGTACTTCTCACTGTTTGATACATTTCATACTTTCTTGTTTTTGTTTTATTTTAAAGTCCCTGTTTTACCTAGAACATAAGCTGCAGAATGGCAAGGAATCTGTTTTGTTCATGCCTGTCTCCCTAGTACCTAGAACAGGGCTTGACTCATAATACAATGATTTGCTGAATGACGAGCCTATGGCAATTTTGTGCTCAGAGAACCCCCAATAGCATCATCTCCTACTTCCTGACAAAGCTGTCTCCTTCACCTAAACTAATTAACACCTTAAATTAACTAATTTATTTTTGGCTGCGTTGGGTCTTTGTTGCTACACGTGGGCTTTCTCTAGTTGCGGACAGCTGGGGCTACTCTTCGTTGTGGTGCGCGGGCTCCTCATTGTGGTGGCTTCTCTTGTTGAGGAGCACGGGCTCTAGGCGCACAGCCTTCGTTAGTTGTGGCTCGCAGGCTCTAAAGCGCAGGCTCAGTAGTTGTGGCGCACGGGCTTAATTGCTATGCAGCATGTGGGATATTCCCAGACCAGGGCTCGAACCCATGTCCCCTGCATTGGCAGGTGGATTCTTAGCCACTGCACCACCAGGGAAATCCCCAAATGCCCATTTCTTAGTGCAAGGAAGGCCAGGAAAAAAAAAGTCAATTGTAAAGAGTTATGTGTCGACTGGGGGCAGAGAGTGATGACATATTTACTAGAGGGTTCCTCTGTCCTTTTTGGGGGGGACTCCCAAATGCAATAGGTAGAGGTCTTTTCTTTAGAACCATTCAGTTTGTCCAAAGAACATTCACTCTCAAACCTCACTGTCTCATTGATGGGGGTGGGAGTGGTAATACGCCTGACTGCCAAGGAAGGGGTTGATGGTCCCAAAATCTTATACAGAAATTTTAACTGAATTCCTCCAGGCCTCTGATTTACTTGATGTCCACACTTTTGACACCTTTTGGTTCATTTTTTTTCAAAATTTCATCTTCAATTTTCTGCAACATCAGAAGAGGTAGATGAGGGTGGGTTGGAAGGGGAAGAGAGTAGTCACCTGACTTCAAACTATGGAGGTGGTGTAGGGTAACCAGGAAGTCCAAATGGTCTGTACAGACATCAGCTCACTGTCTGCTGCACTGACACCTCTGGAGTCCTGAGTCTCTCAAGACCCTGCTTAACTCACTCTCCGTGTCATTCCTGCAGGCATTTGGGTCCTACTCACCCTGTGCCATTAGGTCCATTATCCCTGGCACTATTATCTCATCTCCTGTTCAATGTGTCATGTGATATACAGTGTATATAAAATATATTATTGTCATTTTAGTGGAGAGTAAAAACCGAATATGTGTGGTCAACCTGTCATTTTTATGCAGACATCCCAGGATTTTAAAGATTCTATAAATTCAAATCTGTCAGGAACCCTACTGATCTGGAAAGCAGACCTTGTCATTTTACAAAAAAAGAAGACAGGAAATCTCAGAGAAACGAGGTCCTTGCCACAGTGATCTGTAGTGATGGAGTTCTTCTGGGGGCAGCATGGAGACATGGTCCGGACTCCATGGTCCGGCTGTTGAGTCAGGCTGCCTAGTTTTGCATCTCAGTTTTGCTCCCATTCTCTACCAGCTCTGTGATCTTGGGACAGTTTCTTAAACTCTCTGTGGCTCGCTTTCCTCAAATGTAAAAATGGGGATAATAATACTTACCTAACTCATCAGGCTCTGGTTGGCATTAATGCATTAATATTTGTAAAGCACTTAAAATAGTACTTTTACACTGCAGCCATCTATTCAATATTACTATTATTAGTTTGGATAAATCTAACTCAACTTTCAAAAACCCCAGGCACAGTGCTATTACAGTAGAAAGAGATCTTAATTTAAGAATTTGCAGAACTAATATTAGGGACAATTTATTCTAGTATATATGTTCTGTACGGAGAGATTAGCCTAACACTACTGCTGACAGAAAAAACCATTATCCCTGAAAAAGTCTGCATTAATCCATCCCTCTGAAATACGTTAAATTTATCCAATAAAAGAAACAAACTAAATTACATAACGGTTTTCAAATTAAAACATACTCATTAATCATCAAAAATGACTAACAATTCTAATTCTCATAAGAACACGAACTTTAAACGTCAGAAAAAATCATTGTTTTTTTGCTGGTGCCAAATGCTCTTGAATCAGCATTTTGCTTCAAAAGGCAAGGACACAGGGGCTTGTACACTGTTTCAGTAGGAGATGGGTTGAACAAACAACCTGGCGCACCCCAGCACCTTTCGGAATGTAGGTATTCAGCACACACTGGTTGATCGGTTACCGGACAGAGGGCGCTCACTCACTGGGCTGCCCAGATAGACGGTGGCCTCTGAGACCCACCCTGAAGTTTAGTGGGGATGCCTGGGTCCTGGAGGCAGACCCCCAACTTCACATGTGGCTCCCATGCTGAGTTGGTGAGGCTGCAGAGGAAGTCGTGCCTACCCAATGCTGGTGGGAGTGGAATCGGTCCCCCTCCACAGAGGGCCGTTTGGCCCTATCAGAGCTCCAAATGTGTGCAGCTTCGGTTCCAATTCTACTTCGACGAATTATCACTCAAACATTTGTACATGTAGTAGAAGATACAGGTTACAAGAATGTTCCCTGTGTTGTGGGGACTGATTAAGATCCCAGGGAATACTGGGCAACCTTCTGTGTTGGTACAAAGCAGCCCCAGACTGGAGTGAACAGGCAAAGGCAGTGTGCCTCGTGCAGGATGCCACGGGCGGGGGAACTGGGGAGGCGCTGGCCGTGAAGGTGCCGTGTCTCCGGAAGGCAGTACAATGAAAGGCTAATACTTGTGGTATCTGGTGAGAGAACTGGATGCCTGGGAAAGAGGCAGTCTTATTTTTCACTGTATGTTATTTTGTATCATTTGGTTTTTGTATCAAGTGCAACTATTATCTGCCTAGCAGTTCTCAAAATGTGGTCCAAGGACTCCTGGGGATTTCCAAAACCCATTCAAGGGGTCCCAAGTGTCTTCCTTTTTCCAACTATGTATCTATGTGAGGCTGGTTTTTCTTCATAGATTTCAACCAAAGCAACACATCACAGCAGACCTGATGCAGAAGCAGCTGTGGGGATCCAGCCACTTTTCTCCCTAGAATGCTTTCATTTTGGAAAATATAATTGTTTTATGAAAGCATTATTTTTGATAATATGTATCATCTTTATTACAGTTATTTTAAGTCAATTACTGAATTTTAAAAATTTGTCAGTTTTAATTTCTACTGCAGTGAATATTAGTCATCCACAAAAACAAAAAGTTCTTTGACGTCTGCAATTATACCTTAGAGGATAAAAGTTCCTGAGGAAAATCTTGAGAACTACTGATCTAGCTAGGGCAGACCAATTCTAATTAATTAATTATTAATATTTTTAATTTATTTATTCTTGGCTGCACTGGGTCTTCACTGCTGGACAAAGGCCTTCTTCTCTAGCTGTGGCGAGCAGGGGCCACTCTTCGTCGCGGTGCACGGGCTCTAGGCGTGCAGGCTCAGTAGTTGTGGCTCACAGGCTCTAGAGAGCAGGCTCAGTAGCTGTGGCGCACGGGCTCAGTTGCTCTGCGGCATGTGGGATCTCAGTTCCCCAACCAGGGCTCGAACCCGTGTCCCCTGCACTTGCAGGCAGATTCCTAACCACTGTGCCACCAGGGAAGTCCCAATTCTAATTTATTTTAAACTCCTGTTTCCACCAATTAGTAGCTAATAACCCAGGGTAAATTAACTATTTTTCTGAGCCTCACTTTTCTCATCTATGAACATTAGTACAAGGATGCACATATAGCATTTAGCACAAAAGGTAAACTCAACACTACGGGGTTTTTTTTGTTTTTTGTTTTTGTTTTTAAATGGGGGCCATTTTATTAGAGTCCAGGGATATCAACTTTGGGCAGCAGCTGAGGGCAGCTTCACGTAACTCTTCATGGGGGGCAGTGGCCGGATCTTTCGGCCAGCCCAGCCCCCCTTGCGGTGCCATCGCCCACCGTTGGGCCTCTTTCCCAGCCAGTGGTTCCGCCCGGCTTTGCCGATGACCCGTTTGTTATGATCAACGTTGGATACTCGGCCCACTGTTGCTATGCACGTTTCCAGCACCTGACAGAAAAAGCAGATGGAGGGGAATGCACCAGCCCCCCTTGGTGCCATCGCCCACCGTTGGGCCTCTTTCCCAGCCAGTGGTTCCGCCCGGCTTTGCCGATGACCCGTTTGTTATGATCAACGTTGGATACTCGGCCCACTGTTGCTATGCACGTTTCCAGCACCTGCATCTGCCTCTCAGAGGGCAGCTGGATGATGGCTGTCCCATTCACCTTCCGTAGCAGCACACCACAGGTCCCTGCGGCTCGGATATACTGCGCCCCCCGGCCTGGCTCACTCTCCACATTGTTGATGAGGGCCCCCACTGGCAAGGCCCCAAGAGGGTGTGCATCCCCTTCCCGAGCAGCAACTGCCATTCGGCCTATGTGGTCAGAGTTCAGGATTGTACCTCCAGCTTGCATGTTTTCTGTGGCAATGATGCAGCGTTTCCGGTTGCCCCCGGCAACCAGAGCTATGTCTGCTGACCTACAGGGATCATAGCGGACAGTGATGACCTTCTCCTCAAAGGGTCCTGGCTTGGATTGCTGCTCGGGCCGGAACCGCAGAAAGTCAATCATTCGATAACGTTGCTTGTGGCCCCCACCAATACCGTGCACTTGGATTCGGCCTGTGTGGTTTCGGCCCCCAGACTTCCTCATCTTCACTGGCATAATGGTATACTTGGTACGACTCTTCCAGGACACAAACTCAGCACTAAGGGCCACAGAGGTACGGACTGGGCGGCAGGGAAGCAACATCGAGGGAGAAGGCAGCGGAAGGAGGACATTGTTTGTCACCTGGGCGGCCAGGGGCCGGGGACGGCGGCAATCCGGGGCGTCAGGCTCAGAGAGCCAAGAGCGCGGGTCAGTGCCCACAGGGCCATGAGTCGGGCCAGGCTCGGCTGGGCTCAGCATGCCACCATTACCTTTAGCCAGGCCGCCTGGTGCTACTGGATGACTCTACTATGGTTATTTAACACTGTGGTAGGCTCCGGCTACCCAGCTCCACCTTCAGTGACGTTAGGTCGGCAGCTTGAACTCGGCCACGGGGACAGTCTTTGCACCAGGGAAACTGGAAATCAGCAAACACGACATGTCAATGACTTTTTTTGTTTTTGTTTTTCCTAGTGGATTGTTAAACATTTACCAGCACATTACTGCTACCTACCGGCCATGAATGTACAGGACAGATGTTTGCATCCCTTTAATCTTAAATCTGCAAGAGCAAGGCGATCTGATAACATAACAGGTTTTGTGTCTGAGTCCACAAATTTTTGGTTTGGGCAGAAACTAGTTTTTACTTAAATGCCTGCCCTTCATACAGCTAGCTGGGGCTCAATTCCCTATTTGCAGGGGAATTCCTTACATTCGAGATGCACCAGCTTCCGAGACCTCCACAAGACCAGTTCTCTCCCTGGAGGGATGTGCGGGTCTTGCCCCATGGCCATCTTGGGTGGGCTCTGCTTCATGCCACACAAACAGAAGTTCAAACCATGGGTTTGTGCCTAGGGGTGAGGCATCTTGTACCCAGTTCATACTTCCCCTTTTCTGGACTTCCTAGTCTCGTTACTATCTTCCTTTTCCCTCTGTGGGTTTTTTGGGGGGAGCGAGGTGGGGTTGGCGGTATTTTCTTCTGTTTTCTGGCCTTCATTTTTTCTTTTTTTTAAATTGAAGCATAGTTGATTTACAATGTTAGATTAGCTTCTGGTGTAGAGCAAAGTGAGTCAGTTTTATATATTTATATATATATATATACACACATATATATATATATATACACACACACACACACACACACACATATTATTTTTAATATTCCCTTCCATTACAGTTTATTACAGCATATTGAATATAGCTCCCTGTGCTATACAGTATGACTTTATTGTTTATCTATTTTATATATAGTAGTGTGTATCTGCTAATCCTAAACTCCTAATTTCTCCCCCCCTTCCCCTTTGGTAACCGTAAGTTTGTTTTGTATGTCTGCGAGTCTGTTTCTGTTTTGTAAGTAAGTTCATTTGTATCATATTTTAGATTCCACATACTAGTGATATCATATGATATTTCTCTTTCTGTGTCTGACTTACTTCACTTAGTATGATCACCTCTAGGTCCATCCATGTTGCTACAAACTGGCCTTCATTTCTGATGTTTACTCTCTGCCAGGCACCCCCTGGCAGTTTCCCTGTCACTGAAAGGGATGTTCAAATTTTCACGCGATAATCTTCTATCCTTTTACCTCTTGCAGACCGGACCTGCCCAAGGCCACTGAAGACAAGGAGGGGGCGGATCCCCAACGGGGTGCATCCTCTGGGGCCCCTGGCCTCTGTTGCGTGCTTAACTGCCGGCTTTTCGCCCTGCAGCGCACACCACCACCACCATGTGCCCCGTCTCTCCTCCGGTGCCTCCCTCCCTCTTCGCTGCTGTGCAGACAGTGCTCCTTTTCCATCTTTAATTCCCATTTTGAGCATCCTTTTCTCTTTCTGATGCTTTCCAGTCATGCCTGTTCCACAACGATGTTGCTGTAAAGGGGACCCTACAAAGGTCTTTACAAAGATAGTCATTTCGGAGCCTCCACGGGTTGCGTAAACTTGAAGTCAATTGAGTCTCCTCACCCTGGGCTTTCAGTTTTCAGTGGCTTTAGTTAAACAGAGGGCTGGGGAGGGATGATTCCTGGGAGAAGAGACAAAGAGCTCTGATCCTTCTTCCACAAGCTCAAGGAGGGTGGCCTGGCAGTAGGGCCCCACTGGGGTCTGACGACTAAACAAATTACCCCACGAGGCAGAGACAGAGTCAGTGGCCTGCCCCTCCCAGAGCTGTGCACTGAGCAGAAAGAACCATGGCTCCAGGTTTGAAGGGCCATGACCTGGTCCTCCGGAATGAGGCCTTGGGCCGTGGCAAAGGCTTCCTCCAGGCCCTGAGCCCGAAGACTCCTCCTGGGTCTGGGCAGTGTCCAGATAGGCAGGGCCTCCCAGGCTGTCCCCCTCTCTGGGGGACGGGTGTTGGCAGTCTCCAGCTCAAAGGGCTGACGTCTGAACTCCTGTTTCAGAACAATGATATGAAAGGAAGGAGGATCGAGTGCCACATGCCACTGCCAGTCCACAGCAGCCCAGCAGCCATGGCTCCACACCCTACGGCTCCATGGTATATGGCATGGCTAGGGCACTCCTGAACAGGCAAGGTGGAGGTGAGGAGAGGGGGATTTCACGAGACAGATGGACTTCCAGCCAAACTGGGCACGTGAGGGATTGAGGATTAATTTGGGAAGTTACAGGGAGGGGGGCTGACAGCCAGGCTGCGTTACCTTCTCTTATCTAATTTGCTCCCCTCTTGCTCCTGCCTTGCTATCCAAAGCCACCAGCCAGCCTTACACCTGCCTTGAAGGGTCTGCCCCTTCTACTGGGCCCTGCCTCAGAGACCTGGTACCCCAGGGCCTGGGCTTTAATCTCTGACATCATGAGGGGCCAGGCCCACTGTTCCCTTCCCTTTAACCAAGCAACAAGCAATGGCAGTGTCTCACAGCGAGCAACAAGCACCCCAGCATGTCCGACCTGCTTTGAATTATGGCTCCACCAGATGCCATGTTTTTTCTTTACCACATACCTGAGCCTCGGTTTCCCCACCTGTAAAACAGGAGCAATAATACTGCCTTCTCAGAATTATGGCAAGAATTAAATGTTATTTACTACGTGCCTGCTACTTGGTAGGCGTTAGGCTGATGGGAGCCATGTAGCTATCTATTTCTTCAACCCAAGCCTCAATCAAACCCGCCAACATGTGTTGAATGTCTCCTATGTGCAAAAAAGCTGTCCAGAAAACCCCCTCCCCGCACACCCATGCTGAAAAGGGGAAGGAGCGAGTATCTCAAGGAAGTGCTCTAAAAAATTCCTGTCCAGGGCCAGCCTGAATTAGCACTTAGGGTCTTGCATGCCCAGTTCTAAAACTCTTTGATTCTGAAGAGTTATGTACTATCTAACATGCACTATTTTATTATATCACATAACCTGTATTACGTCTTTTCTCTCCAACTCGATTGTAAGTTTCTTGACAGCTGGACCCATGTCCAGTCCTTCTTTGTGGGTTTTCCACAGTGCTCAGCACTGAGCTGCATGCCTAAGAGGCAGCTGATATGAAGACCTGTTGATTAAGTTTGCTGCCTTGTGTGTGTGTGTGACCAAAGGCGAGAGTACAGTCTGACATCTTTTATTCAGAGTGACATTATCATGTGTCTGCTTAAAAAAATTCGTTTCCCCTTTTCATCCTGCCTCAGTGAACAAGAAATCTTCCTCCTCCTGAGAAGTAAGTGAGAGGTGAAGGGACCAATGAGACAGTGATTTTGTATCCTATGGCTGGCCCAGAACCTGGGCAGGGGCAGGCAGTGTGCTGGTGTGTGTCTGAGACACCGATGGAGGTAGTGGAGAAAGGTTGGTGACTCCAGCAGGATTTGGAAACTTAAGCCTAGAGATGTTTACAAATAGAATCACTATCAGGAATGACTGGGGGGAGGTAGGCAGGAGCTGGGTAGAAAAAAGCAGAAGTGCCTATAACCAGAAATAGGTCAGAGATACCTCTCTTGGATAAAGAGCTCATATACAGAATAGATTACAAACTCCTACAAGTCAGTATGAAAATGACAAACCACCTAATTATTTTAGATCAGGAAAGATCTGATTAGCCACCTCACAGAAAGTGATAACCAAATAACCAACACATACGCAAAAAGGTGATCAATATCATTAATCATTTGAGAAATGCAAATTAAAACCACAATGAGAGAGCAGCACATACCCACCAGAGGAGCTAGAGCTAAAGTGTAAAAGAAAAATCTCTAACAACAGACAATAACAAGGGTTGACGAGAATGGGGATCAACTTGAGTCCTCACACATTGCTGGTGGAAGCATAAACTGGTACAACCACTTAGAAAACTGTTTAGTGGTATGAAAAGCTAAACATGCTTTCTCTATGACCCCAAAAGTCTACTTCAAGGTATATACTCCGGAGAAAGAAGTGTATGTGAACCCACAAGATACGCACAAGAATGTAGCTAGTAATTTTACTCATTAACAGTCTCAAACTGAAAACAGTCTCAAACTGAAAATCCCGAATTTTTATCAATGATAAAATGGGTAAATTATAGTATTTTCATGTAATAAAGCACTATACAACAATATAAAAGAACGATCTACTACTACTACATACTGTACAAAATTATACTGTACAAAATTATACTGAGTTCAAGAACAGTCAGAACTAGTCTATAGTGATAGAAACAAAATAACAATTACTCTGTGAATACAGACTGGGAAGAAGTACTAAGGAATGGTCTAGCGTTCTGGCAATGTCCTGAATGGTGGTTACACGGGTGTATATACATGCAAAAACTTAAGACTACTGTACTTTAGGCATTTTAACATATGCATGCTACATTTCAATTTTAAAATCTTAAAAAATTTTTTTATTTTGAGATAAATTGCCCAAGAATGTGATTGCTGGATTGTATTCTAAGCACATGTTTTAGTTTTATAAGAAACTGCCATACTCTTTTCCAGAGTGGCTGTATAATTTTATATCCCCAACATCAATGTAGGAGTGATCCAGTTTCTCCCTATCCTCTCCAGCATTTGGTTTTGTCACTACTTTTTATTTCAGCCATTCTGCAAGGTGTGTAATAACATCTCATGATAGTTTTAATTCGCATTTTCCTAACAGCTAATGATATTAAACATGTCTTCATGTGTTTAGTTGCTATCTGTATGTCTTCTTCAGTGAAATATCTGTTCGTGTCTTTGCCCGTATTTTCTTTTTTTGTTTTTAAACCATCTGAAAATTTCTTTATTCATTTGAGATAAGTCCTTTTAAATTTTCTACCTTGTTGGAAAAAAATCTTTGCCCATTTTCTAATCAGATTGGTTCTTTGTTTTTGAATTTTGAGAGTGCCTTACATTTTAGATACAAATATTTTATTGGGTATGTTCTTTACAAATATTTTCTCTGAGACTCTGGCTTACATTTTCACCTGCTTAACAGGGTCTTTCACAGAGAGGGGTTTTTAATTTTGATGAAGCCAAATTTATCGACCCTTCTTTTTGTGGACAGCACTTTGGGCATCAAGTCTAAGAACTCTTCACCAAATTTTAGATCCCAAAGATTTCTCCTTTGTTATCTTCTAAAGTTTTATAGTTTTACATTTTATGATTAAGTCTGTAATAAACTTTGAGTTAATTTTTGTATAAGATGTGGTTTTTTAAGTTTTATTTTTCATTGAAGTATAGTTGATAAATGTGTTTAGGTTGAGGTTTTTTTTTTTTTTTTTTTTTTCTGTCTGTGGACATCTAATTGCTCCAGCACTATTTGTGGAAAAGGCTATTGCTCTTCTGTTGAATGGCACTGCACCTTTGTCAGAAAGCAGCTGGATATATCCGTGAGTCTAGTTCTGTAATTCTCTATTTTGTTCCATTAATCTATGTGTCTATCCCTCTGCCAAAACCATACTGTCTAGATTACTCTAGCTATATAATAAGTCCTGAAATCAGATAAAATGATTCCTCCTACTTTACTTTTCTTCAAAAATGTTTTAGCTACGCCAAGTCCTGTGCCTTTCCATATAAAGTTAAGAATAATGAGCTTATCTGTATCTACAAAAAACCTTGATGGGATTTTGATATAAATTGCCTTACCAGATCAATCTGGGGAAAAACGGACATCTTTACTACATGTTGAGTCTTCCAACCCATGAACATAGTACATTTATTTAGGTCTTCTTTGATTTGTTTCATTTTGTAGTTTTCAGCATATAAGTCCCGCCCATGTTTTGTTAGATTTATACCTAGGTATAATCTGAAAGCTTTTGGGAGCCACTGTAAATGGTATTTTGTTTTTAATTTTGGTTTCCAAATGTTCACTGATACAAAAAAATGTGATTGATTTTTGTTTGTTGTTTTTTTCCTGCAACCTAGCTGAACTTGTTAGTTCTAAGAGTTTTTGGGTGGATCCCTTGGGATCTTCTCTGTAGACAACCATGTCATCCTCAAATAGGGACAGTTTATTTCCTCCTTTCCAATCTGTATGCCTTTTATTTTGTTTTCTTCCTCACTGCACTAGCTAGGACTTATGGTTGGATAGGAGTGGTTGAAGGGAAATCCTTGCTTTGCTCATGATCTTGGAGGAAAGCATTCATCTTTCATTGTTAAGTATGATACCACCTCTAGGCTCCTTGTAGATGCTGTTTATCAAGTTATCAGTTTGCTGAGCGTTTTTTATCATGAGTGGGTGAAATATTTTGTCCAATGCCTTATCTGTGTTAATAATCAACAAATTGGTCTATTTCTTCTAAATTGTTGCATTTATGAGCATAAAGTTGTTCACAGTATTTTCTTATCTCTTTTAATGGCTGCAGAATCTGTAGTGATATCCCGTTTCATTCCTGACATTGCTGATTTGTGTCACCTCTCTCTCTCTCAGGTCTTGCTAGAGGTTTATCATTCACTGTTAATGACTTTTTGAAGAACCAGCTTTTTGTTTCATTACTTTGGTCTGTTGTTTCTGTTATAAATTTTATTAATCTGTGCTCTTATTTTCGTTTTTCCTTCTTTCTGCTTCATTTGGGTTGATTTTGCCCTTTCTCTGGTTTCCAGAGGAAGAAACTTAGACTATCGATTTGAGTCTGTTCTTCTTTTCTAGTGCAAGCATTCAATGTGGCAATATTTTCCTCTCAGAACTGCCTTAGCTGCACCCCACATATCTTGATATGCTGTATTTTTGTTTTCACTTAGTTCCAAGTTTTTTTTTTATTTCCTTTGAGACTTCCTCTTTGACCTGTGGATTATTTAGAAGTGTTTTAAATTTTTCACGTTTAGAAGTGTTTGTTATCTTTCTGTTTTTAATACTGCATTTTGGTCTGAGAACATATTCTGTAGAATTTAAAATTTAAAAACTTTCTGAGGTCCTGGATATAGTTTATCTTGGTGAATGTTCCATGAACACTTGAAAACATTTGCTAGTTGTCAAGGCACTGGAATCCTATATAAATTCCCCTCCTGGCCAAAATACCTACAGAAGCCTTTTTCACGACCAAACCCTGAGATAGAAGGTTACACCCCACATTACAGGGCAACCCATGCTGAAATCCTGCTG